>NW_021604613.1:20214076-20253181 GCF_004785775.1 Grammomys surdaster
CTCTCTCTCTCTCTCTCTCTCTCTCTCTCTCTCTCTCTCTCTCTGCCTCTGCTACCCTCCTGGCTCCCCTCCCCATGCTCTGAATAAACTCTATTCTATGCTATACTGGTGTGTGACTGGTCCCTCAGGGGGAAGAGATGGCTCGGCATGGGCCCGCTGAGACATCCCTTTCCATCTTTGGCGCCTTCCATCACATGTACCCCAGGATTGCTATGAGTGTGGCCAATCCCAAAGTCATCAATTTGTTTTACATAGTATGCATTCTTTGGTTTTGTTTTGACACTGTTGTATCACAACACCAGGAGGTTGGACAAGTCTAGATGTGAAATAGTATTAATAAAAACAATAAGCCCTAAATTCAAAATACAGTTTCTTTGTATGAGAAATAAGAGGAGAGAGAGGGAGGGACTGAGGGAGAGAAGGAGAGGGAGAGGGAGGGAGAGAGAGAGAGAGAAAGAGAGAGAGAAAGAGAGAGAGAGAGAGAGAGAGAGAGAGAGAGAGAGAGAGAATGATTAAATGAGTTCTAGAGTATAACTAGAAGAGTGTGTGTTTATTTATTTGTTTGCTTGTTCATTTGACAGGGTCTCTTTGTGTAGCCCTGGCTGTCCTGGAACTCATTATGTAGACTAGGCTGACCCTCAAACTCACAAAGATTCATCTGCCTCTGCTCCACTTCCAGTGAAATGATCCAATTTAAAACATATTAGATTATACTAAAGGCAGATTTATTGGGAAGCTGCTCTAAGGCAAATTCACTGGCCCCAAGGATTGAGGCCAGGGGAGTCAACATGGGGAGGGGTGGGGGAGAGGAAAAAGAACGTGCATACAGAGAGAAGAGGGGATGGAGAAGGGGAAAAGGGAGGGGGGAGGGAAAGTGCTTAAAAAAACAAACAAAAAAAATAGTCTGGATTACATAGGGAGGAGCCTCTGGGGGAAGGACAGCCCAGCTCCTGATCTGGAAAGTTAGGTTTAGAGGCAGGGTTTGTCAAGTAGGAACTGAGGGATGCAGGGAGAACCTGGAGGCCAGGTCTGCTTTGATATGTAAAATATGTACCTCAATCCCTTGACCCAGGTTGAAACCAGTTAAGAGTTTCATTGTATTTGTAATGTTTTATATCTTATGTTAGACATGTATATGTGTATTTGTAGAGGTTTTAATAGTTTGAAAAAAAACAATGTAATGCTGAGATCTGAGAATTATAATTATGGTTGGTTCCTTGCTTGTAAACTATATTTACATTGAGGATTGATCCCTGCTTTGTGGCTTTTGAAAGTAGCCTGAGACCCTGAGAAAGAGATCATGTCCAGCGTGACTGGGAAAGGCAAAAAGGCCACTTAACTCACCTCATAAATACAAACGGTCCTTTGAAAATCCAAACTATAGAACCCAGTGGTATGCCTGAGACCCTCAGGTATTCTCATTCCAAACTATCTCTGGAGTCCAAGAGTGTTTGTTTTGCTAAATAAACTGGTATTCAAACTGTATGTGTATTCTGGCTGAAGTCTTCCCTTGGAAGAGTTAAAAATGGAGAATGGAGAAGAAATGGCTACTCGGCTTAAACAAACAAACAAAAAACATTGGGAGACCCTGAAATATAGCAAAGTTCACAAGAGAGAGCCCCAGAGTGTTGTTGAAAATATATTGACTTGAAATTCATGTGTATCCCTAATCTCCACTGAATCAGTTCACATGGATTGCAGATTATTGCCAACCAGAGGCACACCCAGTATGAACAGAAACGGAGTGGCAGGCTGCTGCAGCCACACCCACAGATGTTACTATCTGTGGCTTTGTGATGGTGAGTACTTGGCAGTGCTTTGGACATAGCAAATGCTTAATGTGAGGTTATTGAATAAACAGATGCACAAACAAATACAGAGAAAGAACGACTTAAGAGGAAAACTCAGCCTGTGCCACCATTACGCCAGTTTAAGAGGCAGCCCGAAGACCGTGGTAGTATTATCTGTTCCTAGTCATCTGTTCCTAAAGTTCCCTCGTGCTTGTCCCTTGTGAGGCATAGAGAGTGACTTTTACCCACGTTACTACGTGGGTTACAAAGGCAAGTTTGGTCATGAGTTCCTGGAGTTTGAATTCCGATCTGACTGTAAATTGCGATATGCCAACAACAGCAATTACAAAAATGATGTCATGATCAGGAAAGAGGCTTATGTACATAAAAGGGTGATGGAAGAATTAAAGAGAATTATTGATGACGGTGAAATCACCAAAGAAGATGATGCTCTGTGGCCCCCTCCTGATCTAGTGGGCCGGCAGGAGCTTGAAATTGTCATTGGAGATGAACACATTTCTTTTACAACAACAAAAATTGGTTCCCTTATTGATGTCAACCAGTCCAAGGATCCAGAAGGCTTGTGAGTGTTTTATTATCTTGTCCAGGACCTGAAGTGTTTAGTCTTCAGTCTTATTGGATCACACTTCAAGATTAAACCAATCTAAATTGGATATTGTGGACACAAGGCGGGTGGGAGGTTTTAGTTACCGTAATTAGGAATTTTTTTTTTGGTATATTGGGGCAATTTTTATAAGCAATAAATGATGGTCTTTAATAAATGTGAAAAAAAAAAGAGTAAAACTCAGAGGAAGAATCGCTGAACAGTGCTCTAAATTTGGAATCCAGAACTCAAGAGTCCCTGGCCTGGTTCTAATCACTCTCCTCTGGCTTTGAAGAGAGGGCCATGTTTCTTTGCCATGCCGGATCTCTCTAATCCTAAACAGGAATGAAGAGTGTTGCTGCTTTCAGCTCTGGTTTGATTTCACTGATCATTAATTCTCTCCTAGGAAGCTAGAGAAGGGCAGCTCTTCCCACACAGCTGGTCCGAGTTCAGAAAGTTCCGTAAATAGACTTCACTGCTAAATACTCAAGGACATTTCAAGATGAGCTGTGTTTCCATTTTTACTTTCTCAGAGATTCCTTAAGTATTGAGGATAGCATTTGATGAATGATAGTTCTGAGACTATTTTTAGTTTCCTTAACTGGCTTAAGCCTGTTCCATGTTCCATCCCCACTCTGGTATCTGTGCCTCTGCCCTCCGCCCTGAACAGGTGTGAGCATGTTCACTGAAGATTCACTTTCACGCTTAGCTGAGTCGGTGTTATCTTCCCAGCATCAATTCTGGGCAATTGTGCGCTTGTGGAGGGGGTTCATCTCAGGATGCTGACATCACTTCTGGTTGAATTAAGTTCTTCTGAGCCCTCCCCTGGGAAGGATGAGAGCAAGTGCTGGCTTCCTTATCCATCTGCTCAGTCAATACTGAACCAGACTGGCCAACTTGTTATGTATGGCATTAGAGGAAATATTCCAGCTAACATGGAAGGAGATCAGACTGAAAATAAAGTACCTAAATGTGTCAGAAAAATGAGAACAACAACAACAAAAACAACAAAACAACTTAAGATAAGGGTTGATCTTTTTTTATATTTTTGTATTAGACCAAATGTCAAGTGTGGGGCTTGAATAAGAATGGTTCCCAGAGGCTCATGTATTAGCATGCTTGCTCATCAGGGTGTGGTACTATTAGGAGGTATGGCCTTATTGAAGTAGGTACAGCCTTGTTGGAGTAAGTGTGTCTCTTGGGGTGGGTTTTGAGGTTACTGAAGCCAAGCCAGGCCGAGTGTCTTTTTCTTTCCGATGCCTACAGATCTAAATAGAGCTTTCAATCTCCTTCTCCAGCACCATGTCTCCCTACATGCTGCCATGCTTCCCACCGTGATGACAACGGACAAAATTCATGGAACTGTAAGCAAGCCCCAGTTAAATGTTTTCCTTTATAAAAGTTGATCATGGTGTGTCTCCACAGCACTAGAATACCAACTGAGACAGTTAGGAGATCAGGTTTCAGCTGCCCAGGTGCAGGCCACACCAGTCAGCAAAACAGATGAGACACCTGCTTTTCCATGGAAATCCCTTATTCCCTAGATCCTAGATTTGGTTCCCCAAAAAACCATTCCATAGCCACAGCATCACCACCTCCCCCATTCTCTCCTATTCCTCCTCACATCCCCCCCTCTCCCTCCCCCCCTGTGCTGCCCACTGCTGTGCCCCTGGCTCTAACTCAAGTGGATTCCTGCTGCTCAGGTACAGGCCACACCAGTTAGAATAATAGGTGAGTGTCCCACCTATTGGCAGAACTGTCTCATTCCTTAAATTTAGTTCCCAAGACCCATTCCACTACCCTGCTCCCATCCTCCACTACTGCTGCCCCTGGTCCCAACTCTCTCCTGCTTAGGTGCAGGACACAGCATTCATATGAAACCTTCTGCCAGTGGACCAGTCCCACTCCCTAGATTCAGTCCCCAATGACCCATTCCACTGCCCATCCCCTATCCTGCCCCACAATCTTTCCCTTCTGCTGTTGTGCCCTGGGCCCCAATGCTGGCAGACTTCCATTGCCCAGGAACAGCCCACACCAGTCAAACTACAAACAGGTGTAAGTCAAGCAAGTTAGAAAAACAGGTAAACTCAGGCAAAGACTCTCTGCTGGACCATATACCACACTGGCAGCCAGAAACACAGATTGGTGCCCACCAGTGGACATCTTCTATTCACTCGGTACTCACAACTCCTACTCCCCTCCTGATCACCTTATTATACTCCCCAACTAAAGTAGAGATCCTCTGATGCACCAAAGACTAGCTGTCAGAAGGCTAGCCCCCAACTTGGACAGAAACTCTCTATTGGATCAGAGATCATGCTAGCTGCCAGAAATCCAGGCCACAAAGACCAGAAGACCAAGGAGGAAACAGAAACCAAGGATTAACACACTCATCCAACAAAGACAAACTCAAAAATCAGAACCTAGACCTATAATCATCCCAAACCCAGATGCCTAAATGCCAGCATAAGAACACAACAGCCAGGGCAATATGGTACCACCAGAACCCAGCTAGCCTATGACAGCAAGACCTGAATATTCCAATACAGCTGAAACACAAGGAAACAATCTTAAAGCCAACTTTATGAAAATGACAGAGGTCCTTCAAGAGGAAATGAAAATGATCCCTTAAAGAAATAGAGGAAATGACAAATGAAAAAAAATGGAGGAAATCAATAAATCCCTTTTAAAAAAATTCCCAAAAAGCAAAGAAAAACAAACAAGCAGGCAAAGGAAATGAATAAAACTTTTCAAGACTAGGAATGGAAATAGAAGCAATAAAGAAAACACAAACTGAGAGAATCCTTGAGATGGAAAACCTAGATAAGGGATAGGAACTAACTACACAAGCATCCTCAACAGAATGCGGGAGATGGACAAGAGATGTAGCCGCCTGAGGCCACGGTCGAACTGGGTTCACCTGAAAGGAGGGCTGGAAATGCAAAAGGAAGACGAAGAGGCGAGAGAAGCATGAAACCAAGACAAAATTTTCTGATCAAGGCTCGAAGTTTAATATTCAGCTCTTCTATTTAAAGGGAAAGCCCCACAAAACCCATCCTTTGTTTCAACCAGAGATGTGTCAAGACAAGCTCAGCAGGCAGTCTATTCTTCTAAGTTCCTGTAGGAGGTTGTACAGGCAGCCAAGGTGGGTAACTCCACCTAGGTCCTATTATTAGGTCTAAATTAACAAGGTCTTTCTGGCATGCTCAAGGCACAAAGAGACTTTCAGGCGTAGATACAATAGAAGAAATTGATGGTGCTGAGATAACACCATAGGACCACTGTGTGAGTCGCCATGACTCCTAGAGCTGCATCCTAGGCCAGGAAGAAGAGTAGTACCTGCAGAGTGGAGACCCACAGCTGATTTGCCATGTCCTGCTGTATTTCCTTCTCATCAGTGGCATATCTACTGATCTCTCTAGTTGTTTTTGGTGGTGATTCAACCATGAGACCGGATGACTCCATGCTAAATTACATTTTCTTTTGTACAGTGTTTAACTTTGGCCAGGGATTCATTTCCATTGGAATCTTAGGGTTGCAAAAACATTTAACCATTTTACTTTTCAAAAGATGTCATTGCTGATACAGAACTTGTGAATGCCCAAACAATGAGGAAGTATATGATGGAGATATGGGAGAGAAAGAGAAGCAGAATGGTTTGTGCTCTCTCAAGAAAGGAGGAACGGGAAACGTGAGAGTGGTGAGGAAGAGCCTGATGTGAGTAGCCTGTGCAGCCACCTGAGGCCATGGTGGAATCCCCATTCTGGGATGCTGCCAAGGGCCATGACCATGCAGTAGCAAGAGTCTTGTGTTGATTTTGGCCCATGTTACCACCAAAGGCCATGGGATATCCCTGGTTTGGGCTGCCCAAGGCCCATATAGATGTCTAAGAGATAAGCAGAGTTGACCTACCCTTCACCAGGGCAATGTTGGAGAGATGGTGTTAGTAATCTGTTAAACTCCACCTCCACAGTCACCTGGCAATAGCCAGGTATGCTCCTCCCCACAGTTACCTGGCAACAGCCAGGTAGGCCTGCCCATTATAAAAGGGGCTGCTTGCCCCCTCCTCTCTCTCTTACTCTTGTTCTCTCTCTTGTTCCCCTTGACCCAGCGCCTGCAGGTTGCTGTCCCCCCTTTCCCCTCCCCTTCCCCCTCTCTCCACATGGCCAGCCTTTACTCCTCTACTCCTCTCTCTCCTCCCAATCTCCCTCTCTCTTAATAAACTGCCCCTCATGGAACCGTCTAGTCTGCTGTGATCTGTTACAAGCTGCTCGTGAAAAACTTTCATTTGGTGCTGAAACCCAGGAATACGAAGACTTTGGGGACCTCTGGCTGCTGTGACCAGACAGGACGGATGAAACACGCCCACATATGGTTCCAAGAAAGATTTCTTGAGCTAGATCGAACTCTAACCTTCCCTGAACCTCTCTAGGACGGCTCCCCTTGGATGAGATACTTCTCCTCTTCCTCTTGAGACAGTTTCTCGTGGCTGAGTACCCCAGGCTAGGCCTGGACCGTGATTGCCCCCCTTGGATGGGACACTTCCCCTCTCCTCTCAAGACAGTTTCTCGCCGCTGAGTACCCCATGCCAGGCCTGGACAGACTGTTCTCTCTGCCTCAGGAGCACCGCCTCCGACCATACTCCACAGTGTGTCTCTTCCACGGGTGAGCCTTTACTGTTTTCTCCCAGGAGCACTGGCTCCCCCCTTCCCCCCCCCCTCCAGTGTGTCTCTTCCAAGGGAAAGCCTTTCATGCCCTTTTCCCTTCACCTCCTTCGTCATTTGCAGGTCAACTGGAACCTCAGTTCCAGCGCCTTGCCTGGAAAGCAGCAGCCTGTCCAGGACTCTGCTTGCTCCCTCCCCACCTTTGCCTTCTCTGCGGCCAGTCAGTCAGTTCGCCTGGTTCCTTCCCTCTGGGGTTCTTAGCTCTGCTCTGGGTCTTCCCCTTACATCCTGCTGCCCGGGACCTGTAAAGTGTTAGTGCCTTCTGCCACAAAAAATAACGTTGCGGTGATATGGGACATGCTTACTTTTCCTAACTGCAGCCTCCAGAGTGACTGGGCAGCGGCTTCCGGCAGCCAGCAGACCTGACTCGCAGCACCTGTGATTCACAGCTCCAACCCACCAAAGTTACTTACGACTCTTTCCTAACCTGCCTCGATAGATTTTTATTCAGTTATAACCAATCCTTATGGCTCTCAATCTTGTCAGAAATCTGCTAACAGTATATTTTAGGTTTATGGCCGACAGAATGCCCGAAGCTTCTAACAGTTACCCAAGATGGTTTCAGAAGACAGACACCAGACTCCTAGAACATACAGCCTGGATTGTATGTGGACAAACACAACAGGACGCCCTTATGACTTGACTAAATCAAGGTAAGTCATTTCTCATGTCAGGCGTACCCCATTCCACAGAAAAAAGCCCTGCATCTTCTGCGCTTAAAAGCCAAACTGACTTCACCCAAGAGACTATAGAAACCACAGAAACTGTTGGCTAGTGGACTCTGTCATTTTTTAAAAATAATATATAACTGGTAGATTGTTGTTTACTTTTTATCAGACTTCTGACTACATTGACAGCTAAGTTTTCCAGGTATTATCTGTTAACTCATTACCTAAACTCGGTTGCCATCAATTAAATGCTCCGTATTTCCTCCTCCTACTATCCCATTGTCCTAAATTATCTGAGTTCCTAGTAACTTGCTTAACTCTAATAAAACATTCCACTATACAATCCAACAAAGGTTCATCTGAAAGACTATTTGTGTTGTTAGCTCATGCTGTTATCTGTTTTGTAAACTTCTAAGCTACAGGAAACCCACTCAGATCTACCTCTCATGGATGCCATCCAGATAAGTACATCTGCCTAAAGTTCCCACTTACGACCTATAACAAAGGGTGGGATCCCTCTGGGTTTCAAATGTACATCTTAGAAAAAAAAATTCCTTCTCCAAGTGTTCTTAATCTTCTTCCCTATATCTTATCAAGTCCAGGTGCATCCAATACAGCTCCAGAGAAGCAACTCCAAATGCTTCATCTCCTGTCACACACACAGCTGCTTCTACTGGACCTGTTCCTTCTGGCCTATCCTCAGATGGGTCACTCCACAGACCCTGGACAGCAGAAAACAGCCAGCTCTCCTAAGACCAGACAAACAACTCACATACCCATTCTTCTAGGTTCCCCCTAAAGACACGTCATCCCCAATGCCAGCAGGAAGTAGCCAGATTTCATGATGACCCTATTCCTGCTTCGCCTTCACCTCTTTCTAATTTTTCTTTTTAATTAAACCAAAACGTGGGAATGTTAGTAATCTGTTAAACTCCAACTCCACAGTTACCTGGCAATAGTCAGGTATGCTTCTCCCCACAGTTACCTGGCAACAGCCAGGTAGGCCTGCCCACTATAAAAGGGGCTGCTTGCCTCCCTCCTCTCTCTCTTACTCTTGTTCTCTCTTGTTCCCCTTGACCCAGTGCCTGGAGGTTGCCGTCTCCCCTCCCCCCTTTCCCTTCCCCCTCTCTCCACGTGGTCATGGCTGGCCTTTACTCCTCTACTTCTCTTTCTCCTCCCGATCTCCCTCTCTCCTAATAAACTGCCCCTCATGGAACCATCTGGTCTGCTGTGCTCTCTTACAAGCTGCTCGTGAAAACCTTTCAGATGATCCTTAGAGCTGAAGAGCAAGCCCCACAATAGAGCTGGCCCTGGTGATGAGTTACCTAGCACCGAGGGTTTGAGCACAGGAGAGCTGGCCGCTGCCCTTGTTGGCCTTGCAGAGATGTCCCTTCTGAGGCAGGCAGGAGAGTTGGCCCCACCTCTCACCTAGGCAGCATGAGAGAACTGGTCCTGAGGACATGAGACCTGGAGAGCTGGTCCCATCCCATGCCATCTGAAGCTTCTCAAGAAAGCTTCTCAAGAAAGCTGGACTTGCCCCTTGCCTGGGAGAGAACAGTAGAGCTGGTCATGGTTGGTGAGGTTTAGTCTCCCCCCAAGTGAATTAAAGCTGGAGAGCTGACAGGTAGACCAACTCAGCTATTATCCAGGTCCAGATCCAGTGCTCTGAGTTGGCCTTCCCTAATATATACAACATCTTTGAAGTATTTGAAGGGGCCAGTACTGCAAAACTAAAGCTGCAGCATCACCATAACACAGGGCAATGACAGAATATCTGAGAGGAGTCCAGTGAGAATCCAGTATTGAAAGTATCCAGAAGCTAGGACCATTGCAATGAATATTTGCAAGTGAAGCTGTTTGGATAAAAGGATATTGTTTGACACAACTCAGCTTCCACTGTGAGATTTCTTCTTGTTGAGGTGTTTGTTTTTGTTTGAGGAAGAGAGGTTGCAAGGGTGGAGGATGGATATGGAGGAATGAGGAAATTAATGTGATTGGGGCACATGATGTGAAATTCACAAAGAATCAATTAAAAAGTTAAAAAGATAAAGAAATTGATACATCAGTGAAAGAAAATGTTAAATCTAAAATGTTTCTGACATAAAACATCTAGTATATCTGGAACACTATGAACAGGCCAACCCTAAGAATGTTAGGAATAGAAGAAGATTCCTAGCTCAAAGCCCAGAATATATTTTCCAGAAGACAATACAAGAAAATTTTCTTAATCTTAAGGAGGAAATGACTATAAAAGTACAAGAAGCATACAGAACACCAAAAGGTTGGACCAGAAGGAAAGTCCTTCTGCCACATAATAATCAAAAGAATATTTTAAAAAAAGAATATTAAAGGCTGCAGAAGGAAAAGGCTCAGTAACATAAAATGGCACACTTATTAGAATTATATTCTACTTCTTAATGGAGGCTCTAAAAGCCAGAAGGGCATGGACAGATTTCTTGCAGATTTTAAGAAACCATGGATCTCAGCACAGACTAGTATACCCAGAAAAACTTTCAATCACCATAGATAGGAAAAATACTCTATTCCATTTAAAGCCAAATTTAAACAACATCTATTCACAAATCCAGCCCTACAGAAGGTATTAGAAGGAAAACTCCAACCCAAGAATGTTAATAATACCCACGAAAACACAGACAGTAAATAATCTCACATTGGCAAAACCCAAAGAAAGGAGACACACACACACACACACACTTGCCATTACAGCCACCACCAAAATAACAGAAAGTAACAATCATTGATCATTAATCTCTCTAAATATCAATAAAATCAATTCCTTAATAAAAAGACAAAGGCTAACAATGGATATGAAAACCAGGATCCATCCTTCTGCTACATACAAAAAACACACCTTAACATCAGAGATAAACATTACCTCAGAGTAAAAGGTTGGAAAAAGATTTTCCAAGCAAATGGACCCAACAAGCAAGTTGGTATCCTCATATCTAACAAAATAGACTTAAACCAAAATTAATCAAAAGAGATGGAGAAGAACATTTCATACTCATCAAAGGAAATATCCACCAAGATGATGTTTCAATTCTTAATATCTATGCAGAAAATGCAAGGGCACCCACATTCATAGAAGAAACATTATTAAAGCTTAAATCATACATGGAACCCTACACATCAATACTGGGAGACTTTGATACCTCAGCCTCACCAATGAACTGGTCATCCAGACAAAAACCAAACAAGGAAATGATGGAACTACCTGACATTATGAATCAAATGGACCTAACAGATATCTACAGAACATTTCACCCAAACACAATAGAATATACCTTCTTCTTAGCATCTTATGAAACCTTCTCCAACATTGACTACATACTCAGTCACAAGGCAAGTCTTAGCAGACATTTGAAATACCCTCTCCCACTGTATATTATCAGACTATCATGGATAAAAGCTCGATTTCAACAACAGAAACAACAGAAAGTCTACAAATTTATAGAAAATGGACAACTCCCTACTGAATGATTATTTGGGTCAAGGCAGAAACAATGAAAGACTTTCTAGAATTCAAAGAAAATGAAGGCACAACATACCCAAACTTATGGGACATGAAGCAAACAGTGCTAAGAGGAAAGTTCATAGCACTAAGGCCCTTCACAAAGTAATTGATGAGATCTCGTACTAGCAATTTAAAAGTATATCTGAAAGATCTAGAACAAAACAAAAAACAAACACACCTAAGAAGAATAGACAGCAGGAAATAATTAAACTCAGGGAAGGGGTAGGTGACCTCTATCTTAATTTTGTCGTTATCTCTAGGGACATTGTTAGACTCGGTGCACAGCTTAGAACAGACCACACAAGACCAAATGGTTCCACGAGGGGAGGGGATTTATTCAGGGCAAAGGGCAAAAGTGGGGAGAGGAAAAGGAGGAGATGGCAGAGAGAAAAGAGAAAGAGGTCAGGGAGTTCTGCCTATTTATATGGGTGGTGATGTAGCCTTTTCCCAGGTAAAGGTGTGGTAGCCGGGTGGATTCTGGGAGTGTATGGCAGTTGCCTTGGCAACGACGTAGAGTCATCTAGATGTGATGTCACTGAGTTCGGGCCTGATACCAATATACCTCTGTTTTCCTTAATATAAAGAGAAGGAAAAAAAGGGAAGGGGAAGCCAATGGTGAAAGGGGAGTCGGGGGTGCCAGGTCTCTTACTTCCTGCTGTGTAGGGGCATAGTCTATTGTGGGGAGCAGCTGGCTTTCACCATTGGGGTCCACTTGGTAGATGTGTGTATCAGGTTCCTCTGTAGACAGCGGCTGGTAATTCTGTAATAGGAACTGATTAATAAATTGGTTAGAAATAATAACACCAGGAGGATGGCTAAAAAGGGTTTTACAAAAGAGGGTATCTTCTTTTATATGAATTTTTTTTTTTTTAAATCTCAGGACTGGAGTCTCACGTTCCCTAGAAATGGCACTCTTCTTGGAGGAACTGTCGAAGACTATCTTCTTTAGCTGTCACGACATCTGGCCCCCGTCAGTTCTGAAGCACCATAGCTGGAATCCTGTGAGTCTTGTATGTAGAAACGAGTGTCTTGCGGTGCTGGTAGAAGAAACGGTTGGTCCACAAACCTAGCATGTGTATCTGACAAGACCAATATGGGCAGTCCCCATAATCGTCTGGCCAGTTTCTACAATAATCTTCTATCTAGGCGAAGAGAAAGCAAGTATAGAGAACATAATATTTAGATGGGATAACAAATACAGGGATGATGGGAATTTGGATTGGTTCTTGGCATCCGGCTATGGAGCAGTTTCCTGACCCTTTGGAAAGACTGTTTTCTGTGAGTGTCTCTTGAACCTTGAACCTCCAGATGCAAGGGCTGACCTGGATAGAAACAAACAGCAGGAGGAGAACGAGAAACCCATGTCTAGTCCAGTGAGGTCGAGCTCGGCTCCCAGAGTGGAGTCTCATTTTCTGGGATTGAAGACAAGGTGGGTGATTTCGACATCCCCTGGAGCTTAATAGATCATGGTCCTGGTGGAGTCCAGTAACTGGATGACAACAGGAGAATGATGTTTAGCAACAGAGGGGTTCTGGACGTCCCAAACTCAGGGGTCCACCTGAGAAGCTGGTAAGGGAAATAACATGTTAGTGTTAGTAGGTTGATTGGCTAGAAGGAGGAACAGAGGAACTGCTGGTGAGCTTGGGCTTAAGCGAATTGGTGGAGCAGAGGAAATAGAGGCTCTCAACTTAGCTAAAATATCTCTTCCCAGTAAGGGGACAGGACATGTAGGCACTACCAAAAAGGAATGGGTGAGAGGTACGCCCCTAAAAATGCAACTAAGTGGGGGGGGGTCTGGTGAGGAAGGTAAGGTTGTTCCCCTACCCCGACAATAGGAAAACACAAAGGTGAAGTGGGTCCCCCCTCCCCCAAACTCCGTCAGGACTAAGTAAGTGGCCCCAGTGTCCAAGAGGAAGGAGATGGGTCTTCCACATACCATAATATCTACCCAGGGCTCCCTGCTAGTGATAGGCGTGGTCGGGTCGAGATAGCTCAGGCCCTGTCAGACCTCCATAGCCAATCCTAGAAGGGCAGCTGAAGGGTTTTCTGTGAGCGATGTCCCTCTGTTCTGAGCGACATGAGGGCAATTGACAGCCCAATGTCCCTTCTGATGGCACCTAGGACATGGTCCCCTTGGCTTGCTGGGGTTGGGGCAAGCCTTCGCTCAATGACAATGTTGACCACATTTATAGCAGGGGTCAGGTGGTCCCTGAGCCTTCAAAGACCACGAGTCTGGGGTAGTGGCTGAGGCTGGTCAGATAGTCTTTGCCAGCATGTGGTATTTCTGTTTTTGGGCTTTCTCATCTCTCTCATGGTACACCTTGAAGGCCAGTGCCAAGACTTCTGCCTGTGGAGTTAGGGGTCCCCTCTCCAATCACCTAAGTTTAGCTTTTATGTCGGAGTAGCTCTGGGAAAAAAGTAGGTCATCAGAAGTTGCTTACCTTCCAGGTTTTCGGGGTCCAGATTGGTATACTGCAATAAAGCCTTTGTAAGGCATTCTAAAAACTGAGACGAGTTTTCCTGTTTGTCCTGGATGACCTCTTGGAGTTTCTCATAGTTTACTGGCTTTAACGCTGCCTTCCTCAGGCCTGCCAAAAGACATGTTATAAATCTTTCTCTGGCTAAGATATCACCTGCGGAATTATAATTCCATCAAGGATCCTGGTCAGGAACTGCCTCAGATCCAATTGGATATGTTCCGTCTGTTTGATGAATCTGATCTGCATGCATTTTTGCCTCTTCCCAAACTCACCTGCATTCATCAGGAAGCAAATTGTTAGTGAGAATCATATGAACATTATGGAAAGTCAAGCTATAGGATTGAGTGATGTACTGGAACTTTTATTAAAGGCAGAGGAGTTAGAGGTGTAGGAACCCAGTCTGCTTTCTTAAAGTTCACTCAGTGAGAAAGGAACATGTACTCTGACCAGGCCATCAATGCCAGCCATTTCCCTTCGAGGAAGAATGGATGCTGGTTTAGGTGTCCCTGGAGGAGAAGGAGTTGGAGGTTTGGCTGTGGCCTTAGAACGAGTGATAGGAAGGGTAAAGGTTGGTGCCAATGCAGGGCGATTAGTATGGCCTACAGCTGGCACAGAGGGAGGGGAGGGGTCTGGGGAGGTCAAGCCAGTGGACTCTGAGGTATCCTGGTGAGAAGAAGCCGAGGCAGCAGTTTGGGTTTTCGGCAGGATTGAAACAGGTTTTTGACTGAGGGGAGGAGGTTCATCAGCTGGATCTAAGGGCATGTGATCATTTACTGGGGGTTGAGCAGGTTTCATGGCTAAGAGAACCTCAGGTGTGGAACAGGCAGAACACGTGGAAGGAGTATAACGAAGGTAGATAAATGCTCGAATATAGGGGATTTCTTTCCATTTACCAGACTGCAGGCAGTATGTGTTAAGACCCTTTAAAATAATTGGATCTAGCGTGCCATTAAGTGGCCACCTTAGTCCATTATCTAGAGGGTATTGAATCCAGACCTTATTGCAGAGGTGTACCAATGTGGAAGGCCTCAAATCAGGCATTAATTTTAGAGATTTGAGGTTTTTCAGTAGACAACCCAGTGGGGTGTTTGTGGGTACAGTCAAAGACAATGTGGTGTCCATTGGGTGATGCATTGGGCTGTTACCGAGGTATTCATCGGCATCCTGAAAGAAAAGCCGGCAACAAAAAATCAGGCAAACAGCCTAGATATCAGGTCGTCACAAGAATATCTAGGGGCCTCGGCTGTGGTGGAACTCCAGAGTTTCACCAGAAAGTAGCTCAACTTAGTACTAGGGTTTCCGGCTGCTGCAAGAGCTTTTGGGGGTTGTGGACTACTTTTGAGGTGGGGAGTCACCCAATGGCCAATGTCCTAAGTTGTAGGTCAGCTAGAGGCCAGTCATATGGACTAGGGCAATGAAAAGCCAACCTCTTAGACCAGGGAAGGCTGGCCAGGCCCTAACTGGGCATCCAGGGTCCCTCCCACCAATTGGAAGCTAATTACCAATTAATATGCTGGTGTGTGTTTGCGGGCTTGTGCAGTCTGGTATCAGGAAAGGTGGAACCGTGAGGTCTGTGTCCTTGTCTGACTACTCAGCCTACATGGCAGAACACTACGTAGGGGCCACAGAGGCACAGCTCATGTGGTAGAAGTTTTGTGAGCCTCGCAGCATCAGATGGGGTTTGTCTGTAGCAGTGGTTGTTAATTCACTTGGTTGGTGATGGCAGGTAGCAGCCGGTGGAGGTGGCTGCTGTGGCAGTGGTGGGGGTTGGCAGAGGCAGCCAGTGAACCATGTGGCTTCGTTCCTGCCAGCGGTTGGCAGTAGCTGCCACGGTACCCAAAGTATTCAGTCTCCACCCAATGCACCAATGTTAGACTTGGCACGCAGCTTAGAACAGACCACACCAGACCAAATGGTTCCTCGAGGGGAGGTGATTTATTCAGGGCAAAGGGCAAAGGTGGAGAAGGGGAACGGGAGGAGATGGCGGAGAGAAAAGAGAAAGAGGTCAGGGAGTTCTCCCTATTTATATGGGTGGTGATGTAGCCTTTTCCCAGGTAAAGGTGAGGTAGCCAGGAGGATTCTGGGAATGTATGGCGGTTGCCTTGGCAACGATGTAGGGTCACCTAGATATGCCGTCACTGAGTTCTGGCCTGATACCAAGAGACATTCCAGAACTATTGCTGGGGAACAGGGGTGAGGGTGGGAGGTGGATGGAGTTGGGGGGAAGATGTTGGAAACTGTTGCTGAGGAAGTTTAGAAGCTGCTGCTGACCCATTGTCCTTGCCTCAGGCCAGGTGGCAGAACTGGCTTCTGAGGCCTGAACTTGCTTGTACTTGCCCAGTTCTTGGAAACAGAGATTTAGGCTTAGTCTCCTGAATTGCCAATTTGAAGCCTGTCATGAAGTCAGCCTAACCTTCACAGTCTGATTCGGGGGATGATAGATAAATCAGGAAGTGGTTACTCACATCATCATGTGGTACAAGGAGGTAGATTATTTAGTAACTAAAACCTAATGTAGGCAAGTTGAGTCTTTTTTTTTTTTTTTTTTTTTTTTTTTTTTGGTTTTTTCAAGACAGGGTTTCTCTGTGTGTAGCCCTGGCTGTCCTGGAACTCACTCTGTAGACCAGGCTAGCCTCGAACTCTCAAACTCAGAGATCTGCCTGCCTCTGCCTCCCAAATGCTGGGATTAAAGGCGTGTGCCACCACCGCCTGGCAAGTTGAGTCTTCTTCAGTGATATAAGTGAATTTAGTTGAAAGGATAGAAGAACAAGAGATTAATTATGACTGAGGAAAACTAGATTTGGGGCTCTCAGAGAACACCAAGAAGATTGTCAACTTAAAGTGAATCATAGGTCTGAAGGTAAATTACAAAGCCACAAAACTCTTGGGTCATATCAGAGGAAACCTCAGTGATCTGGAGCAGTGCAGTGACCTTTCAGATATAACACAAAAGACATAGCCATGATAGAGAAGTTACAGTTCATTAAAATGAAGGATATTTTCTCTGCAAAACATTCTGTAAAGAAAATGAGAAGATAAAATATGGAGAGAAAAATATCTTCAGAGGCAGATCTCATAAAAGACAGTTGTCCAACATGCACCATGAACTCTTCAGTTCCATTCTTACATGAGTAGGCACTGGAAATCTGTGAGAAATCACTGCACCTTTCTCTGCATATTGCTCATGAAATTAAAACTGCTCTCAGAAATATGATCTTTAAAAAGAGATATTGATACTGACAGGTCAAGGCACAAGTTCAAGGCTAGCCTAGGCTAAAATTTAGTGAGATCCTGTCTCAAAATAACAATAAAAGTGGCTTAGTGGTTAAGAGCACTGATTGCTCTTCCAGAGAACCTGGATTTGATTGCCAGCACCCACATGACAGTTAACAGTCATCTATAACCCCTGTGCTAGGGGATCTAATGCCCTCTTCTGACCTCCTGTATAGTATAAGTATACAGGCAAAACACTCATACCTTTAAACTTTAAAACAACAACAATGAAAAAAGAGGGCAGAAGATATACCTTAGTGATAGATCACCTACCTCACAAATACATGGAAAAGAGAAGACAGAGAGAAAAACAGATGGATGTGCTAATATATGCATACAAAAATACATAGAGACCAAAGTGTAACTATGTAAATACTATGTAAATTTTTCTGCATCTTCTAAACTCAGACTTTTTAAAGGATTTATCCACATTGATACATCCCAATATAAACTATTTTTTAAACTGTGACATTTCATCACATAAATATAGTGTAATCTGTTTTTCTAGCTCTTTTTGATGATGCAACAATGATCATAATGTTATATAAGTTATTGTGTATTTGAAAGAGTTTCCTTAAGAAGCATAAAATGGACCACACTTGATGGTCCTTGCATATGAGCATCATCAACACTGCAAGGTATTAACTGTGTTGACTCCCGAGGATGGGCTCCAATAACACATTTCTATCAATGTATAAGATCTCAGCACTACAAACAAAAAACCTCCCAAACCAAATAAAACCAAAATAACCCCCTAAAAAACCAAACAACTTAAAACCTTTGTAAGACTCTAGTGAGCAGAGCTTTAGTTTCCCAGAGACCCCCTGAAAGAACCACGCAGACATGAGAAATAGCTGCAAAATGCAAGAGGAATTTTTATTGTTCCAGCATGCTGGGGGCCATCCTGCATCCCAAAAGGAGAGAGAACCCCACACAGCTTGTTCAGCAAACATTTATACAGTCTCTAGGGGTAGCAGCCATTAGGCACAATGTGATTAGCAGAATAGTGTGACTTTTTAAACTGATTGGTCATTAAGGAATGAAGTGGCTAAGGATCTCCCTTGTCTGTAGGTGGCAAGGGTTGGTCCATCCTGTCCTGTGGAATGTGTCTACATGCTCTGGGCCTTCCCCACCTGCAGGTGGGTTCCCTCCCTTGTGGTCTGAGGAATGTTAATCAGCCTCTCCCTTCCTCCTCTGATTGTTAATCCAGCAAGCATCCTCCAACCCAGGAATGTTAATTAGCCTCTCCCATGGGGGGGGGGGGATGTTCCAAAGTTCCTCTTCACCTTCAGATATTGATCAGAATTAATATTATATTCTATTTTAATTTGTGCTTCAACTAGGATTGAGATTGTGTGTTTTCAGATTTTACTAACAGGCCATTCATATTTACCTTCTGTAAATTTTCTATATAGAGGGTTTGCCCATTTTATAATAGTGTTTCAACATATTTTTCTTATTCGCTTGTAGGAGCTAATTATATTATAACTATGAATGTTTGTTGAGTATATTTTCTGTGGCACATATTTTATCCATTTTTTTAAAAAGATCTATTTATTTTATGTATATGAGTACACTGTAGCTGTCTTCAGACACACCAGAAGAGGGTGTCGGATTCCATTACAGATGGTTGTGAGCCACCATGTGGTTGCTGGGAATTGAACTCAGGACCTCTGGAAGAGCAGTCAGTGCGCTTAATGGCTGAGTCATCTCTTCAGCCCATCCATATGTTTTATATAGAGGTTTCTGTCTTGTTTTGTTTTGTTTTAAGACAGGCTGTTCTTGAAGCTATGATCCTCCTGTCTTATCTTCCTGAGTGCTGGGATTGTAGGTGGGTACAACCATGTCCAGCTGATATTTTTTAATTTAAATGTATCCATCTTTTCCTTTATGATTTATATCTGAGAAATTCTTCTGGGGCCTGGAGAGATGGCTCAGAAGTTAAGAACATTTGTAGGTCTTGCAGAAACCCATGGTTTGGATCCCAGCAGTCATGTTCAGTGGCTTACAACCATCTGCAACTCCAGTTGTAGCACCCTCTTCTGGTCCCTGTTAGTAGTTGCATACATGTAGTACACACTGGGATATATACACATACATGTAATATTGGACTAAATAAATCTTTTCAAAAGCAATCTTTGTTAAGAAATCCTTTCTTAAACCAAGACTTTAAAGTATTTCCCTATATTCTTATATTGTTCTCTGTACTAATTATCTTTGAGTATGACATAAAATGGATAATTGTTCCCATATGGATAATAAAGTGCTTCAATACTAGGGATGAAATATGCCATTTCCAACTGATATCTGATAGCACAGATATATAGAAAGCTTCTATTTATTTGAAAATCTGTTTCTAGAATTTCTGTTGTACTCTCTTGATTTTTTTTTCCCTATGGTTGTAAAATCTCCTGGAATAGTCTTTATATTTTTACACTGACCATGTTGTATAGAAAAGTGATTGTTCTCAATGAGAGAAATATATGAGTGAAATACATTCAAATGTGAAGATGGTTGTGATTGATTTAAATACATTTAGCATTAGAGAACAGCCCACAGAAGAGATGCTGGTCTCCTTAGCCTCTGTTTTCCTGACTTCCAGGTCATGATGAAGAAATCAGACCCTGGGGGCTGGATCTCTTCCTTCTAATTTGAGCTTCACAAATGGTGCTTAGCAGGCTTGAAGGTCACTGCTGATGAACAACTTGGAATGTGGCTATTAATATTCACTGGACATATCTATGCTAAGTGACACGACTGTAAAATACTCTAAAAGGAATACTATAGCAATTCCCAGTAGCGTTAACTGTTTCCCATAAAATCCCATTAAAGCAGAAGATTACTGCCAGCAATGACAACTTTGGATAATCCATCTCCCAGGAATTATATGAAAGTGAATATAAAGTGCATAAACCTCTCTAATTTGAGAGTTGATTATTATATTTTCTTTATTTCATTCTCCTTCCTGATTTTTTTCTTGATTGCTTAACAGTTTCATACCTACTATTAGACAACTAGTTTGGAAAATACTTTCCAACCTATTTCACTAGCAAGTCCAGCAGTTACGTAGGTTCTATTGATCTCCCCACTGAGAACACTTAAATGCACACTCACCTCCCTTTCATCTCCTTCGATTTGCTGATGTCATCTGGAATGGTACATCACGATCACTCTTTCCCTTGCATCTTTGTCAGAAACCATTTCTAAATACTACCCAAAAGCACCCCCATCCATGTACAATTTGTATGTACTTTCTTCTTCTTTCTGTTTAGATTAACTGGATGGCTTATGTCCTTGAATGAAAATTTCAAACCAAGGTATCTGACAGTGTTACATTACTACACCACCTTCACATGTGTGTTGGAGATTGTATTCAGAGTAGCCCTCTGTAGCCCCTCTGAAGCTAGACGAGACAGGGGCTCATCCTGTACCTATTGTACCATCCTTTGTATCTTCTTCAGCTCCTTCTCTGATGAAGTAACTTTGGTGTGACCTCTGGGGACACAAGGAGATTTCCTTTTCCATCTGCCTATGAAAACAGCAACAGGTCGCTGTTTATTCTTACCCTTCTTAAAAGAATTGACTGAAAAATGTCAGGTCTCTTTAGTGGAACTTTAATTTCTCTCAGAGTAGATTTTTTTTTGGGGGGTGGGGTGGGGTTTCGAGACAGGGTTTCTCTGTGTAGCCCTGGCTGTCCTGGAATTTACTCTGTAGACCAGGCTGGCCTCGAACTCAGAAATCCACTTGCCTCTGCCTCCCAAGTGCTGGGATTAAAGGCATGTGCCAACACCACCTGGCCCAGAGTAGATTTTTAAAAAAAAAATAATTTAGGTAATAATTTCAGTGGGAGGCTGGGGACGAGAGAGGTTAAAACTGTGCGTGGGATGAAAAGTTTATTCTAGAACTCCTCACTTTAAGTGTATGACCACAACTTGTATTAACACAGAGGGTCACCCCTCTGTGAATATTCCTGGAATCCAACCAACTGAGCACTCTGCAAAGGACAGCACATGCTTCTGGTGTATAGAATTGTCAAGCTAGGTCATATGTGTTGGAACTGGGCTAACCCCACTGATAAAGTGTTTAATTGTTGAATAAATAATAGTGTGACCAGTTAAAGTAGTAGGAGGAGGCTAAACCATCTTAGGGGTTCCTTTCACAGTGAAAATGCCCGCTCAGAAGAAATTCCCCAGCCTATCTTTGTTACTTCCCTTGTTGACAGTTTTCTGATTAGAATTCTTAGTGTTCTCTTAATTTCATAATGATCCTACATCCAGCAGCTGCAGACTGTTTTCTTTAATTAGTTTGTATTTGTTCTGCAAAATATTGCTAAATAGAGGTGATTTATAATAATTAATACATGCTCTCAACTGTTTAAATATCATAAAACAGCCAGAAAAATATTTTTAATACCTACATTTTTTTAGTTCTACATAAAGTTCTGAAGGTCTGTAGAAAGCATGAATATTTAAAATGTAGCAGGAAGGTCTCTGGCCCATGAACAGAGTCTTTCAAATTGGAGCTTTTGATTCATTCCAAATACAGTACCAAAGCTGTTGGAGAAGACAATGTTGCTGAAACTGGTATTTGTGTAATTAGTTCTAAAAGTGCATCTTCTCATTTGTGGAAGAGACTGAAAGGGAACAGGGACAAAGCTCCAACTATGCAATTAAAACAATGGCCAGCTGAACTTTGTGCCCTGAGATTATGTGAACAATATTCTATTCTGCTAAGTAGCTTAGAATAAAATAAATTAAGGGAACAGTTCTGGGCAATGATGGGGGGACGCTAGTAGCAATAAGACATCTGGAACTGAGAACATGGTCCTACTACAAATCTAGATGGCTCAATAACAGAGTGTGGTTTTTGTTGTTGTTGTTTTATGTTCATGACAATTTAGAGGCTAGTAGCTTCTGGAAGATGGTACTACCCATTTAAGCATCGTTTTAACAAATGTAATGATGCAGGATTGCAGAATACATGTAACATTTTCTACTGCTCTGGTAAACCTCAGGAGAGTTTTATTAGTATAGCTAACGGGTGTGTTATTTTGTTTGTTTGTTTTCAGTTGTTGTTTGTTTTGTTTTGTTATGGCATCCACTCATACGCTCACACAGATTTTAAAGAACTGTTAGTTAATCATTCACAGGATGCATGCCCCGGGTATACGTGGCAGTACACTTGGCTACAGGTATAAACTCAGACTTGATGAGCTCTGCAGAGCCATCTTACTGGAACCCTGGGGAATGTTCCAGGAACATGTTCATACCTTATTGATCTCTTTCTGCAGACCTGTTCCCAAGTTTAAATGCTCGTCTATTCCCGTACTTTAAAGTATCAAAGTGAGTCTTGATTATTGCTTTTGGTTTCTTATCTTAAGGTCTAAATTTGATCCAAGGAAAAAAGGGGTCTGCTGCTATTTTCTTTCTGCCAAGGACTGCATGAAATTTTGGAGCTTGTCTTTAACTGCTGGGGAAGGAAGTGAGAAAAACAGAGGAGGAAAAAGGGGAGGAGAAAAGGGAGAAGGAAACCATTAACTTCTCAAACAGAACTGCCCCGAAGCCTGTCTCCCTCTCCATCTCTGTTTCTTTCCAGGTCCTGACTGACATTACAAAAGTGGAAGACAGGCCCCAGAAACCATATTATCTAATCACAAAGGACAAAGAAGAAAAGTAATAACAAAACACTATTTAAGGGGAAAATCCATAAAAAATTGAATTCTGCCAGCAAGAGTTTGCCCTGGGGTCTTTTAGCTGAACTTTGTGACCTATTAACCTACTGTAGTGGCTCATGTGTATGTCCATAATGACAACCCCCACTTCTCTCCTCCTCCTTCTCTCTCCTCCTTTTCTCCTCCTTCAAGGTGGTTTTCTAATTGCTTAAAAACAACTCACTAGATCCCCAGAGCCCTCAAAGTATTTTGTACAATTGTATTCATGTTGCAATGTCTGATATAATTTCCTTTCATTTTTGTCCTCAAATTTTTGCATAGGTCTCAGCCTTTCTAAATATGCCTATAGTTCACCATGGCATGTGGATGTTTTTATAAGTGACAGAATTCCCTCTGAGATTTGCTTTCACATATAGTATGTTACAGACACTGGTATTGCAAAGTGACCTAAACTGGTTTGCACTTCGCTGTTGTCAGATCTTTGGGGAAGATTTTAGTCTCTTCCACCAGGGAGATGAGATACAAAAGCCTTCGTTCCTGGAACCCAGAGACCAGTCTGCAATTAATTCAGGAGACTCCGTGTCCCATGGAAAGAACAAATCTGATTTAGACTGTTAAATCATGTTGTTTAAGCATTTAAAGATTCTAGCCTGATTAAAGAAAAATCTCTCTCTAATGCCTTGTCTCTTTCTTGCTCTCATTCAACTTAAGTGGTATTTACTCAGCATTTCCCTTGCTTCTTTTAAATGATTTGTTACTTTTTTATTTTCTGTGCATTGGTGGTTTGCTTTCATGTATGTCTGAGTGATGGTGTTGGATCCCCTGGAACTGGAGGTACAGACAGTTGTGAGCCACCATGTGGGAGCTGTGCCCCAGAGTTAACCCTGTGGCACAGCTTTCCAGACCCAAATCCTGCCCAGAGAGAGCTGGTCTCCCAGGAGTGCTGTCACTCCTAAGTTCACAAGTGAGATGACATTTTTGCTTCAACAACTGGCCAAAGAGAGACCTGTCAGGAGACCACAGAGCTCAGGAACAGCAGAGCAACTGGGGACAGGATCCTTCCAATCTCCATCTGCGCCCTGGAGTTAACCCTGTGCCACAGCTCTCTAGACCCAAATTCTGCCCAGAGAGAGCTGGTCTCCCAGTAGTGCTGAAATACCTAAGATCACAGGCTAACAGGCTCACAGGAGGGAAAGGCTCCAGTCAGAGACAGCAAGACCAACTAACACCAGAGATAACCAGATGACAAAAACCTAAGCAACAGAAACCAAGGCTACTTGGCATCATCAGAACCCAGTTCTCCCACTACAGCAAGCCCTGGATACCCCAACACACTGGTAAAGCAAGATTCTGATTTAAAATCACATCTCATGATGATGACACAGGACTTCAAGAAGGACATAAATAACTCCCTTAAAGAAATACAGAACACAGGTAAACAGCTAGAAGCCCTTAAAGTGGAAACACAAAACTCCCTTAAAGAATTACAGAAAAACACAACCAAACAGGTGTAGGAATTGAACAAAACCATCCAGGATCTAACTATAGAATTAGAAACAATAAAGAAATCACAAAGGGAAACAACCCTGGAGATAGAAAACCTAGGAAAGAGATCAAGAGTCATAGATGCAAGCATCACCAACAGAATACAAGAGATAGAAGAGAGAATCTCAGGTTCAGAAGATACCATAGTAAGCATTGACACAATAGTCAAAGAAAATGCAAAAAGCTCTTAATATCCAGGAAATCTAAACCAAACAGTGAGAAGACCAAACCTAAGGATAATCGGTATAGAAGAGAGCAAAGATTCCCAACTTAAAGGGCCAGTAAATATCTTCAACAAAATTATAGAAGAAAACTTTCCTAACCTAAAGAAAGAGATGCCCATGAACATACAAGAAGCCTACAGAACCCCAAAGAAACTGGACCAGAAAATAAATTCCTCCTGTCACATAATAATCAAAACACCAAATGCACGAAACAAAAAAAGAATATTAAAAGCAGTAAGAGAAAAAGGTCAAGTAACATATAAAGGCAGATCTATGAGAATTATAACAGACTTTTCATCAGAGACTCTAAAAACCAGAAGATCGTGGACAGATTTCATACAGACTCTAAGAGAACACAAACGCTAGCCCAGACTACTATACCCAGAAAAATTCTCAATTAACATAGATGGAGAAAGCAAGAAATTCCTCGACAAAAATAAATTTACATAGTATCTTTCTACAAATCCAGCACTATAAAGGATAATAGATGGGAAACTCCAACACAGGAGGGAAATTTCCAGTTTTTCTTATGAAAACATTATGCCCATATGAACACATGACTAGCCACACAATAAATGTCAAAATTCTGGTTAATTACTCACACACACAGCAACCCCCCTCCTAAAGTCCCCCCAAACATCACTTTGTTCTACTTTGCAGCCATTAAGGGGTTGAATCACCCCTCCTCTTTTTAAATCCTGTTGACAAAGTTTTATCTGCTCAGTCCTGTCTCCATTCCCACTACTTTGCTGGCTCTGCCGAATACCACTTAGTCCGGGACCTGACTCCTGCTCTGGTGATTTCCTGCCAGAATTAAGATTATACTCTTAAACTTTCTCTTGCTTGTCAGGTTCTGTAAGGATCCATGATTCACCAAAGAATGATACCCCAGACTCAAACAGTATGTAAACACAAAGAGTGTTTTATTTTGCAGAAGTCCAACATGCTGGGGTCTCCCATTACCAAGACAGAGACAACCAACTGAGCTTGTAGACCTGCTTTAAAGTACAGTAGGTGATCTTTGTCTTACTCCATCTCTAGGGACATTTGATTATCAGGTATGGGGGCTGGAAACTGTTGCTGACCCATTGCCCTTGCTTCAGGCCAGGTGGCTGGGCAGCTTCTGATAGCAGGATAGTCTCTGACTAGCTGCCTGAAGACTGAGGTCTTTTTCTAGTAACTGACTTGCCTGGACTTGCTCAGTTCTTTGGCCTAGTCTCCTGGACTGCCAATTTGAAGCCTGTCATGGAGTCAGGCTGTCTCAGGTCCAAGCCACCTGATGAGGACTGGGGATTTACCTCACCTTCAAGCTATTGTTTCTTTTTTAACCATCTCCTGTTTCTGTTACACCCAGGCTCTTGGAGGGCTTTCAGTCTGATACTCTTTCGATGTATAGCTCATGCTGGCCTGAAACTTGGGATCCTCTAGCCTCCACCTCTGAGTGCTGAAGTTACAGATATGTGTTTCCACATCTGACTGAAGATTCCTGAGGACTTCTGTGTATTCTTTTTTTTTTTTTTTTGATTGTTTGAGACAAGGTCTTCTATATAATCCCTACAAGCCTGAAACTCACTATGTAGACCAGTCTAGCTTCAAACTCACAGAGATCCCTGTCTTACAGGCATTCACCATCATGCCTGGCTCTGTGTATATTCCTTTCTTCTGTGAATGCAAGTGTAAGTTAAGACACTTCACATACAGTTTATCTGCAATTTAAAAAATTATTTTAATGGAGTCATAATTTTGAAGTTACAGAAGACTTCAGCTAAAAGGAAGTCCATCCATTATTTTATAGATGAGAAGTTTCCGTTGGAGCATCATATATATTTCTAACAAAATAATGGCTTAATGACAGAAAGCATTTTAATTTTTGGCATTAATATTTACCAGTTATGTGATTTTTAAGGCAAATTTCTTGACATCTGGGTCCCCAGGTTTCTTAGATATACAATGAATGTGGTGTTTCTGTTTTCAGCTTCACAGAGTCATTGCTAGTGTTTGATGGGGCACAAGAACTATTGAATCCAGTGTTTGGCTCCCTAGTTCCTAATGCGTGCTTCATCAGATGTACATTTGATTTATTATTGTTAAGTTTCAAGCCTGAGAGAAAAAGCTAACTGAAGTGCCTATTTAACATGTCAAAGTAGACCTGAACTCAGTAAACAAGGTTCTCCCAGTACCCCTCAGTCCCTACCTGTTTGAGGATATGGCTGGCATACCTCACCCTCTACCTTGAATTTCCTAGCCCAGAAAAGCTGCCTTTTCTCCAGAGTCTGTTCTCTATCTAATCCAGGCATTTTGGTTGCCCACTCCTCTTTTGCTTCTTTTGTACCTTTGGCCTCCTGGTTGCTGTTCTTGGTTCTCTTCTCTCACTTCCCTTCCCCTTTTCCCCACAA
This sequence comes from Grammomys surdaster, assembly GCF_004785775.1. Lineage (NCBI taxonomy): Eukaryota > Metazoa > Chordata > Mammalia > Rodentia > Muridae > Grammomys > Grammomys surdaster. The sequence goes on from NW_021604613.1 coordinate 20,240,987, forward strand.
GGTTCAGGGTCATGACCATTATAGACTCTTCTGGATGTGTCTGCCTCTGGATATGTTCTCCATATTATTTGTAATAAACTTTCTCCCTAACCATATCTTTTGTTTCCTTTCTCCTTCTCTTTTTCTTCCTTCTTTCCTTCCTTCCTTCCTTCCTTCCTTCCTTCCTTCCTTCCTCTCTTTCTTTCTTTCTTTCTTTCTTTCTTTCTTTCTTTCTTTTTTTCTTTCCTTCCTTCTCTCTCTCTCTTTCCCTCCCTCCCTCCCTTCATCCCTCCTCCCTCTCTTCCTTCCTTTCTTCCTTTCTTTCTTTCTTTCTTTCTTTATTTCTTTCTTTCTTTCTTTCTCTCTCTTTCTTTCTTCTTTCTCTTTCTTTCTTTTTTTCTTTCTTTCTTTCCATTCAATTATATATTTAGAGCAGAGTGTATGGAGGGAAGAAAGAGAAGGGGCAAAATTTGCCCTTCCTCCTACTCTTCCTCCTTCTCTTCTTCTTCTCCTCTTGCTCTTCTTCTCTTCTTCCTCTTCCTCCTCCTTTTCCCCCTCTTTCCCTCCTCCTCTTCTCACTATATCCCTCTGTCTTTAAATATTCCCCTTTCCCATCCCACTTTTCTTACTTTCTTTAGTGTTATGGTAAGAAATTAGAAATTCCTGCTGCATTCATGAGCCAAACTATAAAAAATAAGCAGCAAAATTAAAATGTTACCTGGGATTCTGTAAAAATGGATTCCCAAGGATGAGTAAAGACCCCTTATGGAGAGAGCTTGGCACTGTGGTGTAGGGGTAGGTGAGCCCCATCTCAGTAAACAAGTAAATTAGAAAAATAGCTTCCTGTTTTTGTTGAAGTCTGTTTTGGTGTTTCTGTTTGTTGTTATTGTTGTTGCTCTTTAAGTTGCTAAGGGCATGGATTTACTGTAGAAACTGTAAGAGGTTTGAAAATTCTTGTTGTTCATTGACAGATAATGTCTAGTTGAATATGACAGCTCACTCTGTAATCCTGACCCTTGGAAGGCTAAGGCAGGAGGACTGCTGCCGGTTGAAGGCCACTGAGGTTTCACAATGGTTTCAGGCCAGCCTGGGCAATGAATGAGATCCTGTTTCAAGAGAGATCTTTAAATCAACTGTGACAAAGTTATCAAAATATATGGAAGGTAACGGGGCTAGGAGATGGCTCAGTCAGTAAAGGACTTGCTAGGCAAGCAGGAGGACTTGAACTCATATATATCCCTTGCACCCATGTAAAAATCTGGCCATGGTGATACGTGATTATAATTCTAGTACTGGGGAGATAGAGGCAGGTGCATCTCTGAAGTTCACCTGCAGTCAACTTAGCCAAATCAGAGATCTTCAGACTCAATGCGAAAGCCTGCCCCAAATCATAGTGTGGTGAATGACTAAGGACATCACCCAGTGTCACCTTCTGGCATGCATGGGAACACCCACACACACAGACACAGACACACACACAGACACAGACACACACACACACACACACACACAGAGAGAGAGAGAGAGAGAGAGAGAGAGAGAGAGTTATCAAAGATTAATAAGGACTTGCTAATGTGAGAATAAAGCAGGGTTACTTGTTTCTCAAACTTTCTATCTAGAGGAGAAATGTGATAGAAGAAATGGGAATACTGAAAGTGATATAGTAAAATTTTGAAGTACATTGTGTTGACCCATTTTCCAGTGTACTTTCTGTGGAGATAGTATCATCCCATGTTGACTATAAAGACTAACACATTTATTGGCTTTCCTCTCCTCAAGACTTAATACAGCGATGGACACACTGTAGAGCATCAAGAAGTTAGGTGACTACATTTTCACTGTCAAAGTGTCTTAGTTTGGAAGGCAGATTATCAAGATTGGTTAGTGTGGGGGGAGGCAGGCAGGGTCCTGAGTGGGATTAAGAATACTAGTTCATACTGGAGTGGGGGCTATCCCAAAAGTTGTTGCCTGTACATAGGATATGTTTTTCTAGCTGGACTGACTTGTCTGACTTAAGTGGGAGAAGATGCACCTAAACTTACGGAATCTTGAATCGGGGTCGTGGAATACCCAGGGGGACCCCCACCTGCTCAGAGGAGAAGTGGAGGGGAAAGGGAGAAGGATTGTGGGAGGGGTGACAGGGAGGGGTGTAGCAGGATATTTATTCTGCTACATTGTATTCGAAGTGGAGCTTGGTGATTAGGCAGTAGAAGAGGAGGTGGAGCTGGGAGAAGGAAAGAGGAAGGGGAGGAGAAAAGAGAGGTAGCAACCATGGAGGGGGATGGATGGGTCAAAAGCAGATGGGTACCAATTTATATATAAAGATTAGATATAGGGTAACAATTCTAATTGTGTGGTCATCTTGTTAATTGAGCATTTCCAAATATATAAATCCTTTGGATAATCATTAAGCTTTAAGAGTCTTCTTTCTACTGGGTACAGCGAAGATGGTAGGTGTTATCAGGGGCTCAGCAAAGCTTTGCTGGGGCAGCCAAACTACCATGCTGGCATCTCATAGGTGCTAGGGCCAGCACTTCTAGTTAGCTGGAGGCATGGTCCAGAGCAGGAACAGCAGGAACATGGCGGCTGCCTGAGAATAAGCTGGACTGGGCACCATTTTCTAAATATCTCCCGTTATAGAGGAGGACAGTGAGGGAGATGTAAAGTGAATGAGTAAAATAATAATAATAATAATAATAATAATAATAATAATAATAATAATAAATAAATAAATTTTAAAAAGAATAACAGTTCAGTTTTTTCTCAGTCGTAGGAACACTGTATATCCTTAGAATATAACAATTGTTCAGGCAAATGTTCTACTTCCTCAGGTATAAACTTTCACAAATGGTGAGAATTTCCACATCATACTGTACTGGATGAGTTCAGGGGTTAATAAATAAAAATAAGCCACTTGAATGCTTCATAGGGAAAAAACTATATTTTTCCATTAATGCAATAAATGTTTATTGATTTCCTACTTTGCACAATCCAGCCATATGAGTCAGCCTCTCCAGAAACAACACGAGCTACATAGGAGATCTGTCCAACTGCATGTCTTTAGAGGCAGTTATCACATGTGAAGTTTACACTACATGAGGAAGAAAGAGACCACTCAGATGACGAGGGCGAAAATAGGTGAAAATATTGCCACAGACACAGCCTAGGACCTCATCATCCCAGGCAAAAGTGGTGTTCTTTAATCAAACAGTAATCTGAGCTTTTCAATAACCCTACTGCTTCTGCATTGATCATTGCCTTTGAGTGCAGTTTATTTCTATCCCCGGGTATAAAGTGCCTTTGATAGATGGATCATTCCTGAGATCACTGCATTAGTACAACATTTCTCTAACCATTAGTTGATTGACAGTTTATGGGAAGTTCAGTGGATCAGACAAAGAAAGGCTAAGCCAAGCGCTATCAGCTCTGCCGGCCTTTCTTTTTCTCCTTATCTGCTTGTTTTTATACTTTTTGCATTTTTTAAGGAGAAATTTATGAACATGCACAGAGAAGGTGTCATCTATTGGCTCTGGTTCAGGTGGAAAAAAAGGACTTGGGGATTACAGTAAAACTAAACCAAGAGGTGCAAACATGCTCAACTCCTTAAGCTCAGAAGGACATCATTGCAGCTACTGTAGTTATGGGATGCCTTCCGCCACTAGGAGGATATCTACAGGGAAGTAAAGAAGAGAGCTGGACCAGTTATCTGGAGATAATAGATACCTGTTTCAATTATGTTAAATTGTAGTATTTGTGGGTAAAACTGGGATAGAGTCAGAAAAATAATATGATGTAAATAGTAAGTACTGGATTGGGAGAAAATATGATTTATGTAGTCCTCATCTTTAGAGATGAAATTGCATATTGTTTCACTCTAAACCTTATGCTGTTTCTATAAACAGAGCCATATATTCCCATTTTGTAAAGCTCAGATATCTTACTCTGGGGAGTCTCTCTCTCTCTCTCTCTCTCTCTCTCTCTCTCTCTGTCTCTGTTTCTCTGTCTCTCTCTCTCTAGATGCTTAACTGTGTGGTCTTGGCTTGTTGGCTGGCCTTGAACGCTATATGTAAACCAGACAGAGGTGTAAGTCACAGAGATCCTCTAGCCTCTGCCTCCCTCATGCTGGGATTAAAAGCGCATGCCACCAGGCCCAGTGAGAATCCATTTCTTTGTGAAGGGGATGATTTGAAGCATGCCCAAGGAGACAAAGAGTTGGCCTTTGTGATAGCAAAGTGTAGTTGTGCAGTGGTCTGCTGGACATGTTGCACCTCAGCATGGGTGAGACAGGTGGCACTTCCACTCGAAGCTTCTTCGGTGATAAAGCAGGGTGGCCTCCACAGTGAGAGAATGCCAGCCTTGAAATGGGAGCGAAGGGACTTGGGGACTAAAATAAAAGTAAACAAAATGGTGGAAACATGCTCAACCCCTTAATTTATCTGATTAGAGCCAACAGGCGCCACTGTGCAGAACATTTGCTCCTGTCCGAGATGCCATTAAGGCGGCAACAGAGCTATTTCTAGGCTTGGCTCCAGGCTGGTGGGGGATGGGCTAACAGTGGGTTCAGTTTCAGCCTGGAGCCGCCACCGTGTAATGGTGCAGACTGCAGCCACTGCAAAGTCTTCAGGCATCAAGTGTTCTTGGGAGCACATGCCTGCTTTGAAGAGATGTCCTAGCCCTAAGGGGACATTACTGCAAGTCCAATTCCAACAGTCCCAAATCCTACCTATATCACTCTGGTTTATCCTGCAAAACAGAAGGATGCTTGCCTAGACTTAACAGGCTCTTAGAAACTGTTTAATGTATACAAAGCTAGAATAATTTTAAAGGGTAATCATTATCCTTTAAAAATTTCACACATTTCTGTACTGGGTGCAAAGAGAGACAAAGCTTTTTGTTGCCAATTTAGATTGTGAATAAGAAAAACAAATTAGAAGCCGGGCGGTGGTGGCGCACGCCTTTAATCCCAGCACTCGGGAGGCAGAGGCAGGTGGATTTCTGAGTTCGAGGCCAGCCTGGTCTACAGAGTGAGTTCCAGGACAGCCAGGGCTATACAGAGAAACTCTGTCTCAAAAAAAAAAAAAAAAAAAAAAAAGAAAAACAAATTAGAAGTTTTATTCTAGGGCAGTATGTGTAATCTTCAACAACTCTCCCCTAACCTATTCCAAAATTTACACAGGCCTGAGCCCCAGTCCTTAATTATTTTGCCTCCAGGAAACATGTTCTTGAATTATAGATGTCCCTCAGTTCATAAGGGGAGCTTAAGCAGTATAAGTTGGAAATATTCTAAATAAAAAAATATTTTCTATATCAGACAGAGGTAATGTCATGATTTGACAGCACAGGATACTACAACATATGTGTCATGTGCTGACTGAGCAGCTGGCTGCGGCTCACAGCTTTTTTTCAGCATCATGAGTGTGGTACAGTGAGTGAATCACCAGCTCAGGGGAAGATCCACTCAAAATGGGAAGCATGGTTTCTACTGACTGGGATTCCCATGTTATCCAACGTTAAAAAAAAAAAAAAAGAAAAGAAAGGAAAGAAAAAAGAAAGAGTCCTGAATAAAGATATCAAAATTCAAGGGCTAATGATACTTAACTATCTGGGAACTGACTTTTTACTCATTACAAAAGAGAGTGTGTGGAAGGTCTCTCAGAGTCCTGCTGAGTGCTAACATCTTTTCTGTATAGATTGATAGAACCCTTAAAGGTGCCATAGGAAAAAATTGTTATCCCGGAAAAGCATGCAAATTTTCGTGGTCAAACTCATTTGTGACTAATGAATATTGACTATGTTTTGAAGTCTGGAATGAGTTTTATAGTAAAATTCTCTGTAGAAGGCCACATGAAGCCCATAAAGAAGGAAGACCAAGTGGGGGTGATTCGGTCCTTCTTAGAAGGAGCAACAAAATACTCAAGGGAACAAATATGGAGACAAAGTGAGGGACAGAAACTGAAGGAGGGGCCGTCTCAAGACCACTCCACCTGAGTATCTATCCCATGTGCAATCACCAAAGGTAGATGCTGATGTGGAAGTCAGGAAGTGCATGCTGATAAGAGCCTGATATGGATATCTCCTCAGAGGTCTTCAAGAGTCTGACATACTCAGAGGCAGATGCTCACAACTAGCCATTGAACTGATCATGGGGTTCTCAATAGAGGAGTTAGAGTGAAGACTGAAGGAGAGCTGAAAGGATTTGCGGCACCATGAGGAGAGCAACAATACCAACCAACCACAGCTCCCAGGGTCTAAACCACCAGCCTGGGAGCACTTAGGGAGGGATCCAGCGCTTCAGTTGAATATGTAAGAGTGGAGGGCCCTGCTGGGCATAGGTGGAAGAAGAGAACCTTGACTGCATGAAGGCTGGATGCCCCAGGGGGTGGGAATTTTGAGGGTGGGGAGGTGGGAGTGGGGGGGTAGATAGAGGTTACATCCACAGAGAAGAAGGAGGAGGGGTGAGGGGATTGGGGGTTCCTGGGTGGGTGGGGGATGGGGTAAGGGGACAACATAGGAAATGTAAATAAAACATCCAATAAAAATTAAAAAAAAATTCTCTGTAGAATATTGCGCTCAGCACTTAAAGTTAGGCAGGTTAGGTGAGCCTGAATCTGGACAGTTCTAGGGGCCCTTTACAATAGAATTGTAAACATAAAATCAGAGACAAAGAGAACATTGAGAAGCAACTATGTTTTGAATGAAAAAGGAAATAACAAATGACTGGCGGCTTAGAGATTTAAATCCTTTCTGGGCTTCCCTTTAGGCAGTGTTTCAGAATGGTCGGCATACACACCTTTCCCTTCAAAACCCAGTTTCTCCTCAAGTAAGCAGAATATCTATAGTTTCTAGCCATGTTCACCATTCAGTGGGATGCATAAAAGGGGACAACTCTGAAGCTTATGCTTCGTAAAGCTTGAATATAAATATATCTGCCTAAAGTCTTCAGAGAATTAAGATACATAGAGAATGGTTCTAAGACCCAAGTGAATGATAACAATGATGGTCACTAGATCACCCTCTGGGAGCACTCCATGGAAGCGGGAGGTTTCCTATGAAGACAATTATTTTCTCTTAAAATTTTATTCTGAATGATACTAGACCATAGAAGATTTGCAAACAATATTTACTCAAAGTGTCTATATACTTCAGCCAGCTTTTCAGCCAGGTCGCCGTAATACCACAGTGTACCTCATGGAAGCTCAGAGGTGAGCATTCTTACACCACTATTAATTAGGTTACAGTCTTTATTTCAGATTTACCAATTTTGGGGCACATTTTTCAACTCTAGTCTATGTGTGTTTTAGGATCTGATTCAGACTCCCAATTGCATTCTGTCCTGCTGCCTGCTGCCCCTTAGTATCTTCCTGTTTGAGGCAGTCTTTGCATCTGCCTTTAACGTTGATGAGCTTGACACCTTAGGGAACATGCAGGGGTCTTTTGTAAAGGAGTGAAATCACATGTTTATGGCAGGTATCCTTCTAAAATTCTGCCTCACATGGTTATCCATTTCTTTGCTCCAGGCTGTTTCCTGGGTCACTGCAAGGTGTTCTTATCAGTTTTTCTCCTCTCAGCATTTTGGTTTTTAAATTGCATAAGAACCCAGGATGTTCCATGCTTGTATATTTCCTGTCTGCCCCAGGATCGCAAGCCCCTCCAAGAAGCCTGATAGGTTTTTCTGATTAGTGTGTTTTCTTTGTTTTTAAAATCCTGACTCTTGGATGGGTCATTTGCAGAAAGTGCTCACATACTTTTTTTAAAAATTATTTTGTGTGTTATCAATCACTAGAAGAGAGCTCTTGTAACCTTTCCTAAACCACATTCACAAAAGCATCCTAAAGGGGAGGTGTGCATAACCTTCAAAGGCTAGGTGTGCTGGCCTGCAGAAGCACTTCTGAGCAATGCTCACAAGGCAACTGCTACGTAATAGGTCACCCTGGACATTCTCCCTCCATTGCCTCCCATATGTAGCTGTCACATCTGTCTGTCAGTGCAGTCGCACAAGTCTGCCCTTCCTGCCATCCTGACTGCCATTTTCCTTGTCTTTATTTTTCCCAGGACTTCCCTGGCACATGGCATAGTCTCCTAACAGTCTCTCCGTATTCACCTCCCCTTTCTGTATCCCATCTATCACACGCACAAGCAATTCTTTCATTTGAAAATAGAACTTCATCATTCACTCTTCTAAAGCTGGAAGAGAGTAGTTTCTGTGAGTATGCTTAGTTTTTCCATCATGCCATCATTGGTCAATGGTTCCTGCTCCTTAGTGTCTGTGAACAGTAGCTGGACGATTCACTACAGTGGTTGACTAGATTCCACCCTGTGTTTCAGAGACAGTTGGTCTGGGGAGGGAGTCTTGTAGGAAGCCGCGGCTTGCGCTGGCAAAATCCGCCATTGCAACATGGCGCTGGCATCCGGTGCTCTTCCTAGTAAACAAGTAAACTGCGCATGTGCTATGGTAAAAGCGCGCCAAAGTCAAAGCCCATCCCACAGCGTTTTGGCGGGCAACGAGTAAGCAGCCAATCAAAGGTGAGCACACCGCTCTAAGGGTATATAAACAGTGCTTTTTCCAGGCCTGGGGTCTTCCACCATTTTGTATTTGGAATAAACGTTTTGCTGCGGAAGGATCCTGATGTGTGTCGGCGTGCGTTCTTGCTGGCGAGACGATTACATGCGCGTCACAGCTGGTGCCGAAACCCGGGAGAATTCACCATCGCCGGCGCTGTTTGAGAAGACCCTCCGCTCGCGGAGCAGATCCAGAACCGCAGGACAAGGTAAAGCTCTGGCTCTGAGAGACATGTTTGGACTTACTCTAATGTTACAAAAGAAATTTAAAAATTTAGTTAAACTGCCAGTATTCCATTGGCTACAGTTGGCAGTTGTAATCTTGAGTTTAAAATTTTTTGATTTGCCCATGTGATAGAAGGGGGGGACAGCAGGTAGAGTTAAATAAAAATATTTAAAACAAGTTGTGATACAGTGCTGGCCTGCTAGAGATTAAGAACATTTACATTTAAATTAAGACAATGCAGACTGAGATCTTAACATGCTTGTAGGAGAAGGTCAGCGTGGTGCTAATCAGGTTAAACTGCCTACACAGCTCTCAGACCATACAAGCAAAGACAGACTTAGATATATTCGTCTTTGCGATGAAATTGCACCCTCATACAATCAGGGTCTGGCCATAGCTTGCACAGAGCCATAGGGATGGGGGATGTTTTAAATGTGGAAATTTAGATAGTTTTTAAAGTGACTGTCCCAGGAACAGAGGCTTGAGCAACAGTCAGGTGACCAAGGTTACCTGACAAACTTGTTCTTGGTGCAGGAAGGATAATCTTTGGGCCAGGCCTCAGGACATAGGCCAAGATTAAAAACATTTACATTTGAATCAAGACTTTGTATAGAGTGGGTGCGGCAGGAGCTTGGATTTCAGACATTCCTTTTGTCCTGACCTGCCTCTAAAAGGGTGTTTTCTAGAATTTGTTTATTGCCTTGTTTGTTCCTTAGGGAGGTGTCAGCCTCAGACTCAAAAGAAATTCAAAACAGCTTATGGGCCAGGAGTTAGAGATAATGTAAAGTTAAACATTTAAATCTCTCAGTGTATATTATTCATTGTATATTTTGTTAGCTGATCTCTCTAAAGGAGTTTTTCTGTACGCCTTTGCCCTAATACAATGAGTTTTAAATTTTAGAGTGCTTATCACTCCAGAAAAGATTCAAAGACAATATCTTTTCAGTATTTGGGAACTTAGTTATATCTTAAACAGATTGTGACACAGAAAATTCCAATAAGAATGGATAATTGGGCTCTGGGCTGGAGCAGACACAGAGTCGGTCTGCTCCGGTCCTGTTGAGAAACTGAATCCTGAGTCATCCAGGAGCCACTGCACTCAGAGCAGCTGGTAAGAACTCCATCTCACTCCCTAAACCCCAGAGATAGATCGGGGAGCCAGGGACATCCAGGGCACAGCAGCTACCCAAACCCCGCCCCTCCGGAATTCCACTTCCCTTCTGCCCCTGCCTGGTCCTCTGGGCTGGAACAGACACAGAGTTGGTCTGCTCCTGTCCTGTGGAGAAACGGAATCCTGAGTCATCCAGGAGCCACTGCACTCAGAGCAGGTGACACAGAGTCGGTCTGCTCCTGTCCTGTTGAGAAACTGAATCCTGAGTCATCCAGGAGCCACTGCACTCAGAGCAGCTGGAGCCACTGCACTCAGAGCAGCTGAAACTGAATCCTGAGTCATCGAGGACCCACTGCACTCAGAGCAGAAGGATTTCCAGATCCAAGAGGTGGCCTGAGTCCCAGGAGTTATTCCACCCAGGAGATTAGGAGGATAAGACCACAGAGACCTCTGGACTCTGAGGAGCTCCGCAATAAGCAAGATAACTGGAAATACAGACTCCAGTTTTACACAGTGAGGGCAGGTACCACTAGAGTTAACCAGATGGCGAAAGGCAAGCGCAAGAACATAAGCAACGGAAACCAAAGTTTCTTGGCATCATCAGTGCCCAATTCTCCCAATATAGCAAGCCCTGAACACCCCATCACACCTGAAAAGCAGGATTCAGAATTAAAATCACTTCTCATGATGATGATAGAGGATTATAAGAAGGAATTAAGTAACTCCCTTAAAGAAATACAGGAGAGTACAAGTAAACAGATAGAAGCCCTTAAAGAGGAATCACAGAAATCCCTTAAAGAAATGGAAGAAAACACAAAGAAGGAATTAAACAAAAACATTCAGGATCTGAAACTAGAAATAGAAACAATAAAGAAAGTTCAAAGGGAGACAACCATGGAGATAGAAAACCTAAGAAAGAGATCAGGAGTCACAGACGCAAGCATCACCAACCGAATACAAGAGATAGAAGAGAGAATCTCAAATGCAGAAGATACGGTGGAAAATATTGACACAGTTGTCAAAGAAAATGCAAAATGCAAAAAACTCCTAACTCAAAACATCCAGGAAATCCAGGACACAATGAGAAGACCAAACCTAAGGATAATAGGTATAGATGAGAATGAAGATTCCCAACTTAAAGGGCCAGTAAATATCTTCAACAAAATTATTGAGGAAAACTTCCCTAACCTAAAGAACAAGATGCCCATAAACATACAAGAAGCCTACAGAACACCAAATAGACTAGACCAGAAAAGAAATACCTCCCGTCACATAATAATCAAAACATCAGATGCACAAAACAAAGAAAAAATACTAAAAGCAGTAAGGGAAAAAGGTCAAGTAACATATAAAGGCAGACCTATAAGAATTACACCAGACTTCTTACCAGAGACTATAAAAGCCAGAAGAGCCTGGACTGACATCATACAGACACTAAGAGAACACAATTGCCAGCCCAGATTACTATACCCAGCAAAACTCTCAATCACTATAGATGGTGAAACCAAGATATTCCATGACAAAACCAAATTTGCACAATATCTTCCCACAAACCCAGCACTTCAAAGGATAATTGATGGAAAATGCCAACACAAGGAGGGAAACTACAACCTAGGAAAAGCAAGTAAGTAATCTTCCAACAACCCCCAAAAAAGATACAAACATAACTTTACCTCTAATAAAAAAAATAACAGGAAGCAACAATAATTTTTCCTTAATATCTCTTAACATCAATGGTCTCAATTCCCCAATAAAAAGACGCAGACTATCAGACTGGATACACAAACAAGACCCAAAATTTTGCTGCATACAAGAAACGCACCTCAGTGACAAAGACAGACACTACCTCAGAATAAAAGGGTGGAAAACAATTTTTCAAGCCAATGGTCCCAAGAAACAAGCTGGAGTAGCCATTCTAATATCAAATAAAATCGACTTTCATCCAAAATTAATCAAAAAAGATAAGGAAGGACACTTCATACTCATCAAAGGAAAAATCTACCAAGGTGAACTCTCAATTCTGAACATCTATGCTCCAAATGCAAGGGCACCTACATACATAAAAGAAACTTTACTAAAGCTCAAAACACACATTACACCTCACACAATAATAGTGGGGGATTTCAACACCCCACTGTCAGCAATGGACAGATCATGGAAACAGAAACTAAACAGAGACACTTTGAAATTAACAGAAGTTATGAACCAAATGGACTTAACAGACATCTATAGAACATTTCATCCTAAAACAAAAGAATATACCTTTTTCTCAGCACCTCATGGTACCTTCTCCAAAATAGACCATATAATTGGTCACAAA
>NW_021604613.1:20268181-20281843 GCF_004785775.1 Grammomys surdaster
CCATGAGGAGAGCAACAATACCAACCAACCACAGCTCCCAGGGTCTAAACCACCAGCCTGGGAGCACTTAGGGGGGGATCCAGGGCTTCAGCTGAATATGTAAAAGTGGAGGGCCCTGCTGGGCATAGGTGGAAGAAGAGAACCTTGACCTCATGAAGGCTGGATGCCCCAGGGGGTGGGAATTTTGAGGGTGGGGAGGTGGGAGTGGGGGGGGTGTAGATAGAGGTTACATCCACAGAGAAGAAGGAGGAGGGGCGAGGGGATTGGGGGTTCCAAGGGGGTGGTGGGGGATGGGGTAAGGGGACAACATAGGAAATGTAAATAAATCATCCAATAAAAAAATGGTAAATACTGAAAACAAAACAACAAAAAAAAAAGAATGGATAATTGGGGCTAGAGAGATGGTTCTGCCGTTAAAGGCTAGACTCACAACTAAAAATATTAGAGTTCAATTCCCAGCAACCACATGGTGGCTCACAACCATTTGTAGTGAGATCTAATGCCATCTTCTGGCTTGGAGGTGTACATAAAAAAAAAATGGTTTACTTTTAATGATTCTCAAAAGTTGTTAAGAGATATTAATTGGCTAAAACCTCATCTTCAGCTTACCATAGGAGAACATAAACCTCTATTTAATATTCTCAAGGGAGATGCAAGTCCTAATTCCCCTTGACAATTAACTGATGAAGGAGGAACAGCTTTTAGCACTTTTTACCCTCAATATTTTAATTCTGGACAGTCAGGGCCATTCAGCTGCTGACTGTCACTGTTTAGAGCCTGACAGGCCAAAAGAGATGGTCAAATGGAAGGACATTTTGACCGGACAATGGAAAGGCCCGGATCCTATTTTATTAAGAGCCAGGGGAGCGGTTTGTGTTTTTCTGCAGGAAGAAGACAACCCGTTTTGGCTACCAGAGTGACTGATGTGACGACTCGCGATATTAGAAGATGACACCCAGGCAGACCCTCCAAACTCTGATGACAGCCCTTGTGCTGATCCAAGGGATACAGGTTCCTAGTATATCGGGGGAACAACGATGGACCATATTATCTGCCTTTCCAAAACCCATGCCAGTCAGACATAATGTAGCTAATCTGTCCAGGAAATTGTTTCAATATCTTGCAGGAAATTGGTCAGAAAACTTCGATGAGACACTCAAAAAATTGAGAACAGCTGTGTTGACCATCAACTCGACGCTCGTGGATCTGTCCCTGACTGAGGGACTCTCCTCCTGGATCTCTTCAGCTTTCTTTTTCTTTTCTTTTCTTTTTTTTAAGTGGGTGGGAGTAGGCCTGTTTGGTACGCCCTATGTTGCGGATTAGTGTTCATGCTTTGGTTGGTTTGCAAACTCAGAGCTCAACAAAATCGTGACAAGGCTATTATTGCCCAGGCACTTGTGGCCATAGAACTAGGGGCTTCCCCTGCAGTGTGGCTATCACTGCTTCGAAAATAAGTAGTCTCCCCCTCACTAGTGGTGGTGCTAAATGTTGGGCCATCAGCCATTGCACCCCAAAGGATTTGCCCATTGCACTGGGTCGGTGAGGAGTCTTGGCCTGGCTGGTCCTTGTCTGTGTAGCTGTGGTACCTGAAATTTGAGGCAAACAGCCCTTGCACCCCAGGAGATGACTCCATTGCACAGGGATGGGTGTTTGTATCTCTTTCTGTTTCCCTTAGCCCTTGCACCCAGAGGACTTGTTTCCATTGCACCTGGTAGGGTAAGGGAGACTGTCTTAAACTATTAGTCCTTGATCGCTTATTCCCCCAAGATAGAATTTGCTTGATCGGGCTTGAGTTTGAGTCATGATTGGTACCACGCTAGACAGGCCAAGGACAGCCAGATGGACAGCTTCATCATTTCGTCTCCAGGCCAGCTGCCATTGGTCCCAACGAGGGGAAATAGGCTGATGCCACATGCCAGATATACACCATGAGGACAACTGGGGAATTGATGGCAAACCAACCCCATGACGGGATTAGCAAGTGGCAATGACCCGGGCGCGGGTATATCCCTCGTAGCCTAAGACAGGGTGGCTCGCCTTTCCTCAGTGTTAGCCCTATTGGTGCTGGGCATGGAGAAATGTCAGCTAGCCTAAGACATGGGACATTGACCAGTGCCTGTTTAACAAAACAAAAGGAAATAGCCAGTAGACAGATCCCTCAGCCACTGTACCCAAGGGCTTTTGGTAAAGACACCCTATGAAGCCTCAAACACATCTATACGCAGTCCCTGCCCACTAAGGTGTTCGTTCCACGGATAGTAGGTCTGGTAAGTCAATAACGGAGCGGACGGATAAGCCTCGGCCACCTAAGACAGGGCAGCCCCGGGTGGGGAGGCTGACCCAGTGAAGGGTAAGAGTTTGAGCACCGCCCTCCAAAGAGACTCAGACCCGCTGTGAGACCCCCAAATATAGGAGTTATGAAACCTTCCCAGGGATCTCTACTACCACCCTCTGCAATAAAACAAAAAAGGGGGAGATGTAGGAAGCCGCGGCTTGCGCTGGCAAAATCCGCCATTGCAACATGGCGCTGGCATCCGGTGCTCTTCCTAGCAAACAAGTAAGCTGCGCATGTGCTATGGTAAAAGCGCGCCAAAGTCAAGGCCCATCCCACGGCGTTTTGGCGGGCAACGAGTAAGCAGCCAATCAAAGGTGAGCACACTGCTCCAAGGGTATATAAACAGTGCTTTTTCCGGGCCTGGGGTCTTCCACCATTTTGTATTTGGAATAAACATTTTGCTGCGGAAGGATCCTGATGTGTGTCCGCGTGCGTTCTTGCTGGCGAGACGATTACACGCGCGTCACAGAGTCTGACAAAGAGCCCTCCCAGAAAGCCCCAAGAATGCTGAGCTTAGGGGCCAACAAAATTATATCCACACTGCTTAAGAAGAAAAATATCCTTTCATAGTTGAGTCCTTGCACCTCTGGTATAGCTCTGTCCTTTTGTCTAAGATACTCTACTTTCTCATACCTTTGCAGAACCTCTGCAAATACAAGCCCTCCAATCCTTCTTTTATTTAAAGATTTATTTATTTTATGTAAATGCACTGTAACTGTCTTCACACACATCAGAAGAGGACATCAGATTCCATTACAGATGGTTGTGAGCCACCGTGTGGTTGCTGGGAATTGAACTCAGGACCTCTGGAAGAGCAGTCAGTGCTCTTATCCTCTGAGCCATCTCTCCAGCCCCCTCCAATCCTTCTTATCTTCCCACTTTTTAAAAATGAAACTTTATAGACCACTTCCTGGCTCCCTTTGTCAGGTCTCCCCTCTTCTTCTAGCTGCAGAAGGGATGTTGTGAGTCCAGCAGTGTCTGTTGTATGACAAAATCTACTACTTGGCACAGTAGTTAGTGATTTACTAATTTCATTCTCTCAGCAGCTCATGCATTCCACCCACGATCTTAGCTTTGCTCCTTAGCATCTAGTCCTCCTGATACCCAGCACAGAACAGCACTTAATATACAATGCTGAAAGAAACAGTATTTCCCCAAAGAAATATCAGCTCTTCACACTAAGGAAAGTGTTACAGAGTTTCCAAGAACATGTCAAGATTTATTACTTGGACATTCCAGATGGAAAAAGGATATTTTAAAGAAGAGACTGGTCCAAGAGATGTAACAAGCCCAACAACCTATGGTTACTTATTTAAGCCAGGAAATTCAAACCTGTGTCCTCCATGAATCTGAAACAAGTTTGCACCCTCTAGCTATATCACAAGAAAGGGAGAAATTTGGCAGCTTTTTTTGGGCTACTGACTGATACTTCAAGTACCTTGTCTATGTAGCCATTAACTGACCAAGGGATGACTGGCCTAGCCAATTTTGCTGTCAATAGCCACAGTATTCACACACAGCCTTCTCAGCTATAGCATTAGCTATAGAGCCAGCATACTAAATCAACCACTGGTGGTAGCTTTGAAACAAAAAGTGCTAGTCTATGAACATGTATGGAAAATAATCACACACTAGTTTTTACAAAATTTTTACTAAAATGAAAGAAACATTTCCTTCAGTTATTATAGGCAAAAGAGTTATATCCTTAGTACCCAAGACTTAATCACTTGCAGAAATCATCTGTACTTATACACCACACTCAGGGGAGTATTAAATTTCTATTAAAATTTATTTCAAAGAGATGGAGAGATGGCTCAGAGATTAAAGCACTTGGTGCTCTTATAGAGTACCCTGGTTTGGTTCTTAGCATCTACATGGCAGTTCCAGGGCTTCTGATGTTCTTTTCTGACCCCCATGGGCATTGCATACACGTGACGTATAAACATGTACCCAGACATGTACCTGTAAAATAGAAATAAAATCTTTAAAGTGTTGTTTCAAAATGACAATAGTTATCAAAGACACTATTATATTTTGGTATTAGATACACAAGAAAGTAGCACATGTCTGCCACACATCTCACATTTCAGTAAAGGTAATTTCCTTTACATTTCTTTTTGTTGTTGTTGTTGTTTTTTGTTTTTTTTTTTTGTTTTTGTTTTTCGAGACAGGGTTTCTCTGTATAGCCCTGGCTGTCCTGGAACTCACTCTGTAGACCAGGCTGGCCTCGAACTCAGAAATCCGCCTGCCTCTGCCTCCCAAGTGCTGGGATTAAAGGCGTGCGCCACCACTGCCCGGCTTCCTTTACATTCTACATGTTAAAAATGTTATATGTTTATCTAAAACAAAAATCATATGTAGTCTATCTTGCGTATTTAATATACTGCTCTGAGAAGGGTTTGTAAAAGTTCAGTGGTATCCTACAGGGATCTGTGGCACTAGGAAGGTTAAGAATCTCCACTTAGAATATAAGGTTAGGGCAGAATTTCGTTCCATTTACTTTTAGATTTACTCTGTAATTTAAGTTTGGAGGAGAATGTTTCAGGAGAAGTAGAAAAAATAAATCCAAGCTGGACACTATTTAAAGAACTCATGGAACAACAGGCTGGTTAATGAATTGTATCAGAACATTTGCTTCTGTCGTTGTGCACAAACTACAAATGAAATATTCTTTTGTTCTTTGAGCTACATGTTCCCAGCGTTGTAATGGTTAAATTAATTTCTAATATGTCTCATCTCATTATAGATCTGTGCAACAGTCTCTTTCAATTTTAAATTGAGCTTCAGGGAAGATTAAATACTTAGGTATCCCAGTTTGTATAAAATTTCTAGATCCATACAAATTAAACTTCCCCTGTCTAAATGGCCCTAATCATTCTAATTTAACTAGATGGAGCTTATTTCCTTTTGACAGCGCTTGTCATGTTGAATCTTCACTGTGCAGATGAATGGCATGCCAAATGGGTAATCAGTATTCCAGATGTTGCCTTGCCACTTTCCAGCAATGTTATTAATAAAAGTCAGCTCCTACTTGTCCTTTCTTTTTTTTTTTAAACCCTCGAACATTACCGAAGATATAAACTTCCTTTCTCCCCATTATGGTTTGGTAATGGTAATTTAATAGTACATCAAATGGGCCCCTCCAGAGAAGGATGATCTTTGGGAAAGTACCTGTCCACTGTGAACGATGTACCAGGAACTCCTGGCTGATGTGGTGGGACTGGTTAAGAGGGCATAAGGATAAATGTGTGTGTCTATGAGTGAATCTGTGTGTGTGTCTGTGTGTTGGGGAAGTCTGAGTATCTAAAGGGCCATTTTGCTTATTTTATTTGAGAATAAAAATTTAACTTGGAAGAGCTGCTTTAACAGTCACCCAGCTGGGAGGACCTACGTTCTTGACACATGGCAGTTCTCCTTTGGCCTGATGATTTCTTTCCCTTCTTATCAGTTCCCAAACTGTTCTAGAGCTGGCAGAGAATAGCACATAAACCGTGTATAAGGACCTCTGTGAGTTCTGTCATCCAGAACTGAAAGGAAGATGTCCTGAGAGAAAAGAGAATCCTTGGGCCAGATGGGCATCAGGTCAGAAGAAGACGGGAGTCACAGGTCAAAAGACAGAAGGTCTGGTTCCATGACACCTAACAGATGCAGGCCAGTTTTTTAAGGCTTACTAGAAATATATATATATATGTAATTAAAGTTTCAGAACTAGGAAAAAGCTATTATTATCATTATTATTTTTGTATTAGGTGTGATGATTTCATGAGTTTTTTTTTTTTTTAACATCCAAAGTTTTTTTATTAACAGTAAGATCCAAGGTTAGGTTTTATAGCCTCGGCTAGCCCTTCGGCCCCTGGCACGCTCGAACTTCCGGCCCTTGGAACGGACATAGGATTTGGTGTGGCTGTGTGGGGTTCCTGGGGCCTTACCAAAATGTCGGTACACCTCTCGGCCCTTCTGAGGACCAGACAGGAGCACGGTGCCTCGGCCCTTGGGAGACTCCAGAGCCAGCTGGTGAAAGGTGAGGATCTTACCCCAGCCTTGAGGATGCGACTTCGGCCCGGCTGTTCACCCGCAGTGCACACACCTTCATCTTGGGCACTTCCAGAATCCGCACATCATCTGTGACCGTCTCCACAACCACAGTGGTTTTGTTCTCCCTGACAGGAAGCTTCTTTCGGATCATCCAGGACAGGGACAGAGGTGGCCAGTTAGTGCGGCTCATAAATAACCTCTTCAGCACAACCTGATTGAAGGTGGAGTTGGTACGTCTGGCCAGAAACCTGTACAGCTTGACTAGCAGCCGCAAGGAGATATCCTGGCTCTTGGGCTCCTTGCGCCGAAAATTTTGGTCCTTGTTGTGGCGAATGTCAACACCCATGATGGCGTCTCTTGCTCAGCCAGGTCCAGAAAGACCTTCATGAGTGTTTATAAAAAACAATTCGGGCTTGGTATCTCTCTCTCTCTCTCTCTCTCTCTCTCTCTCTCTCTCTCTCTCTCTCCTCTCTCTCTCTTTCTCTCTGTGTATATTTTTCCACAATAGAAAAAAAAATTAGGTTTCCTTTTAATTTTTTGCTCTCTCCTTTTTAACTTAAGGTTGTGAAAAGAAATTGAATTTCTATACCTAAAGGATAGTTTAATAACACTCTAGAAAAAAAAAAGAAACCTAAATAATTGGTAAAGTAATATTGTAGCCTCCAGAAAACTGCCTCAGGGGCTGGGCAGAGGGTTCAGTGCATAAAGTTTTCTGTTGTAAGCATGACAACCTGGGTGTAATACAATCAATTTAAGCTTAGCCCTGACTAGCTTAAAAATAAAGGAGACTCAGACTATGGTTATTTTGTTTGGCTTTGACAACTACTGGGGAATCACTCCTAATCTACTCTTCTAACTTCATGCCTGGCTGCCTCCCCAGCAGTGTACCCCAAATACTTGCTATTTCTCCTGGCCATGTGCTCATGGTCCATCGCCCCTCACGGAGGTTTCCTCACCCTCCTCCTCCTTCCTCCTCTTCCTCCTTCTTCCCTTGGTCTCTCTCCTCACTCACTCCAAACCCATCCACGTCTAATCCCTCCAGCAACTGGCTGTAGCCAATTTTATTTAACCAATAGTTTTAAATCAAGGAAAGAGGTTTGCATGACAAAAGCTTGCAAAAATGAGAAGTCATTTGTAGGCCTGTATAGAATTTAACATTACAATACATAGCAATAGACCAAATCTCCACACCTGGGTTCGGATTCCCAAAACTCCTGTAAAAAGTTGGGTGTGTTGTTATACACCTGTAATCCCAGCTCCAAGAGCCTGAAGACAGAAGGATTGATCATCCTTGATCTCACTAAAATGGAGGCACTAGGTTCAGTGAGAGACTCTATCTCAAAGGACAATAAGGGAGGATGACAGAGGAAGACTCCAACATCGGTCGCTACTGGTGTGCTTGGTGACATGCCCCGCCTACACCTCACTTGTTAATGCATCAGCTAGCATTATAGTCCACACCTGAGCCTGCATCCTCAGGCCTCCACTTTCTGCATCAGTCATGACTTGGACTGTGATTTAGAAGTTGACATCCAGTTAAAACCACTTTGAACTTTTAAGTGGAAGACATTAGCGCCAGAACCATGTTTGCTATGGTCGATCTTGCAGTGTTTCCAACATGCCAAATTATGTGGATTTTTATGCCATGCCACTTCCTCAAAGGCCAACCAAAAAATGCTATTCTTGGTGCAACTAATTTCTCTCCCATTCTCTCCCGTTGGTTTTTCAAGTTCATTAACAACATTCAGTATTGAACTGAGTTCTACTGACATCTGCTGGACAAAACCTGTGTTTGTGACTTGGTGGTTATTAGCGCAGGAACAAAGCTCTGTCAAGTGAAATAGAAAATAGAGCCAAGCCAAGCATGAGACTCTGAATTAGTCTATGAGTCCTAGGGCAGTTTCCAAGTCTGCTTTTCTAGCTGGCAAAGCTGCACTTCAGCTTGGTGCCTTAAGCCACATTCCTGTGCCTCCCCTGAGGCTTAGTGGCAGTTCAGACTGACTGGCTCCATCACAGCAGGGCCTCCTCTACTAAGAGCTGGATCAGCTGGTGAGCAGATCCTTTGGAAAGTGCTCTGTCCATACTGGTCCTCTTGACAGCTGAGCATAGTGCTGCCTTCATTGTTCCAAGGACATCTTTGTGGAGGATATTGCAAAGATGCAGTGTCTTGCATGTAGGATTTTTTTCCCCTCCATGGACTTACCAATCATAGATGGGAAGTCTAAAATACAATAATAACAGATGTAACATAATTAGATTTTATAGTAACTTTTCATTGCTGTTTAGGCTTTTTAAAAATAGAGATTCCTAGCTTGAAATACCCAAGATTCAACTCACAGACCACATAAAGCTCATGAAGAAGGAAGACCAAGTGGGGGTGCTTTGGTCTTTCTTAGAAGGAGTAACAAAATACTCAAGGGAGCAAATATGGAGACAAAGTGTAGGACAGAAACTGAAGGAGGGGCCGTCTGGAGACCATTCCACCTGGGTATCCATCCCTTGTGCAGTCACCAAAGGTAGACGCTGATGTGGATGTCAGGAAGTGCATGCTGACAGGAGCCTGATGTAGCTGTCTCCTTAGAGGTCTGCCAGAGTCTGACATATTCAGAGGCAGATGCTCACAGCTAACCATTGAACTGATCATGGAGTTCCCAATGGAGGAGTTAGAGAGAAGACTGAAGGAGCTGAAAGGGTTTGTGGCCCCATGGGGAGAGTAAAAATACCAACCAACCAGAGCTCCCAGGGTCTAAACCAACAACCTGGGAGCACTTAGGGAGGAACCCATGGATCCAGCTATATATGCAAGGGAGGATGGTCCTGTCAGGTATAGGTGTGAGAGGAGATCCTTGGTCTCATGAAGGCTGGAGGCCTTGTGTGTGTGAGTTCGAGGGGGGGTAGGTGGGGGCACATCCTCATAGAAGCAGAAGGAGGCGGATGGGATAGGGGGTTCCTGGGTGGGAGGGGGGGATGGGGTAAGGGTATAACATCTGAAATGTAAATAAAATATTCAATAAAAAAATCTGAAAAAAAAGAGATTCCTGTCATAGTCTTGTTTTTATTTTTATTTTTGTTTTGTTTTTTCTCCATCACAGTCTTTGTTCTGATGAAAGACTTAATCCCAATTTCTGGCTGACTGGGTCATCTTTGTGGAACCCCACTTAAAAAATAAATAGGATCTAGAGAGATTTATCAGTGGGTAAAAGTGTTTTCTATGCAAACATGAGGACCTGAGTTCAAATCCCTAGTATCTACATAAAAACCAAGCACAGCTGTCCATGTCTCTGACCCCAGGATTGGGGGATGGAGACAGGCAGACCCTGGGAGCATCCTAGCTAGCCATCTTAGCCAAGCAGGCTAAGTTTCAGATTTAATGAGATGCCCTATCTCAGGCAGAGAATAAAGTACAGCAATAGAGAAAAATGCACTATGCCTTCCTCTGGCTTCTATATACGTGTACATGTACACATATAAGTACACCCACCACAGACCCCACCAAAATCAGTAGTTCTGTATTTTCGGTAAGAAATTCCTGGATTTGCTAAATGTGTTAAATTATTTTTTTCAAAGACATTCCAAGAATTGACATTGTAGATATAAAATATTCTTTTAAAATAAATTATAAAATTTAAAATAAGACTAAAGTGACCTCTACATGCAGTTGACTATATTGGAGATAACACAATACAGTTTATGATTTTTAAAAGTCCTACAATAGAGTGAAGACAGAACCAAACCACAAATAAGAGTTGGTTGCACACACAATCTAAGGAAGCAATGAAAGTATTTCCTTTTAATTTCTTCTCTGACCTACAAATTCAAAAGTGTGTTGATTTCTATGCATTTTGAAATTTCTAGCTTCCCTTCCTGGCATTAACTTTACTTTCATTTCATTGTGGCTGGTAAGATCTCAAATTCCGAGGGTGTTTGTTCCCTAGCATGTAGTCTATCCTGGAGACTGCCATGTGTATCAGTTGTGGGTTTAGGTAGTTCTTTTTTTCTAGTTCACAGTACAGTACTGTGTTAGATCTCTCGTCTTCATCATGATCATGAGATTCCTCCGAGTACTACTCCTACTGCACCAAATGCGTTTGACTCTGTTGTTTTAATTTGATCTTCTCCTTTGATGCCCTCTCCATCGTCAGAATGGACACTGACACCTATCATTCTCTGCATGCTTCTCACAGCATCCTGCTACTCTTTGCTTCATATATTTGGTCATACCGAAGTTGATACATATATATTTGTAATAGCTACATATTCCTGGGAATTTGGTCCTTTCATCATTAAATCACATCTTTTTATTGACACATTTCGACACAGTCAATATTGTGTGATATAGTAAACACGGGAGCTCCTTAAAATTGCCATTTATATACAACATATCTTCCTTCTCATTGTTCGGGGTAATGTCTATTTGTGCCCTTAAATATAAATCTCTCATAGATAATACATCATTGGATCTTGTTTTTAAATTCCATTCAGTAATGTTACATCTTTTGTTGCACTGTTAGTGCTCACCATTGCTTACACTTTGACTTGCCTTTTTGCTGAGGTCTGTTAGCTGCTTCTTTTCCTTCCGTGTCTCTTTTAATGTTTCAATGACAGATGTGGTGATGACTTCTTTCTCATTTTCTTGTGTGTCTTCAGTAGGAGGATCTGCTTTTCAGATTATCTAAAGCACCTTACTGCTGTAACAACGGGTTAAACCACTGATGACTCAATGTCAACTCACAGAAGGGTCCTGGACTTTTACTTTGCCCACACTTTTATTATTAGATACCACTACCCTTTTTATTATGTATCAATGTTTTGCGTTTTACTTTTTAAGCCAGAATTAGAACAACTCCTAGGCTATCTTTACCAAATTGTTCTGTTCTTGTCTCCATACTTATTTTTCTGTTAGTTTTCTGTGCTTAAATCCATCTGTATTCTGTTGAATGTCCTTTTATTTCAACTTGAAATTTTTTCAAGTGAAAACCTACTTTTCTTTTGCTGCTTTAAAAAGTTTCACCTATGATTTGGACAGTTTGTTCATAACATCTTAGTAGACTGGTTTAGGTTCACTTGGATGGTAGTGTTCTTTCTCAGATGCGGGACATTTTAAGCCATTTTTCTTTAACTGTTTTCTCTTCCCCCTTTTGTTTAGAAGCTCCCACGGTGTATGCATGACTCTCCTGAAAGTGTCACATACATCCTTATGTGTGACTCTCCTGAAAGTGTCACATACAACCTTACGGCTTCCCTCACTCTTTAGTTCCTCATGATCATTTTCTCTTGGACTGGATGGCTTTCAAAGAATTTTAATTCTAGTCAGCGATTCTTCCACTTTTGTTGAACTCTTTTGCTGATTTTTTTTGTCATTTTAGTTATTGTTTAGTTATTCCCAGATTCTCCTTTATATTCTGTATCATTTCTGCCTCTCTGCCAGCATCCACATTTTCTCTACATTATACTATTTTCCTAATCTCAAATATCAGGCAGCCCCCATCTCTCATTTCCTTGGGATTGCTCTGCAGATACACATTGTCTCTTAGCATGGGGACATGCTTTTCTGTTTCTCATGTAACTCATAATGTGGGTTAGGACTGACGCATTTTAATTAGTGGTCACTAGAAACTGGGGGACACATGCAAGAGGGAGAATGGGCTGAGGTCCAGGAAGGACAATACAAAGTGGAGGACTCACTTTTGGCTTGTCCAGCACAGTTACCAACAGTTATTTCAAAATGACTTGAATTATTAATATGTAAGAATGGTTGAAGAGACAGAAATGCCTGCTACTCTTGATTATTACACACGGCTTATATATGTTGAATTATAAAAAAAAGCAGAGATGTTGCTTCTATTATAGAGCAAGAAGAAAGCAAGCACCCGCTCTTGTGCCAGTGTTTGCACTGGACTTTCTACAAGGGAATATGCTCAGTGTTAAGCCCAGCTAAGAGCAGGTGGGGGTTGGGGGGAGGGGAGCTAGGAAATCATGATTTAGGGGAGTTTAACGTCTCTGTGGCTTTAATTTCTCAATTAGACATGCTTGCCAGGTTCTGTTTCAGGAGTTTGTAGTACCTTGGTCCCTCTGGTGTCTGTCTTCTGCATTCTAATTGGGCCTGTTTCTGTTTTTGCTGTTTTGAAACAAGATTTCACATAATGCTGGGTTGGTCTTAGATTTGCTACATACCTGGGGATGACCCTGGCCTCCTGATGCTCCACCTCCTGAGTACTGGGATCATAGGCGTGCACCACCATGCCCAGATGTGCACCAGCATGCCCAGATGTGCACCACCATGCCCAGATGTAGGGCATGTACTTGGATTCTACAACAGCAATCTGTATACTCACCCTTTTCCCTGAGTGGCTGCTGGACATCTAGTACGCCAGCTTCCTGCCTGTACTGTGTCAGGATGACCAACAGATCAGCAGCTTCTCAGGAAGTCCTCTCGAATCTTGAGTGCCACCCATACAGCCTGTGTTTCTATTTCATCCTGAGAGGAGCGTTTTTGTTTACCTAGTGCATGCCACCTTCTTAGAGTCTGGAATTCTCAAAAGCTCTTCTCGCCAGTGTACTTGTAAATCACTTCCTGAAAGTATATAAGGGATGGACTTGTGTTTTACCACCTTAAGATGTCACTACAGGAAACCCACTTTTAACTGGGCAGATGAGGGCTTTCAAAAATTAAAACCAAACATGCTGAGCAATAACTAAGGTAAGTAGTAGAAAATACACTGGTTACAAGTCACCCAAACTTGGACCAGTTATTACTGCTGCATGCCCAGGGAACATGTTCATGCTGACAGGAATAAGGGATATTAGTGATCATACTCATTTGTATCAGGCTTTTAATGTAGGAGAAAATAAAGCATCTCCCGCCCCCATGTTTCTAATTAGGTTTGCAAGTCTCCTACATCAGCTTTGGTTTTAGGTTTGTACATGGCCCTGGATGATGGCTTGTGAAACCCCCAAACCCACATCACTTATGAAATTCTGACATTGGAATCATGTCAAACGGCAGGCGGCCAGCAGCACCTCTGTACTAATTTACTTCCAACACCATGAAAAAGTCGAAGGACGGAGAATGTTGACTCCTTATGAACTGTGACGGAGGTGCGGAGGAGGCTAACTTTCCTCCAGTCAGCTCCTGAGTCTAGATGACTCATTAATCCTTTGCTCTGGGTATTTTCTTGTGACATTTCAACATAGAAAAAAAAAATCAAAATTCTTGACTTTTCCACTCATCTCCCCCAAGTCCTTTGCTTTCACCAGCTGTAACCACCATCTTCCCCAAGTCCTCTGCTTTC
>NW_021604613.1:20281853-20296642 GCF_004785775.1 Grammomys surdaster
ACCACCATCTTCCCCAAGTCCTCTGCTTTCACCAGCTGTAACCACCAACCTTGTTCATCACTTTATAGCCTACAGAACCACGATAGTTAACGATGATAATACTTAGGATTTCCTAGTTGACCAAGTGAGAGAGTTTGGAATGTCAGGAGCCATAATGGGACAAGCTAATAACTAGCAGGTGATCATCCTGAAATGGCCTGCCTTGGATTATTATATAATCTACGACAGATGTGCCCTTACTCAGCAAGGATGTAAGGGATTCATTTTAGGAAAGATTCTTGCTATTAATATGCTTTTACTATTATTATTAAACATATATAACAATCACTAAGTAATAGCACACCCCTTTGGAGCAGATCTCTGCAGATCCACGAAGATATACTGTCTTGTGGTGATGCTATATAGACAAATAGACGACTTCTTAAGACTTAATGATGATCCTATAAGAATTCCTAAAATTCTATCAGTGATTTTATTAAGCTCTTTTATAGTGGGACTGCTATTAGGTCCTTTTCTGATAGTCAAAACTGCAATGACAACTCTGCCATTCTCCCAAGTGTCACCAAGTAATTGCTCTTAGACAGTAACCAGATTTCTCCTACACATAGCACATTCCAAGAGGTTGTAAAACAATTAACCAGAGGTCATAAAAAGGGAACTAACAATTTATTATAGGTGCCAGGACAGGTAAGATAAAATATTGACTGGGTTTATCTATACAAAACTTAATAATTTAGTTATGGTTTTAAACCTTCAGTGAACCTGTGGAGCTGTGACAGGTGATGGATGTTTAGTCAGATAATTACTTATAATGAATATGCATGTAAACATTCTCTGTTGTAAACTTCTATTTCAATTAATGATTTGATTTTTTTGTGTGAACTTGTGATGAACTTTGTAACATGTGATCATGTACTCTGAAAGATGTATAAGTACAGAGGACAAAGGGATGAGAGACAGAAGATAGAATAAAATTTTTTCCCTTCCCCTAGATAAAGTAGAATTTTTCCTTCCTCCCCGCCCCCGCCTAGTAGAAATTTTCCCTTACTAGAATTTTTTCCTTTTCCCCACATAGGATCTTTCTGCTTTTCCCCTTAGATAGCTTTCATAGGAAACTTTTTACAACTTAATAATAAACGCTATAACCAGTTTTTTTCTAAGTGTCCCTTTTCTTTCTGTGAATTCAGACTACCAGGGGAAAGTTAGAGCCCAGCAGTTCCTACTGAGATAGAACAAAGGCCACATTGCCTAATCCTCAGCTGTTATGTTACAGATGTACAGATCACCTAAGCCTTTTACAGATCACCTAAGTCTTTTACCCTCAGAAAGAGCAAGAGAGCTTTCAGGACATTTTAGAAGTTATCGTCAGCATTTCAGTACAGTTTGAGAGCTAGACAGTCCTGAGACCCTCAGACTTTAAAGCCATCACCAGAGTCCTACTCTGTGCCCCACCACTACCTTCTCTGGGCTAGGAGGCTCCCAGCATTGGAAGAGAAAGTGGCTTTATGCCTTCAGATTTCCCTCCACCCTGCCCATCACCAGGGCTGTCCAAATGTATTAATGGCAAATGCTTTCTAGGCTGGGTTTTCTCTTCACCTTAGAAAGGCATCTAACTTTCAGCACTTCAATAAATATAAAGAAAACACAGAGCACAAAAGAGCCAGACTTGTATTAGGCTTCATGAAACAAGGGAAAGAACAGTTGGTGCCAGTGCAAATATCAGAAGGCATTTAGTAATTCATTGGTTGATTACCTGTATTTCTTCAGATTGAGTTGCCAGAGCAGGGGCCTGGCTTGTGCATATAGAACCTACCTTGCATACACACAGACAAGTCTGGCACATGCAAGAGATAAAGATTAAGCACTGCTCATAGCAACCACTAGAACGGACATGTCTACAGCACATAACCAATAGTACCAGTAGGGCAAAAAGGATCTATGTGGGTGCATGTGAACTGATAAAATGCCAGTCCCTGAGAAATCAACCAGTTAGATGCTATAAGCTAACAGCGAGCCCCCATCAGCACCTTCTGATTACAAATGTTTTCCTTCGGAACCAGGTCCACCAGAGAAATTAGGCAATTTTGACAGTACTTTACAAACTGATTAATCAGAAGTTCCCCCTTGCCCTCTATAACCACTAAATGCCACACAAAGGCTCTCCCAACACTTATTTGTAGAGTGACAGAACATTAGCTGCAGACCTAATGTCACCCTGGTTGTAATTTGCATGTTGATAGAAAGCTAACATAATAAAGAGATGTGAAATGAAGCTGGCTGACTAGGAGGAGTGGCCCTGCTAAGATCCATTTCTCTATCCTCATTAGCCCACGGTTTGGCTTACTGTGTTTGTGCTTTCTCTCATTACTAAGGAAATTGTAAAATATGTCCCCAGGGATGCATTATCCAGGCTCCTGGAAATCTGCTTATCAGTTTGCAGAACGGACTGTGAACCCAGGGTGTTCTCCCGTTGTTAGGAAAGCCAGTGTTCTGCTCTGGAAGCAGCCTCTCACCAAGGGTTTGGAAAAGAGAGAGTATGGATTCGAAAGAGAATGAAATGGTAAATTTTCTGGGGATAGATTTACAGTGTAAGTTTATACAATGCTTGTTAGGATAAGAACAGGAGGCCTTTGGGGCACTGAATCCACACTGGGGCTTATGGTAGGAAAGAAAAATGACACAAATTACCATTTTCTAATGACCAGAGCAGTATGGGATGGATACAGGATTTTTTTTTTTAAAAACATATTAATAAGTTATGGGTAAACAGAAAAAGTCAAATTATTTAAAAGTTTCTCCTTTTCTTTTCTTCTTTTTCTTCCATATTTTCATTCTGCTGGAGAGAAGTAAATACAGAACAGGGTCACTATGGAGTCTGGTTACTGGAGAGTTCTGTCCCTCCATGTCTATCTGCCTGATCTACAGACTTGACACCATGCATACTGCCACTTCATTTAAAGGAGAGGAAAACAATCATACCTCTCCTTGGTGTTATGAGTCATGTGGTCTACAGAGCAGAGGAAGGAAAACTGGCAAACTTCTGATGCGCTGGCTCACTGTGTCATGAGAGAGTGATCCGGTCTCTCAGGTGATGGGGCAGACTTCCTTCCCTATAACTATACCTCATTCAAGGACCTAAGGATTCTAAGCTCCTTTTAGAATTATAAGCAGGGAGAATTCTTCGAACTAGGCTGTTGGTCACTGACCAAAGGGTAGACTCAGAGAAACACGAGAGGTAATGCATGGTTTGAAACCTTGAAGATTCTCTCAAATGCTACATTATCATAGATGAGAACATTTTCCTTCTATGAATCTGTTATTACAAAGGAGTGGAACTAACAAAGAAGGAATAGTTAGGAACAAATCCCAGGGAGTGAGTTTATACAGAAAAAGCCACTATTTACCATACTTTTCAAGTTCAAACTGAAGCAAATAATATTATCAGATACAGTGGCCTAATAACATTTTATTGAAGACTAATGAGTTCAATCCTTCTCATAACGTAGAGCTATGAAACCAGACTTTCCCAGTTTAGTGAATGAACCTTGGGGTGATTCTTCAATGTCCCCCACATTGACTCCTGTTCACCAGATGTAAACAGTTTTCCTATAGCCTAGCAATATGGAGTCCTCAGAAACTTGCTTTGCTGTATTTCAGGGAAGCAAAAAAGGAACTGGAATTAAGGCCAAGCAAGCAGGGACTAGACCTGAGTTCTTGGAGCCTAAGGAGGATAGAAATAAAAGTTCCCACTTACACAATTTATTTCAAAATTAGGCTCTGTAAATCTAGATACAAATTGACCTGAGAACACAGGAGCGGAGTTCTGCAATTCTGTTACTGAGAGACACGGGGAAGGAGAAAAAATACTCATAGATCCTCCTCTAAGTCTACCTCATGGGAGCTTCTGCCTCGATATGGGCGGGACAGGAATGACGATAAGGGCACCAGATGACTCTAAGGATGAAAAACCAACAGTTGGGATGAAATGAAGGCCTGTGGGATCGTTGGAGACGCCACAGCAATGCTGGCACTTCACATGATTAAAGTTTAGAATAGAAAAGCACAAGGGGATAAATGGACTGCTGGCAGGCTCTGAACACCTTACCACCCAGTCTCTGGGTGGAGATGAACAATGCCACTGAGCTTTCCCAAGCAGCCACTGGAAGGTTTTGAAACCATGAAGAAAAACCTCCGAGGGAAAAATGTAAAAGAACAAAAGCAACAACTCCACATCGTCCGCACAACAATGGAGTGGAAACGGTTCTTGTAGTCTCTGAACGAGGAGAGGCGCAGGTGTCAGCCTTGTATTCTACCTGGGTTTAAAATCCTCAGAAAACTCTCCTAGCCCTTAAGCATAAGTCAGCTGTGGTACAAGCAGTGTCAGTGTAATGAGTTTCAAAAAAGCTCCAGTGAAGAGAACAAGCTGAGTGGTATCGATGAGTCTGTTCACGGGTGACGATATGTAGGAGGCAGCATAATCAGGATGCCAGGGGAAGCGCTGTGACCAAGGCTTTTGGCTGATCAAAATGCTTCTTTTTTTTTTTTTTAATAAGTATGTATAGTAAAGTACAGGAAGAATATAATAAGCCATGTAACTAAACAAGGTGGGCTTTCTTTTCTAAAGCTGGACACCCAGCCAAACAGCTGCACACTGCTGTCTATGAGTGACTTATAAATACTGACACCATCGATACATGGCCTTCACCAGGCACAGTCTACACACAACTGTGGATGAAGACGTACAAGTCCCTGATGTACAGGGTCCACAGAGGGACCAATTCAATCCTAGACATTGAGTGCTGGGCTGCTCTTTGGATCCTACTGTAGGCACCCTTTAGAGGGCCAGGAAATTTCACATAATATTAACTACTTTGGTACCAAATAGAAAATAACAAGGGGTTATTTCTCACAGCAACCAGGATACACTCCATGGGGATTTGATCTCCAATAAAAACAGCATGGCCAAGAAAGCCACAAAATAAGCACATTAAATATTCTTAGACCCTGTTGTTTTAAAGCTGGAAAATGTTACCAAGTCAGTTACAAAGAGTCTGGATAGGCCTTTGATATAGAGGAAAGAAGGGAGGAGCTAAAGAGCCGACAGGCATTTGTTCAGAGTTTGAAACACCAGGGAGTCTTCATGTACAAATAAACCTGACTCTGTGGTCTCAGAATCTGAAGAGTATTGCTCTTGGGATATGCAAACGGTCATTTGTTACAAGCATGAAGGCAGTAACATGCCATGCCAGCTAGGAGTAAGAGGACTTGTTAAAAACTGTGTTTTCTTAGAGGCTACTGGTTAGAGCACCTCCCTTTCTACACTCCTTGTAAGCAGAACTAGATTCTGTACTATTTTGTGAAGAAATCAATGTTCAAATCAATTGACAGAAAGTGATGACATGTGGCACTCACTCAGGCATAGTCAGCGAAAAGCAAGTCAAATCTGAGCCAAATGTCTGAAGGTTAGCCATTAGGTCAGGCTGGAATCTTGTCTCAGCAAATTCACACAGAAAATCTACTTCTAGATATTATATGAATACTGAAGGACAAACACTTTTAAAATAAACATTTCTGAAATATAACACAAACCAAGAAACTGTTATTGGTGAATAGACTTTCAGATCAGAGTGTGCATCACAATCATTTTAAGTTTTGATAATGTTGCTGGTAGACAGTGCCTGTGTAGCTCATTAAGTGGTGTTTCTAGTTCTGACAGAGACTAGCAATTTACAAAAAGACATTTAGGTCCAAAGTCTAGTCTGTAATTCTTGCAGTTTTTCTTCCGGAAGTATGGGCTACTTTTTTTTGTCCCCCCTTGATCAACCACTTGAGACAACCCAGTCACAGAACTACTCTCTGGGGAGGAGGACTACTCAACAGAAGAGAGGAAGCACTCTTCAACAACAGCATCTATGTCATCTGTCCACCTGCACTGAGTTTGTGTGTGCACTGTGTCTGTGTTGGGGCAGAACCCAGGTCTCTTCTGCATGCTAGGAAAGCGTTCTGGTACTCAGCCATATGCCACATCTCTCTCTCCTTTTTATTTTTAAACAGGGGCCCACTAAGTTGCCTAGGTTGGTCTTGAACTTGTGATCCTCTTGCCTCTCTCCGAAGAAGATGAGATAACATGCTACCAGGCATGGTTTACATTGATAAGCTGTAAGAAGAACATTTCCTCCAAGGCTAGAAACCATGTACATGACCACAAAATACTGTACTGTTATCCACCCTTCCCTTTTCATGTACACTTTTAAATAAAAATAAATAATAAAAGGAAGGCGATGAACTGCTAAAGACAATTATAGAAATAAAAACCCAACTACTTCAAAGTACAGTTTCATTCTGCTTCCTTAAAAAGCAATGGAAACACATGGCCCAGAGGAATATACAGAATCATGCTGTAAGCGGCAGGAGACATGCTTTCTTTTCAGAGTTCAAATGCAGGGAACTTGGCCTTTGTGGGGACTAACAGGTCAGACAAGAAATATATCGTTCCAGCCATCCCTAAAGGAACAGAAAGAAGCACAAGTTACTACACCAAATGGCTCCATTTCTTAAAGTGGTTCTTTTCTTTTTTATCATCAACTTTAAGTCATGGGAAGCATCCTCTAATTCATAAGCTGCGTTCAACATGAGAGGCCCCTAGTGGGGTTCTTGGCTCTTTTTATCCAGGTGAAGATAGGAGACAGAGTGGAGGCAAACAAGTTTAAGCTACTTATTCATGGCACTCACTTCCTGTCACTTGGCCACATGTTGAGTTCCTTCACCACAGCCTCATGGCCACTTACCTCCTGGAGGCTCGGTATCTATGCCTGGCTCTATAAATGCTGGCCACCATTATGGCTACTCATATTGTAGTCTGTGGTAATATGCTCACTGACTCATTTTTTTTGGCACAGGGTTTCATGTAGTCCAGGCTGGCCTTAAACAAGAAAATGGCCTAGGATGACTTTGACTTGCTATCTTCCTATCTTTACTGTCTCCACTCCTTGAGTGCTGGGATTATAGCGGAGATTGTGGGTATGGGCCAATATGCCCAGTTTACGTAGTGTGGAAGACGGAACTCAGGGCTTCAGATAGACTAAGCAAGCACTCTGACAACCGAGCTCTGATGCTAACTGACCTGACACATCAGGAAATAAGGAAGTAGATGTTTAAGAATGAACTGTAAAAACCAGTTTGTGGTTACACCTGGAATTCTAACACATTATCACCAAGCAGAGTGGTAATTGATCATATTAGAAGCTAAGTCATGTGTGAAAAATACCTTCAAAGAGGGAGAACGGGGTGTCCGGAGTCCTGCATCCGTGTTCTCCATAGTCTAAGCACCACTCAGCAAACTGAAAATGAGACCGCGTTAAATTACTGTAGTTATTTCCTCCGATATCCTAGGAACTCACAACAACTGCCTGTGTTACTTGGAATAATTCCCTATCAAGATGAGGAGAAAACATTGAGGAACAGGTGGTTCGGAGTCAGGGGCATGGCTTGTAGGAGTTTAATGAGCAGTCGGAACACTGAAGCCAAGGGTGCCAAAGAACAAAATGACCCTCCATCCTTCAGCCTTTGCTCCTTCAAATGTCCAGGCAGAATCTACCCTTTAAAGGGTCAGTAACGGAACTGAATAGTTCTGAAGGTTTTTCTTAAAGAACATGTTTGTTAACTCTAAGCTCATGGACCCTTTCAACTTCCCAAGGAGCTGCTTCCCCGTGCACAGCCTGGCTCTTACCTTACAGGCCCTGTACAGGTACTTCACATCTTGTGTGGCGTTGTAGAGTGCCAGGAAAGCGTAGGCATTCCCTGCAGCACCATGGCACAGCCCGTAGCCCTTCTTCAGTAGCCCGTACTTCCAGATCACGTCAGCACACTGTTGGGCGTCACACAGGTAATGCTCCTCTTTGAACACCTGCAGAGTAAGGACATACTGAGTTCCTTCTGTCATCAGGGGTATAAAGTTCTTCCTGCCTGGGAAGGCCAGGCGGGGAAGTCTTAGAGGAGGCGGCATGGCAAGAAGTAAGGAATGCAACAGGAAGTTTGGTATTTTCAATGACAAACTCTTAACATTGACTTGTATCATAGTTAGGTTTCATCAGCTTGACATAAGACTAGGCACACTTGGGGAGAGGGAACCTCCACTGAGAAACTGTCCTCATCAGACTGGTGGGCATGTCTGTGGGGTGTTTCCTTGATATCTGATTGATGTGGGAGGAAGGCCCAGTCCACTGTGAGTGGCGGCATCCCCTGGCAGGTAGTCTTGGGTTGTATGAGAAAGAAAGCTGAGCAAGGCAGGGGAAGGCTACTAGTAAATAGCATTCCCCCATGGACTCTCCTTCAGTTCCTGCCACCGGTTCCTGCCTTGGCTTCCTTCCCTTCATGCTAACCTTTCCTTCCCTTCCCTACTCCAAGCTGCTTTTAGTTAGTGTATTACCACAGCATCAGAAAGCTAACGTAACTAGCTTTGCTTTTTAAAAATAACTGGCCCTGATCATGTCTTTGGTTTAAGCTTTATGTGTGTGTGGTATGTGTGTGTATGTGTCTATGTGTAGTGTATGTGTGTGACTGATGCAGCAGCAATAATGAACTGGCCACTTGCTCTTATCACTAATCCCCCTCCAAAGTTGCCATACAACTTGAATAACTGTCAAGTGCTTGATTTGTTTAAGAACCAGCAATCTTTCTGTGCCATTTCATATGTTCAGGATTCTGCTTTCAGTCATGCTTCTGGGGTATTTATCTTGGCTCTGGCACTTTTGTTATCATCCTGGTTACTCTGTCAGTGAAGCAGCTTCCAGTGCTATGAGACGGTTGGTGTCCACGATGGTAGGATGGACACTGTGAGAATGGATGCTAACCTGTTCATCACAATTACCTTCGATCCAACAGCTGTTCATAATCCTTTCATGACTGAGAATAGTGTTAAGTTATGAACGTGTTTGCTATTTTGTTGTTGTTAACCAAGAAAACATGAGGTACCTTGTATGCCTGGATGAGCATATAGATGACCCCAGGGGCACCGTGGCACCAGTGGACAAGCAGGTCTCTGGTGTCATCCAAACATGGAGGGTAATTGCCGGAAGGGAACTTCAGCCGGCAGACAAAGTCTATGCTGGGCTTCACCAAACTATGTAACTTTCCTTGGCTCACCTGAAGGCTGGGCTAAAAAGAAGAAACAGGATTATTAGTTCTGCTGATGAAAATGACATTCCTAGAACTCAAATGAGTTTAAAACTAAACCAGAAAAAAAAAAATCATGCCTAATAGAAAATGTGAAGTCATTAAAAGGCTTCACATCTCTTCTGATTTCCTCATCTGCTTGACAGTCTTGTTTTAATCTTCTTTTATGATTGTTAAGAAAAGGAACAAATGGCAGTCGGGCCATTATTGAACTCTTAAGGCCTCTGTGTTATTTCCAACAACTGCTGTTATGGACATATTCACAAGTACTGTTCCCAAGTCAAAGCTTGCAAACAAGGGTAAAATAGATGTCTTCTGGGTGCAGAGATACACTGACCACCAAGCTCGCCTTCCACTTTAAGACAGCGGTGGTGGATGCTGTCTGAAACAGGCAAGGACACGAGAGAGAATGGAGGACCCAAGACCTGATGCAGAAGTGCAGTGTGCTTCAACACCAAATTGGAAATGACTGTTATACTGGATTATTCTGATACTAGGATAGAGATTTATAAGTCATGGTGATGCAGAGCACATGGATGTTGCTTGAAACGTAGTCTAGTCATTTTCTTTCTGATGCTGTTGATTCAAATTCAGGGCCTGTTCCTTCTTTAAAAGACACAGTGGGGCATGCAGGATGAGGGATGCACAGTCGGGACGGTGCTGGAAATGACGAGACGCAGTGTGTTCTTAGCATTCTGTGTTCTTTAAGATGTGTAAGAATAGTACTTTACATGAAGAATATTCAATATAAAGTATTAAAGCGGAATGAGTCACTCCCCAGGAGTTATCCAACACGGCCTAGAAGTAATGCTGTTCAATGTTATGTTAGTAGCTAGGCATAAACACCAACAGATTTTCATTACTAAAACATTCATCATTTTGAATAGATAACAACCTGGAAATAGAAAAATCAATACTGTTGTTTTCAGATTTCTTATTAGAGCTAGCAAAAAAGAGAGGCAGGATAGATACCTCTTGACTATCAGATTTAATGACAGGTCAAAAAGGCTACCTATTCACTGACATGTACGATTTTGACTCACCTTGAATGTCAGAAAAAACAAATCTTCCTTTCATGAAAGATGTTTAAGAATCTATCTACATGTAGTTCTAAAAATAAGAACCACCATGGGAACACTGCAGAAAAAGGAATTTAAATCTTGGTTATCAAAAATGCTAATTATACAACTTCTACTAGAAAAGAGAATAAGTGAATGAATGAATGAATGAATGAGTGCAGGTTGGCCTCTCGTCACTGCTCCCAGACTGTGACTCTACTCTAAAGCAATCACAGGTCGAGGAGAGGTATGATATGGTTTTGTATTCTTGGAGCTAGACAGTGACATATACATCCATGCACACATGCAGGACACACGAGTAGACAATGCCTTCCTTATGTGACACTGTGATTTGTAAAGAAGAGGCACTTGCCTCTGCTGCCATAAACAATCCATTTTCTCTTGTCATAAATTCTCATTTGCAAACACCAATTGTTGCTTTAGACTAGGCACCTCTAAGTTCTCTGTTTGACCTTCCCCAAATCAAGTTTATTAGAGTGAGTTTTATTTGTCTTTGGCCTTTCTAACTTAGGGTGATGCCTCCTATTACTGTCAGAACCTAAGAACTATGGGGCACAGCACAAAATCCACTGGGTAGTCTTCCTGGCTTTGCTCTCCCAGTGAGCCTTAGGCAGTGTGTGCTCACTGGGTTTTGTTTTTTTCTTTTATTGATTTTTGTTTTTACTCCTGAAGTTCGTTTCAGTGGGCTTTCTTTCTAATAGGGAGATACTTGTAACTCAAGGCATTTTGTGAGAGAGAAGTGCTGTGACACTTGAAGGAGCACCCTGGCTACTGCATCTCTGTTGAGGTCAGATGAATGCAAGGAGTGTGATGTGGTGAGTGACAGCCAGGCAGACAGAATCGGGATCTGCTCCCCAGCCAAGAGAGCTTAGAATCTCACGTTACGTATCCCTTACCTGCATCAGGTAGTAATAAATGCCCGCCAGGCCATGAGCAGCCCCCACGTAATATTCCTGGTACCACTCATACATCAGTGGGGACTTTGCTGCAAAGTTTCTCTTCCTAGATAGGTTTTCCCCAGAGGTTAAGATAGTTTCACAAATCTACAGGGAGAAAGCCAAGCAAAATAACAACATGGTTAGACATGAAATGCTCTTGGTGGAGGCGAGGACTACTTGTTAAGGACTGAATTACTGGAAGGGAATCAGACTCTCTACCTTCCACCAGGAAGTACGCAGTTCTCTTCTGAGATGTATCAATGTATTCTGCCTAGCAGACTGCTGGCTGGGGAGGACCCCCAACTCTCTTTATTAGCACTTTTAAGAATTTAAGAATATTTTAAGATATTAGCACATCTTTCAAAGAAAAGTACAAACTCCTCCTGGCACTGAAGGAGATACTTGTGTCTGAGACATGAGATCTGGCCTCCATCTCCCCCAGAAAAGGCCTCTGAATGATCAAATGGGTTAGGAGGCCTTCTGATTCCCTTGGCTCCTGACAGGGCTTTCCACAGACGAGTGTGAAGCTGCTGGCTCTCTGACTGTGCCTCACCTACAGAGGTCATACACACAGTCTTCCTACATGGGATGCACTAAGTGGAGAGACAAAGAGTAAGTAAGCAGCTGCCTAAGACCCTCCTAAACCCACAGGACTGGATTACCTGTTGAATATGGCTCTGAGGGATCTTCTCCTCTCCAAAGTTCTTATTGACAAAAAGCAGAGCAAAGATGTAGCCTATGCGGCCATAGAGCATTTCATTTGGTACGTGGGGATCAATCTTATTTAGGTGAATGAGCCTAGGATTAGAAACATGTGTCTATGATCAGACAGGCGTCAGACACTGCCATATCAAGTGGTCCATTAAAAAAATATAAACAGCAACACATAAGCATACATACCTAAAATCACAGTTAAAATTAGCCCCATAATGAGTTCACAATAGAACTGGTCAAACACAAGGAAAATGTGGAAGTGAGGCCGAAGCTCCCTGATTTTCCCTAGAGGCTCACGTATGCTGGCTCTGAGACTGGTGTTTAAGCAGCAGGCATGGGGGAGCTAGGCAGTGCTGCCTCACAGCATTTAGTCTGGTCTAATGGATGTTCGGAGAGCTACTGGCCAGCATCCCACTCACTTGCACTGCAGCCTGGCCTGCCAGCCACAATGTAACACATGCAAACAGCCTCTAGCTTTTTTCTTTAGAGACAATCCTGGCTACCAAGTTCTTTTTTTTGGATGTGTATTTCTAGATCTATGTACATGTAAGAACAGATACATGTATGTATAACTATGAATCTAACCCAGCACATTTCTGCAACACATTTCAAGACCTATCGAGCACGCACATTCTTTATAAGTTGCAAAACAATATCCTGTCGAACTGCACATATAATTTATTAGGTTCTCACTGCTGCATGCAGTGCAGCTGTCTCAAAGTTTTTATGGGTTCTGTTTCCAGTTAAGTAGCACCAAGTGGACCCCACCCTTCCCTCTCCCATTAAATACAATGCCAACAACCTGGACAACTAGACAACACATACAAGGTAGCTATTTGAGTATTCTGGAAAGGAAATGGCAGCTAACAGTGGGGCAGAATCTGGAATACTAAATTGGAGGTTTTCTTCCCCTTCCAATATTCCTTTGGCCTGACCTCAGTACAGCCAAGAACACAGGGTACCTGCTGGCTGACAGAGATCCCAGAAGAAGTTCTGTCTCAAGGATGAACAGGAAAGGAAGGTCCTTAAAAAACTAGACTGGGTTTCTCTGTCTCTGTCTATCTCCTCACAAGCCAGGGATTAGGCATCAAAAGCCCCAAGCAGAAACAACCACAACAGGGTCCCACAGGAGCCAGATGTGTAAGGGAGAGACTAGAGGCACTGTGGTTCCCTGGGAGGGGTAAACCGTGCTGCTTACCTAACTTCTGTGTCACTCAGCCCAGACACAGGCACAATGAGGAATGTACAGCTGGGCAATGAAACCCCAGGCAACCAGAAAGTAAGGGGAAGACCCCAGGAGAAGTACACTTGGAAAAGAATACAGACTTAGGTAGCTGAAACTTTGAGAATGAGTTTGTGTGAATTTTTGTTTTGTTGAGGGGGGGATGTTCTTGCTGTCTTAGAATTTTTAATCACATGGAGTTTGAGAATGCACCTCAATTTTCTCTAAATCATCTATGAACTTCAACTGGGATCCCATTTAAGTTATTAAAACACTTCACATTTTGATTAAAAGTTGACAAAATGTTATTAGTATAAAAACCCAGAGAGTTTCCGGAAAATCAAATGTTATCTGGTATTTTACAATACTCCATGTTCCATCTCTAAGAATGAATCCTGACATTAAAATTCTGTGGTCAAGGTGGAAACTCCCTTTTGGATCATCAGCGTATGGCTGACCAGCACTGGCAGTATTACAACAACTCATAGGGATGAATGGCTGTATTGTAACTGTAACCAGGAATCAATAGTGACAGTGACTCAACACGTTCTACCAAAATCCATACCAAGAACTGGTTAATAAAAGCAGTAAGGGATTTGAGGAAATGGCTTTCTTGGTGAAATGAGCTGACAGGATGGCAGGTGTGGACTCTGTGCTGCCTTCCTTGTCCTTTAATGCTAGTCCAGGGGACACTGTGACTTTCTCTGAGCTACAGCAGCAAGCTCTGAGGCTATCATATGTGTTGTTATTTCCAATAAATATCTGCCCATTTGGTAGAACTAGGCTATTGCCCACACTTTTATTTAACACACATAGCTAAGGTAGCACACAGCCATAACCCTGAGGTGAACAGTATTTACCCAGATCAAACCCACAAGAAATTCAGGCACACAAAACCATGTAACTGCTCCAGCAGGTCAGCTGCACATCAGTGCATACAGCAGAGAGGCTCTAGGCAGAAGAGCATTGTGAGACAGGAAATATTCCTCTCACACTTCCTTCTCCACCTCAGATCTATCACGTAGGGAGGGAGGCACACTTGGTGCCTTAAATGACGGTCTGTTTCTGTAAGCACAATAAGGTGACTGTGTCTGAAGTAGCCGACAGGCTTGCAACAGGGCTGAGGAAAGGTATAAGGGACTCCTGTTTTAAAAAGTTAAACACATTTTAAAATTAGATTTACTCTTTGTATACATGAGTGTTTCATTTAGTGGTATGTGTGCAGCACTCGTGTGCCTGGTACCTGTGGTGGTCAGAAGAAGGTGTATGGGATCCCCTGGAACTGGAGTCATGGAGGTTGTGAGTCACCATGTGAATGCTGGGAATTGAACCCAGGTCCTCTACAATAGCAACCAGTGCCCTGCTCTTAATCACTGAGCCCTCTCTCCATTTCTAGAATAAAGGGTATTTTATGGTTGTTTGCTCCTCGGTAGAAAAAAGGGGCTTAAAGAAGAATGACATGCTGCAAGTGACTGACACACCTCAATTAGCCAAGTATATAAAGGCTAGCCCCATCTTCTTTATTCCCCTTCCCAACGACAGGAAACACACTGGCAGTGAACGGTGTCTCAGGGTCAGGGTTACCATGGCAGACGCTTGTCTCCTTGTAATACTCAGGCCATGTGAGTGGCTGATCTCCGTAAGGTCGTTTCCCTCCCTCCC
>NW_021604613.1:20297042-20332766 GCF_004785775.1 Grammomys surdaster
CCCTCCCTCCCATCTATTGCTGCAGGG
Organism: Grammomys surdaster; assembly: GCF_004785775.1. Taxonomy (NCBI): domain Eukaryota; kingdom Metazoa; phylum Chordata; class Mammalia; order Rodentia; family Muridae; genus Grammomys; species Grammomys surdaster. Next base: position 20,297,070 of record NW_021604613.1, read on the forward strand.
CTAGAATAGCAGTGTTGTGGGCAAGATGCTCAAGTGCTTATCCTGACTCACATCCTCAGCCTCCAATCATTCTTATACTTAACAAAGTCACAAATGGCAGCAATTACATTCATTCTCATTCATTCTCATTCTCTCTCTCTCTCTCTCTCTCTCTCTCTTTCTCTCTTTCTCTTTTGATAAAAGGTTTCCCTATGTAGCTCTGGTTGTTCTGGAACTTGCTCTGTAGACCAGGCCGGCCTCAAACTCACAGAGATCTGCCTGTCTCTGCCTCCCAAGTGCTAGGATTAAAGGCCTGTGCCACCACTGCTCAGCTAATATATATACAATTTTTTATAGTCAAGGTCAATCCTGGTGGTAACAAACTAAAAGAAAAAAATGATGTAGCACTTTGGGGCTACTGAAGCAGGTTAATCTGTAAATACTGGCATCGGCAAGGCTGTATGGGATGTATATGTGTATGCACACATATATGTATGTGTGTGTATATATATATATATATATATTCACATAAATATATTTTTTATTTAAAGTATATATTATATATACTTAATAATTTACAATGTTTTCTGTTTCTTGGAGGGTAAACTATTTCCAGAGGGATCTGTCTAAGATGTCTTACATGCCTTATGATTCAATAATTTTGATCCAGTTGTTTTTCAGTATATATTTATGCAGGTCTTTGAGGAACGCAAATGTTCGGCACATGTACTCTAAATCTTTCCCAGAATGATTCTACAAAGGCCACTATTCAGATTTTTGTGCCTTATTCTTCTACTGTAACCCATGTTGAGTAACCAGGCAGTTCAAGGCTCTTCAGGGAAAAAGAAGCATCACAGAAGCTGAGCAAGCTGGGACACACTATATATACCCTTAGCACCTGGGAGGGGCAGGCAGGAGCAGTTGCTGGTCATTCAGGTCTACAGAGGACTCTCCTTTTAAAACCCATTTACAGAAACAGAAGACTTCACACAGAAGAGCCCTCAACATAGCCCCAGGCAGAGGAGCTTAGCCAGCCCCTCATTTTCAAAAGAACTTAAAAATATTTGCTAAGAAAACCATACTTTTGTTTTTCCCCTCATGACATAACTTGTATCTAAGTAACACTGGGCTCAGAAAACAAATCTGTCTACTATATACTCAGCTACTACAGTGGCCAGATCACACACTTCAAGGTCATATCAGAATTCTTGATTAAGTAGTAATACAAATGTATCAATCCTACAGACTTTGGAAGTAAAAATGAACTTGATTTACTTTTGCAAAGAAACTGAAGGAACTATTTAAAATGGAAGATTTTGGTGTCATTTTTGCCCTAGGAAGTATAATTATGAACAATTTCTGCATTCAGGTCAATGAAGATCTTACAAAACATTTGAACCACAGTGTTCTCACCCACACTACCACTAGGTGGTGATACACAATTAACATTTTAAAACCAGTCATTTGCACTAGGGCTGCTCATAGAATAGGAATACAGTTTAAATGCTTACAGACACACACTGTGCAGAGCCAGCATCTCCCAACAACAGAGTTTAGGCTACTAAGGAACACGGTACTTCTTTTCAGGATCAGAATTCATCAGCACTTACTAGTGTTTCTGCTTACTAAAGGTAGGGCTCTAAGCCGTGCACTTCGCATGCTACATTCTAACGATAAACTAATGAGGGCATTTGATAATGAGGGCATTTGAAAAGCATGAAGGTTGTTTTATGTCCTTTTCAGAACTCTCAAACCAGAAGCGTACCTCTGTGGTTCTGTTTATCTGTTTTGGTGGGCTGATATTAATAGAAACAAGTTGTTAGAAGAGACCAGCGCCTCAGAGAATAAAGGAGGAAGAATAAAGACACTCAATGACCAGAGTGCCCAGCTAGGCACCTAGTGGCACATCCCCAGGGCGCTAATGGAACTTTCTGTCTTGGATTATGTCTAAAGATTTATAACGGGGGTCGTCCTTTTCTGATTCATCTCAGTACAACACACATGCCATTCTCTGTCCAAAAATCCACGGCTCCTCCTCACCCTAACCACCAGCCTCCAAGGACCACTCTATCTGTTATCTGGTCTCCTACTGTGGCAGATAGGTAAGCCTTCTATGTACATTCTGACATCAGGAACTCTATGTAGACTAAACCTTCAGGGAATTTACAGACAGCAGAGAGAACCAGTGAGAGGTTCTGTCAGTCAAGCAGGCCATTTGTATTCACTGGCTCTCATTCATCCTTCCATCCCTCCACCCCTTGTGGGAAGTTACAGACCTCCATCCTCCATTTAAAAAGTCCACGTCCTCTCCATTCTGAAAATGTCTTCGAGGGTCTATCTACTTCTGGAAGCTAAAGTTGCCCAGAGGCAAGGTTAGGAACTAAAATCTAAAGGAAACTGATTTCTTTGGATTCTGGTTTCTTTATGTAAACATTATTATTATTTTTTTTAATATTTAAGGCATATTTGCTCTTTCAAACTCAAAATTCTGATTTTGAGAGCCTATTCCACCAAAAAAAAAGCTGGGAAGGTCAATAGGTGGTGTGGCCAGTGGACACAACAAAGACACTGCCGAAGGAAACGAGTGTGTGATCCCCAGAGGGTGAGCCGCCAGGGCAATGGTTCATTAAGAAGCAGAGTAAGTAAGCACACTGACTCAATCTGATGGTATAAAGTAATTCTGGGCTTCTAGAAACCAAACCAAAGGAATTTTTGCCACAAAGAGGGAAGAGATGCAAAAGATTAAGCAAACACTGCTGTTCCCAACAGAGCTCATGAAACAAAGAAGCTAGGCCGCCAAAGCTGGGGCCAAAGGTCCCTTCGACACCCACATTCACATACATATGTGACTGTAAGAATAACCACACACACACACACACACACACATGCACGCACGCACGCACGCACGCACGCACGCATGCGCTCTTACTCTATAGAACAGTTGGGCCTGGAGCTAACTATGTGGCCCAGAGTGGCCTTGAATTTATAGAAATCCTCCTCCCTCTACCTTCCAAGTGCTAGGATCATGGATGGGCGCCACCGTGCCTGATCTCACATTCTGTATTTTAACTGTACATACCAAGCTTGCTGGCCATAAATAAAATGTTCTTGAAGGGTCATAAAAATTTAAAAATATGTAAATCACAAGGGTATTTACAACCAAGGTATCAAATAAACAATAAATATGTCTTAGCTTACCCATCGGAGTATTTTAATTTTAATAAAGCAATCGTGGCCTCTGCTACCATTTCCCAGAAAGCATTTCTTAGGACAGGCCCTTAGGATGAGAGGAGAAGGCTGACTGCATGACACACAGAGAACACGGCTGCAGCCTAGGGTGGCAGGATTCCACCACACATGCTCCTCAGACTATGTGCAGACGGGACAAGTGTGCGTTTACATCTGTGTAACCAGTATTGAGCATAATCTCCAGTCTGTTTCAACACCTTGTTTCCACCAAATACCGTTACAATTCTTAACAAAGCAGGTTACTACTCGGCCACTGTGTTCAGGGAAGGTGACCTTGTGTGTGACATACTGGAACCACTAATATGTATCTGATAGTAATTCAGAGTGATACTGAAGAATATCAAATGCCAATTGGCTTTAATAAAAAAGAAAGGTAGGTTTTGTGTTTCGGACTTAAGTGAGCATCCAACAGTTCTGCACTGGCCAGTCATATATCAGTTAACCTGCAATGGAAGAAACTTACTTCGCATAGACTTTTAGAGAAATGATTGCTTGGTATCATCTATCACTCTGGTCAAGCTTGGTGACAGGTTTTTAAAATTCGTATTTTATTTTTTGTGCACCCATGAGTTTAATGAAGGTTAGTTATAAGAGCATGGGTTTGGTGGTCACAAGTACACGGGAATCTTACCAGTTGCTGTCCCCTACCCTTTTGGCAAAAAAATAGCAGTAGCTTCTCCAGCAGGGCATGGTAGCTCCTCTACCATGGGCTTTTGACCAGGCTACAGTACCAGACATAAAATCCCTCCTGGTGAGTGGCCTCAAATCAGTAAGAGATCAGTGGTTACCTTTATTAGAGTCACGCCTGTACTGCAACAGCACGTACATCCTGCTCCGGAGGTCAGTAGTACAACTACAGGGCTCACAGATGCTTATGACTGTAATGTCCCCCAGCAGCATCTTCCAGCAAGCACCATGAGAACCAGCCAGCACGCAGAAAGCTTGTGTAGGTTTATACTAAACAGTTCTTGGCCAAAGGTGTTTTTTTCTATACATACTAGATAATGTGGCTTTTCATTTGAAGTTGGACTCTGTAACTTGTGGCTTCTGATAGATATAAGCACAGTTATGTATTAAAAATATCAATGCAATCTTTAAAAAAAGGGGCGGGGGAAGGTGTTGGAGAGATGGCTCAGTGGTTAAGAGCACTGACTGCTCTTCCAGTGGTCCTGAGTTTAATTTCTAGCAACCACATGGTGGTGCACAGCCATCTGTAATGGGATCCAATGCCCTCTTCTGATATGTCTGAAGAAAGCAACATATGTAACATAAATATATAAATCTTTTAAAAAGCCAATGCAGAAACTGATTTATTATATTGACTCATAAAATGTTATAGGTAGAGCAAAAAATTCTTTCACTTCCCTCTGTGGTTATAATTTCCAGTAGGAAAAAAAAATGTTATGAGAAAGTACCAGTGTATGGGACAAAATTTGGGGAGAATGGAAAACTTCTGTACGTGTGCATACATATGCAAGCTATACATCCACCACACAACCAGGAGTAATTCCTTCCTTGTAGTATAAGCACAACTTGAATAGTACAAAAAGCCTACTGATGAACTACACACACATCAGAATTATTGTTAGGCACCCATGAGGCTGGTTCTAGCACCCAAAGATACTAAAATATACTACCAATCACATCCATCATATAAAATGGATGATTAATATGTAACCCATGGATATCTTCACTTATGCTTTGAAGCAGGTTATACCTAAAATGCTCTGTAAATAGTTACACGGTTTAGGGAATAACAAACTTTTTGCCCAACACTTTTGCACCATTGCTGGCTGAATCTACAGATGGGAACTCACGGATACAGAAGGACAATATATAGTAATGAAGGAATTCCTCAACTAACTAAATTGATGACTATGCACTTCTAGCAGCAATTATAGGAAAGAAGAATAAGAATATAAAACCACAAGAGACTCTGGGATGATCACGTTAGAAATATCACTCCACCTGCTGACACAGATTCTCAGTGAGGACTCTGAATGAGTCCTCCGTGGGGCTGCATGCCAATCCACCTCCTTAACAGATCAAGAGTGCTCACTAGCTTACAATGTGGGATTTCAGGTGTGCTCCCAACCCAGCTAGGATGGCAGTCTCGCATTAGTTTTTGGTCCCTGGTTTACAAGGAGAGACACTTCCTTTTCAAATGCTGATTCTGGGAAGCACCATGAATTAGTCATGCCCTGATCAAGGCTTTGATTCCAGGGAACTGATTATTTGATCTGGAATATGCCAGTGTCTTCTATTGTGTACTAAGATAAGGATTACATGACTATTCCTTAACTATATGGAACATGAGAACTGACCAAAAGCAGGGGGACGGTTTACCTGCTGAGAGAAAAGCAAACTCAAGTCGAAGGCTCTTTTGTTAACATATGCAGAATCCTAACAATGTCTAGGCAACAATCCTCATAAGCAAACATGGTTACCGTGTGATACAATCCTCTGCCTGCTTCTCACTGTTCATCTTGTGGTACAGCACAGCAGCCACGGCCAGGGGGCCTGCATCGCCACACAGGAAGGTGATGGAACGCCTGCTTAGACAGTTTAGGCTTTGCTTTACATAGCTGTGTGCCATCTGTAGGTAGGCCGGGTCCCCAAACACACTGTGGAGATGTAGATAAAGCACAGCGATGCCTGGAATACAAGCAGAAAGGGAGGGCGTGGAGATGAAGACAGGAAACTCAGTCTGTCATTTGGGCGTCTTATCTGCTCATGGGGCTGAGGTTTCTGAGCTATGTGACATCATCTGCAAGTTCCGGTGACTTTCCTTCTAGCTTCAGCTCTGAGAATGAGGCAGAGGGCATCTGTACTCTTGTATTCCTCACTGTTAAAATTCTGTTAAGTAGTAAAGACTTTTTTTGAAGACTTATCCAAGGCAGAAACACAGACATATTGGCTGTTACTAATGTTTTTTTGGTCAATGGCTGTTCTGTTAATTAATAATGAACAAGAAACATTATCCTTGTGACATAAAACAATTCAGAGTAAGGGATGAAAAAGCTAACTTCTTTTTCCACAAAAGGTAAACGTTTTGTGTGTGAGAGGCTAGTTTGTGTCACTGAGTCCCAGACTCTGGTTTCCTGTCAAGGACATCATCCCCTTACCCCAATGCACTACTTTGGAGACTAACATAGGAGCTGCCAGTGACTCTGCTGTGGTCCCCACTCACCTTGCAACTTGTCCTCCCCTAAAGCCTACGGAGTAACTGAGGCAGTGTGTGCAAATCCTTAATACAAACTCCTCTCACAGGGGACAGAGCTCTTCCTCTTAAGCCAGCTCAGTGAGAAGCAATCAGAGATGTGGGGAAGAAGTCTGTCTGCCTAAAGCATTTCCAGAAACACTTTCTCCTGTAAAGTACATTTTCCATCTCATTTACCATTTTTAGGAGACACAGAGCCTATGTTTAAACCTAAATTAATAGAGCCAATCTCTTCATGGATTTCAACGCAGTAAAAATGCAGTCTGCAGAATTACTTCTCACTGTACTGAGGACAATTTCAAATTCAGATACTCTCCTCATTTTGCATGGGTAATCTCCAAAGCTTTGTGTTACAGACAATTCAATTTCACATGTATATTAAGGCCAAGTTTTCATTTCCTGCCAAAGTTAATAACCTTGTCTGCTCTTTTAAAGCAGCGTGGTGTTAGTAATTCCAGAGGTTGATGAGCAGATGTAAGGATGCGCAAGGTCTGTAGACAAGTGTACAGAACCATGTACGTGGCGGGGAAGAAAACCCTCCTTTTCACAAATGATCAACATCAAGAGCTTCTCCCAGAATTACCTCCCTAATGGGCTTCATCGCCACCCACATCACGCACCTGCTGGTAATCCACTTAAATCGCTGCCCTTCCACTTCCCTCCTATTCCCACTGCCGCTGCAACCCCCCTAATTAAGTGACGTTAGTACCAAAGCCAGATAATGACACGATTTGTATCTGGGAAAACAGAATGTGATTAATTACAAGCCCAGTGATGGTTTCCCTTTCGGACCCCTGTCTCTCATGATCAACAATTCCTTTTGTCTTAAGCAGTTAACAAACAAAACCTATTATGCCTCACAATTATAAGACCCCACACGTTCCTCAAGAAAACTGTCGAATCTTATGGTTGGTTCTTTTCTGATGAGCACAGAGCTATGTCTTGGGCTCCCTGGAGTTCACAGCCCCAGGTCCCATTTCCCTCTTCCTCCTGTTCTGGGCCTTGGTGTCATATTTCGATTAAGCAGTCTGTTCCTTGAGTGTGTGGTTTCTTTCTGTACAAAGCACCCCAACCCTGATAATGCACAATACCTTCCTCTCTGCACAGATATCAAAGACTTGAGATAGCCAATAAGCTGCAAGATGCAGCCTGCAGTCTAGCTGATAAGCAACCAGGCCTGGCCTCGGCTGCACACTGGAAATCAGAGCACTGCAAGGCTTTGTATACAGACTGGGCTCCTTCCTGTGCCCACTCCTGCCTTCCAAATGCAGCCGCCTTCAATGATGTCATCTACTTGTTTGACTCTCTGCCTCCAAATTTCTAAGAGAAAGCCTATGTATTTATTTGTTATTTTTTTCCATTTCAGACAGTTTTTCTTTAATATTCCCATCTGGAATATGAAGCTTTACCTTTTGTCACAGACACAGAAGTTCTTCTCTATATGTACATCCACTTCTTCTTAACCAAATACCCTAGATTTCAAGGTAGAATAAACCTACAGCAGGGGATGGCTTCGGGCTAGGCTCTCAGGAGGAAGTATGTATTCTCCATGCACCTTCTTTCTGTCTGGGATGTAGAAGTGACAGCATGGCTCATGCAGTGACTGTAGACCACGAACTGGGACCTCCATCAGGATGCTGGTGATACTAGGAGATGGTGGTCTCGTACCCTGAGGGCTAACATACAGCCACACCAAATCCCAGGCTGTGTACTAACACAAGAGAGAGAACATCTTATAAAAGCCACTGCTGTTTAAGTATACTGCCACATGCTGTTAAGACCAGTCCTAGCTCTTTCCAAAGCTAGAGAGGTAGTAGCAAAGTTGTAGCTGAGGTTTAGTCAGTTAATGGTGGTGGTTTCATTTGAAATGTATCATTTTGAGCAGAGAATAGCGTAATGGTATTTTTAAAAACATCACTATTGCTGCCCTGTCAGGGTTGGAACAGTGGATGCCCGAAGACAGTTAGAGGGTGCAACAAGAGCAGGAGTGAGACACAGGGCAACAGAGACCCCGTGACAATGAACCTGCCTGGGGTAAACTAGCATGTCGTGGTTGGGGATGGATGACAGGCACACACCATGATGGCTCCTCTATGTCCCAGGTCCTTAACTCTGTGGGCACCAGCAGCATGGCAGCACAGGCAACCGCCAGGTTCTCAAGGGCAGACTACCACTACATCCATGGAGATACATCTTTAAATACACTGCTGGTCTTTAAAGGGCACTTAATTTTAGGAGGAAAATGCTCATGTGCTAACACAGCTGAGCAAGGGGCTCCGTAAAGTGATTGATGCTCAGAGCTGTGTCTGTCAGAATTTAAAGCTATCACAGAACACACAACTTCTTTAAAATAAGACAGCAGCTATTTGTAATTAAGTGTGTTCTTTGGTTTGTGCCTGAACTTTGCACTCTATTTGCTAAACAAGGACTACAAAAACAGAGATATGCTTCCTTTTTCTATCTTTTAACTTTCTGTACCATACAAGAAAATATTCAAAATATGATTTAAGTTTTGACTATATTTAATTGTAAAAGTAAGTTTCATTTATTTTTAATTTTAAATGTATTTAATTAAAAAATATAAAAGCCTTCTTTTCATGAACCCAGATAAATATTGACATTTTCATGAACACAAAACTTTTAAAAGTCTTAACATTTTTTTGTTTTAAAAATTACATTTGTCTGAGTGTGTGTATGTGCCATGGTGCGTATGTGGAGGTCAGAGGGTGACTTGTGGGTCCAGGTGATGGAAGTCAGCTTGGTGACGGTGAGGCTTGGTGGCAGGCACCCTCACTCACTATGCCATCTCACTGACCAACATTAACATTAATACTTAAGGCAAGTATTACTAACGTCTTATCTCGGTTGGTCTACCCCATAACTAGTGTCATTAAGCGGTGCAAGTTAAGTAAGGTCTTTGGCTTGTAGTATCTTTCAGCTTTGCTTATACACATGGCTAAAACATGTGAATGTCTTAAAGGAGAGTGTAATCCAAGAGGAGGACATACTCAGAGAAGTGGAAAAAGCAAAATGTAATTAGACACATTTATTTATGAATCCTATAGTCAGAAAACGTGATCAGTAAGCATCTGGGGAAACGTCTTAGTTCTGTGTATCCAAGGTCAGCAATGATTCCCAGTGTGTGTCAGGAGCAGTGGAAGAGTACTGGAGAGTTGCCTTTCCTTAGAAGAAAGCAAAGCAAACATACTTGCTAACAGTCTTTGTGGTCTGGGAGACCAGAGAAACGCAGCATGTGACATTAGCGCTTCAGAAACCTGCTCTCTCAGCCTTGTCTGTGGCGTCTGATGCCAGTCTCTGCTCTCAACTACAGACACGTTCATTAAACAGCAAACAAACTTTCAGCTACACCTCCACAACACAAAATGTTTAACAACTACATTGGGCCAGTGGTCGTAGCAGCAACAGCTATGTTCCTCTGTATAAGGAGCTGAGGAAGTCTGGGGCTACCTCAAACTCCCCATATAAATGTGGATTTGAATGTTTGTAAGTAATTTACTTTAAGAAAAAAGAAAAGACAAGAAAACACTGTGAGGCCAAAAAGCTTCTCTGAGAGGCACCCAACCCTGGTCTGCTCTGCAGTTTCTCTCTCGAGCCCTGGGGAGAGAGGGCAACTGTTCAGGGACACTTCTAAATCTGCACTTTCCTTACTCAGCTAGTGATCCGCAGCAGCAGTGCTGTAAGCACAGCCAGCTGGGGGAAGTAATTAATACTAAGCTTTGCTTTTCTGAGGGATCATTAGTTCTATTCTTCTTGACCAATCAGGACCTCACTGTGTCTCAAATGTATGTGGCTATGATAAAATATCCAGACACATGGGCCTTCTAAACGTGTCTCTGCAATGCTAGAGAGTACTTCATTTATTCAGTAACTTGTCAGCAGTGGTGCCTTTGTCAGAGGATGTCAGCTCCCTGCAGGCCAGGGGGGCTCTCAAAGATACAGTGCTATGGCAGCACCACATTAAGAAAGCAGATCATTAGGGAGCTACCAGAGGTGGTCCACTAGCACTCAGGAGTTTAGAGTGTCAGAATTACTAAAAGAGAGGGGAGGGGGAATTGCGATCTAAGTGAAAGCCGTTGCCTTACTGAGATTTTAAAAGCTCATCATCAATTACTCCATTTTCTCCCTTTCCGATTGATCTGGGGACTGCAAGTCAAGCCCTGAACTCCCCTTACCCATCACTCCGCCCTTCTGTATCCAGTCGGTGCTCTCTACTATAACGGCAGAACTGGTCCTCAATCTCATGTGTCAATGGCTGGACACGGGCACACGCTACATCAATGGAATTAGATGGCATTAGGGCAGCAGTTTCTTCCTGGTGATGACTTTACTTGGCACAGCTCAACCCACCAAGCCTAGGTTTCAGTCCAGCACCCATGGTGGTATCTGCTCAGCCGTGAGCTCATAGCTGCCTACTGTGGACTGCTGACTGCACAAGGCCCCCAGAGCTTTTCCCGAGGCAAGCAGGCACGATTCCTCACCTTCCATTTAATATAACCCCAAACACAGAGGTTCAAAGAGCCCTTCAGACATGCGTGCTTTTTTCTTTTAGCTATTTCCAAAGCTGCCATGCACTGTGGAGCCAGGATTTAAGAACAAAGGAAACATTACATGTTCCTCCTTTCCCTCAGTGTCCAGCAGCCCTCTGCTATGTAAAGGTCAACTACAGAAGCACTGTTAGCCTTTTACTGGACTGGCAGGGCAGTTGATAAGCAAGCTACAGCAGTAAGAATGAGGGCTCTTCACATGGGGTCTAGGACTGCCTTTGCCCTTCCTAGCTGTGCAAACACAACCCTCGCTAAGCCTCCCTAAGGCTGAACACTCTTCTAAAACCAGAAACAATAGCAGCTTTCATACAGAATCACAGAGTCATGTGGCTCACAGGGTCCCTGGCACACACTGACTTAACTGTTCAACCATTAGACAGTGAAGCTCATTGGAGATTAACTTGCTTTAATCCATCTCTGATCATTATCTAAAGGAGCAGAGTGCAGAGGGGCCACACTCTCCCTCTTCCCACAGTCAGCATCAATCCTTTCGTCCTGATCTGTGAGGGCAGAGAAATGTTCTTATACAGAAGCCACCTGGTCTTTCATTAGCCTCTCGGAGCCCTCTACCCTCATCTGTCCACTCCTTCCTGTTTGCTAGGCAGGCATGCTCGTCCAGGACTATCAGGTGCTCTATGAGTCTAGGGAGAAGTTCAGATCAAGGGGTAAGAGAATCCAAGGCCTAAGTGACTGGCTCCTTACTAATTTTACCAGTTATGGGGCAGATATGGTAAAACTTGTCAGCTAATTCCTGACTTCCAACTGGACTAGGCTGGAGCTGTGACAAACTGAATGCTGGAATTACAGGAAGCTGTCACATCAGCTCAGAATTTACATGGGTGCTAGGGATCTGAATTCTGCTTGTCATCCTTGTGTGGCAAGCACTTTACCCAACTGAGCCATCTCTGCAGTCCCCCTTCTACCATTTTTCTTGTTTGTTTGTAAACACTGACTTCTGCATACTCAGGACAGCTAAACCCCACCCTTTAGTAACACAGCCTACAGTACAATAGCATCCATGTTCTATGTTTTGATGTGTAGCTCAGAAGGACTGCAGACAGAGCTCCTGGTATAGTTATCTTATCTCTCCAGTGGATGGTAAGAAGAGCTCTAGGGAACCCACAGGCCACATCCAAGCACTGGCTTGAAGGGATGGGTCCTTCTCATGAAGAGGACATCTGCTCAGGGCTCGAAGTAGACACTGAAATGCTGCCACCGGAACAGGAGCTTCTTATAAAGAGAGACTGAATGGCAAAGAAGACGACTGGCCAGAATGATATCTTTCAAGTAAATCCAATGTCAGCAGTAACCGAGACCACATACTAATGTGGCAGCTAACAGCTATACATTTGGTAGATCAGAGAATAGCATCTTGAAACATTAATGATGTGCATTTAGGGCCCAAGTTAATATTACTCTAGGGATCACACTGTAGCTCTTATTTAAAACGTTCTCTAATACCTGGGAAAAGGACGTGCACGCCAGTCTTAGCCTCGTTAACTTGCTGAGTTGGCTACCAGAGCTTAGGTCACGTCTTTCACAGCTAATATGGCTTTTTCTCTTTTAAAGTGTAAGTTGACCACCATTTCTCTGAGGAGTCAGCACAGTGGAGTGGGGAAATAAGGTATCACATGGAGGCTAGCACTTTTCTTCACACTAAAGACACCAGAGAGAACAGTCCTCCCTCAGGCTTAGTACTCTCTGCTGTGACCTATCAGAGAAGCAGCGGTTCCTAGTAAACACTTGCTTTTAACAGAGATACTTCCTTGCCCATTAACCAATTACAGCAATAACTCCTTACTGGTCTTTTGTGATTTCACCTTTGGAAGCCATCCCTAAGATCTTCTACAGTCTTCCCTGGAACAAAGGCAGTCCAGTCCAGTGACAGGTGGCACTAGTCCCCTAAAGTGTCCTGTACATCACTGGATCCATCACAGAGCTGGCCACGGATTTGGTTGCAGGGCACCACTCCTGTTGCTGTCTGTGGCCGAGTAACCTGAACGCTTCTCTTGGTCCTAAAGTGTCAGCACAAACTCCTGCTGGTCTGCAGGGAGAGGTGGAGACTGTGGGCAAACAACTCAATCCCGACGCTGGCACACACTCCACGGTGATCGCTGTGTGTTACTCTACAGTGCAATACACTGTAAAGGAAGATTCTGGTGAAGCAAAGGGGCTGCTTATATGAACTATCACTAATTAATGGCTGCCGACTGACTGACTGATCTTAGATGACAGATGAGAACTCACTTGAGAAGATTCTCAACAACCTTTTCCCAAAACAAGCCATTATGAGAAGAATCTTTCTGTTTTATTCTGAACCTACATCGAATGTAACCACAGGATCAGGAAATGGGAAAACAAATTCTTCCAAAAGAATGTCAGAGAGTTCAGTTTTCTGGCTGCAATGCTGAGAAAAACTTCCAGGATTTACTTTGTGTCCAATCCTAAACAAACTCCTCGAAGGCCAGACAGTAGTCATCTCTCCCTTTGCTGTCTTGGTATTAAGGCTTAATTCTTTATTTTTCAAATTATTTTTAAAATTGCAAAAATGCCAAACTATGATTGATCACATGCAATTCTAAAAGGTTGTACAGTACAGGTATCCATATTAGAGATTTAAGAAAATCTTCACTTACAAAACATAGATAATAGACACAAATACAGTAGTTAGTAGAAAACATGCAGTCTCACTCAAAACTCAAAGGGTATGACTCATGAGCCAGGCTTGCTGGACAGAAGCCTGTTGTCGTCACCTGATGGCTGTGTAACACCTAGGAACTCAGCCTGCTCTGCTTCTGTTTCTCAGCTGTGACACACACATGGAAACCTGGGTAGACTCCACACCATGGCACTGTTCTGAGGCACAGAAGAGTGAATTAGAGGAAAGCATTGAGCATGGTGTGTGCCTTCCCCACTGGTCATTGGTGTCCATGCACACACACTCACTCCTGTCATGAAATGTCAGAGTGACTGTTAACAGGACAGTGCTGCCACCGCTACTCGTTTCTCCTCAGGGCCATGGAATTCTGTTTTTCCATAACAAGTGTAAAAGGGTAAAATGCCAGGGGAATGGGGCTTAATGATGGCATCTCATAGGTGTAATGTTTAGATTCTGAAAGCACACAGTGAACGCTCTCAGTTCTGTAAAAAAATCCTCAAGTTCCACTGAAAAATAAAAGCCACGTCCTGTTGTAGAATAGTGTGTCTGTGTGTGTAGTGTACATGTGTTTGCACACATGTAGACCTATGTATGTGGAGGCCAGAGGCTGATGTTGTGTATTTTCCTTGGTCAATTTATACCTTGTTCGCTGAGACAGGGTCTCTTGTTAAACCTGAAGCTCGCAGATTTGGCTAGTTTAGCTAGCCAGTGCGTCTAAGGATAGATACCCTCTTTACCTCCTGAATGCTGGGATTATAAGAGAGTGCTGAGTTTGAGATTACAGGTGGGCTGCTATGCTCTCTCAGTTTTTATCTGGGTGCTAGGAAACTCAGGTCCTCATGCCTGGGTAGCAAGTTCTCTACCCTGAGCCATCTTGCTACCTTATTTACTTCAAGTTTTGTTTAACCATGTACACTTAACTCGTATCAATAACAGTTTGTACACGTGTGGTTATTTCAAAGTTTACTCTTTGAACCAGAATTATCTACTAGACCAAACTATTAGGGTGAAAGAAACATAATAAATGAGATGGTAAGCTTCTAATTGCAAGTTACCTTGCAAAGCACGTACCACACAGAGGTGCCCTGGCAGGAAGTCAAAGTACCTTGACCTCATTAGTCTCAGGTTTAGCTGAAAGACCAAGAATGGAAAAAGCTGCAGTGTCCATGTGTTTGGATGCAGGTCCACACGTAGCACTAAATACATGGTGCTATGTCTTGTCACTGAACCCTCAAGGTGAGCAGAGCGGGTGAACAGCACACACCAGGCATCACAGAGCTGGCGGCCTCATTCTGGAGCTGTAAACCTTCAGAACCACGAAGGGCGCATAGTTGACTGTGAGGTTTAGTGATGTGACAGGTATAGTACAAGCAAACAAAGGCATTTAGAGGCCACAAAAGCCAACAGGAGTTTGAAGGACAAGAAAGGGAAAGTGGAGAACTAGGTCATCAGTTAGAGAAGGCAGGAACATGTGCAGAACCAGCCGCAGTCTCTCCTGGAGGGGAGGTGCACTGAGCACCAGGCAGTACAAGATTGTGTGTTCTGAAATATTTCTCCGTAACAGGATTTTTGGAAAACCCACTATGTGTGAGATGAATAGTTTGTTTTGAGTTCCTTTGGAAATGAAGGGCAAAATATTGCTTTAAAATTGTGATTTAAAAATATTTTAAGACCCTAGCAAAGGGCTTCATTCTTATAAAAATCCTGACCCAAGTGGACAAACATTAGAGAGAATTTACAGACAGGGAAAAAATAAGGACCTACTGGCTGTACAACATTTATTTAAGATAGCTTTGCTTGTAGACAAGAGCTCTAAGATACTAATAGGCTTTATTTGAAAGTCTGTTCTTTAGTAGTGAAACTCCAGCCAATGGCCTACATGAGCCACCCTTCCTTCCTAACAGGAGTGACCATGTGACTGTGCAACGCCAACCCACACTGAGTGGAACTTGAGAGAGGCATCCACAAGGTCGTTCTAAAGGAAAGGAATACATCTTTTGAGGGTTAGAACTAGTGGCTGAGAAAGGGGAAAACAGTAAGAGGAACCTGAGCCTCGGCTGCCAGCCAAGGCTGCCCTGTCAGTCTTCAGCTGTCCCTCCAGGCCTTTTCTGTGCGAGAAACATAAACTATACTATTTAAACTGATGAATCAAATTCCATTCCAAATCCTAATTCTCCCTGAATCAGCACTGGCTATGAGCCACATTTCTACTAGAGAATAAGATATCAACTTAGAAAGTTCTAATTAACTGTAATCACAGCCTTGGCTCACACAGACCACACTGTAAGCTAACGAAAAGTTCTAACAACTTTCACTGTCCACTGACAACAAATGCTCAGTAGATGTTGGTGTTGAAGAGAACGTTATAGGTCTTCTACAATAAAATAGCACTTCCTAAATTAGCAAAAAGAGTAAAATGTCACAAACTCCAAATTTCATACTGAGCAAAGCCAAAAGAAGGTATGCTGTTTTTTTAAAAAAGCATTATTTTTAGAAAGCTACCTGGGTGTGCATAGATTGCATACAAAGACACCGGCCATCAGGTGGCCACTGCTTTGACATGTTAGCAAGTATTCCACTGTTATCTTCCTGGATGCAGTGCTCTATAACCAAATGGCAGCTGTCATGGAAGTTGTAAGGTTAACGAAGGCTCACAGATTTTGATTTCCTGTGCCTGAATCAGTGTTCTATCTTAGTCAACTCAGAGCTTTACATTTTTTTTTTTTTTGACTGAATACTGGCCCAGGATGGCCTTATATGTATTAGAACCCTGAAAGAGACAGTTTATTTTATGCAGAAATAATGGCATTGTAACAGCGTTCAAAGATAGGATATTAGGAACTTTGCCTTGAAAGCTATTAGCAATTTTTTTCTACAGGATTTTAAGCTTCTTCAGAAATGTACCAACAACTGAAGACACCGTCAACTGCTCCGTGTACCAGTCTGCCTCAGACATTGCCATGGAGCTGCTTTCCAGAGCCACAATGAGAGCGAGCCGCTCGAGGATAAGACACTGGCAGCTGGAGAAGATGGTACCGGAAATGCACTGCAGCCAGAAAGCTTAAACCAGGTGCATTTCACCTCACAGTAAAAATTCCTCTGAATGAAGTATGACTTTTAGCTTCTCAACTAACTAGCAATTCAGGCTGTTTGACAGACAGCTTTTTCTGACACTGTCAAGTCAGTCATTCAAATCCAAAACCATTTCTCCTCCAGCCTCAAGCAATGTTCTCTATAACACCATGGACCTATCTGAATGGGTGACTTAGGGATTTAAGTCCCTTTTTGGAATCTGCTCTAGAACTAACTCTAGCCATGTGTCTCAGGTCTGCTTGTGCCTCTTTCTCTGGTCAGAGGTAACAAAATAATGGAAACTTCAAATGTCTTAGGATGGGATCTGAGCCTACGCCTTCTGTAGTGGATAACTTGGCAGGAAAGACATGCCAAAACACTTGTGTAGGTACGAGTTCTGTTTTCTCCAAATTCCATTACTTTAAATAAAGACGGCAAGATTCTTTATTAATGAGTCTGTCAATTAACTATAGCTGAAATTACATTAGTAATAAAGGACACTTTGATAACTTCCTTCTTGACACAAAATGCTTTCCTTTCATTCTCTTAATGTTTCTTATGTTCAGCCTCTACAACACGTAACAGACTTAACCTCAACTCTAAGAAGTACGGAACAATGCTAGCTTGCCTTAGGCCAGGTGTGGTGGTACATGCCATTAATCCCAGCACTTGGAAGACAGAGGCAGGTGGATCACTGTGAGTTTGAAGACAGCCTGATCTATATAGCGAGTTTGAGGCCAGCCAGGGCTACATGGTGAGGCCATACATCAAGAAAAACAGTTGGTTTCATGTTTCCCTGTAATTATGTTAGAGATTTCCCATGTCTTCCCTGACCTGGTGAGGAAATGTGAGTTCTCACATGCAGAGGGCTGTAGAGAGCCTGCTGTCAGACAGTCTTTCTCACAGGCAGCTCTCCTTCCCTGGCAGCCCACAGATCCACATTTGTTTGTAAAATGCACATTCCTGGCTTCTGCCTCCCTCCTCCCTCCTCCCTCCAGAACAGTGGCTAGTTCTTCCCCTCCAGGCTATCAGCAGTAGAGCCTGGTAGGCAGCACTTGAAAATCAACCAGCAAGGAGAGCAGAGGAGGAGGAGGTTCATGCGCAGCTCGGGCACTAAGTGTGTCATCCTTACAGGTCACTGCTCTGGGATGGGTGTTCAGGGCGACATTTACAGACTTGTTTTATTCTGTGAAGACGAAGCTTCTTTGCCTCTGTTCCAGGAACTCTTCTACGCAACTACATCGTGCTGAAAACAACTTTTCTCCTCACAGTAAACTCCCCAAGGCCAGGCATGAATACCCGCAGTATGCTTGCCTGTAGGCTGGGGAGCAGCACGCTCCCAGGACACACCCACATCGGAGGCCCTGTGACACACCTCACAGCCCTGGGAAGGTCCTGCACTGGTTCTCAGCAGTGTGCACGCTAGCTCAGTCAGCACACTGTACCTGCCCAGCCGGTGTAGCCAGTGCCGTCCCGAGGGTCTGCGGACTTCAGGCCTCTCTCCATTTGGTGAAGGAGCTCCCGAATCTTACTGGTCAATCGATGTGAGAACTCAGGAGTCAGCTGCAGAAATTAAGGAAAAATACTTTTAAGAAGAGTAAAAAGTGGATCCGTAGTACCTTTATGATGACATTTTCTATTCATGGAAATAAAATATTACCCTGTAAAACTTAAAGCAGCTTTACAGGTTTTCCAGAAACCACATAGGGAACTCACACTATTTAAGATAACATGTTTAGTTTACAAAGTAACCATGAGCCAGGTTATAGTGGTGCATGCATCCGATCCCAACATTTGGGAGGCTGGTGCAGGAGGTCAGCTACTTTGAGGCTAGCCTAGGCTACACAGTCAGACCTAGTCTCAATAGAAAAGAAAGTCATTTTCTTTCTTTCTGTTATTTTAGACAAGGTTTGTCTGTGTATCCTTGGGTGTCTGGGAACTCAAACTGTATACCAGGCTGTCCTCGAACTCAAGAGATTGGCCTGCCTCTGCCTCCCAAGTGCTGGAATAAAAGCATGAGCCACCACTGACCAGCTTAACTCCACTTCTTTATACTGTAGCTGCCTTCTTGGAAGTTGAGAGTAACACCTGTCCCATGGTTTCTTAAAGCCACCCCTCTGAGGCCCTGAGATTAGTGACACCCATGTGATAGCCTACAAAACTGATGGGTCATAGGTCATAATCCTACAATTATTTTGAAAATTTCTTTTCATTTTTATTATTTTATGTATGGATGTTTTGATGGTTTGTATGTCTCTGTACTATGTGTGTGTGTGTTTGGTGCCTTGGGAGGCCAAAAGAGGGGGTCTGATCCCCTGAAACTGGAGTTATAGACAGCTGTGAGCTGCCATGTGGGTGCTGGGACTAGAATTTAGGTCCTGCGAGCGTAACAAATGCTCTCGATTGCAGCCATGTCTTCTGCCTCCTCACCAAGGCATACTCTTTAAAAAGGCAACTGTAAAGTAGTTTTGAAGTACTGTAAAGTCTAAATGACTGTGCATTAAAGATTGGTGCCAATGTATCAACTCTTCAGGAGCATGCTATATCTCCAGACTACAATTCCCAAAAACCACTGAGATTTCAACACAGGACTGAGGACCACCACATGTGCAGACAGATGTTTCATCATGAAAAGACTGCAGTATCAAACCTATACTGGCAATCATCAGAGTCTGTCTGTCTTTATTATTCCAGTCTGGCTGTTCAGGCCTGCTCATGCATGCATGGGTAGAGGTTAGAGGGCAACTGTCAAGAGTTAGTTTTCTCCTTCTGCTTGGGTCCTCAGCTTGGCTGCAAATGCATTTACTTGATGAGCCATCTCAATGGCCCTATAAATCTCATTTTTAAGAGTACCTCCTTAAGTGAGGGAAATGGCATGAAAACTTGAGTTTGACCTCTAGAATCAGTATATTAAAAAGTGGGGTATACTGGCATGTGGTTATAGCTAGGCATGTGCTTACAGCAGTGTAAACTGGCATGTGCTTATAGTGGGACAAGGTGGGATATTCTTATGGGGAGAATGTTGGCATGTGCTTATAGAGGAACAAGCTGGCATACGCTTATTATCTTATTATCTTATTGCAGAGAGAAAACAAGTCAATTCTTGGGGCTCGGTGGACAGCCTACTTGTCACGTTCCACGCCAGAAAGTCTCGTCTGAAAAAAAAAAAAGACAGGATACAGGGAGCAACGGACATCATCCTTTAAGCTGACAAACATGCACATCTCCAGCACACACATGCAAAGAGGCACTTAAGACTGGAAAATGACAGTGTCGTAAGTCCTAACGCTAATAATTTTGAAAGATTCGCCTCTGAGGTGCATCCCTGGTGATGTCTGTGGCCACTGCAGCACAGAGCACCACAAAGAATCCACAGCTTGACAGACACTCGCCTGTTATTTAACACTCTCTGACAAAAGGTCAGGTCTTCAACGAGACTTGAGATGCATTTAGTAAGATATGATGAACTTTAATATTACTATAAAAAGGTCTGTAAGCTTCACAGAAGTCGAGGAGTCGCTTGGCATGGCCACAAGCCACCTTCTGCAGAGGCCACCTGGAATGCACAGCCCTTGGTAGTCTGACGTCAGGAGGCCACAGTGAAAGCGTCTCAACCTTGGGACAGGAGTCACTTTCTGCTAGGCACATGTTTACAAAGGTGACCTGCCTGAGAATACTAGCTGCTTGCTGCAGAACACATCACTGAAACAGAAAAGTGTGAAGAGTTCCGGAAGAGGCCAGGAGACCGACAAGCTCCTTCTGTATCTTTGTCTTAATGTGGAGGCAGCCAGGTCTCCAGGGTTTGACCTTTCAGGTTCAACAAGAGGATTTAAAAAGCAATGTCACTTTCTTTGTAGGATTCCAAAACTATGCTCTACCATATGCCAGCCTGTTATTTGGGATAAGTTTGTTTTGCATTTGTGTCTTTTTTGTTTCTTAGAAATGAATTAAATTTAGGCTAGGTATGGTGGCACATACCAGGTATGGTGGGTCTTTAATCCCAGGACTTAGGAGGTAAAGGCTGATAGAGCCTGGTGAGTTTGAGGGCACCCTGGACTTCATAGTGAGTTCCTAGCCAGCTGGAGCTACATAATGAGACACTGCCTTAAGAAAGAAATGAATGCATGCTGATAAGAGCCTGATATGGATATCTCCTCAGAGGCCTTCAAGAGTCAGACATATTCAGAGGCAGATGCTCACAACTAGCCATTGAACTGATCATGGGGTTCTCAATAGAGGAGTTAGAGTGAAGACTGAAGGAGCTGAAAGGGTTTGTGGCACCATGAGGAGAGCAACAATACCAACCAACCACAGCTCCCAGGGTCTAAACCACCAGCCTGGGAGCACTTAGGGGGGGATCCAGGGCTTCAGCTGAATATGTAAAAGTGGAGGGCCCTGCTGGGCATAGGTGGAAGAAGAGAACCTTGACCTCATGAAGGCTGGATGCCCCAGGGGGTGGGAATTTTGAGGGTGGGGAGGTGGGAGTGGGGGGGGTGTAGATAGAGGTTACATCCACAGAGAAGAAGGAGGAGGGGCGAGGGGATTGGGGGTTCCGAGGGGGTGGTGGGGGATGGGGTAAGGGGACAACATAGGAAATGTAAATAAATCATCCAATAAAAAAAAAAAAAAAAGAAGTGAAAAAAAAAAAAGAAAGAAATGAATGAATGAATGAATGATTCTGAGAGCCGGATGTGGTGGCTCATACTAGTACTATAATACTAGTACTCAGGAGGCTGAGGCAGGAGGATTACTTTGAGTTAAAGGCCATGCCAATGTGGGCTTTAGTTTAGCATTTCAAAAATCCGGAGAAAATGGGCCAAGATATGTCAGCACACGAAACCATTAGCTATGAAACATGACTACCCAGTATTTGATCTCAGAGCATGGCAAAAGCTGCTTGTAGCAACACACATCTTAATGCCAATGCTCCTATGGCAAAATGTCAGGCAGAGACAAGTCACCCAGGCTGTGGGCCAGCTAGCAGGAGTACACCGCACAGTAGCAGAAATAATAGGAGACTGCGCCTCAATAAGGCGGAAGTCAGGAACGGACTCTACATGGCTGTAATATGTATAGGCCTGCACATCACTCAAGTGCAATGGATGCAGTAATTTTTTGAAGCAACAAAAGGTAATAATAATGATATTGATAATTATAATAATAAAGGGTGTAAAAGCATTACTTATGAGCAGCCTAAAGCTTTAGACTGAAGTTCTATCATTAGGACACTTCTTCAAGTGCTTCCTCTGCCAAGTCAGCACAAACCGGCACACCTTCCTCCAGGGACTGACTCAGATCTTAGCTTCAGGTCTGCTGAGGTAGGCAGAACACAGGCCCAGATGATGACAAGGAGGACCCTGGGCTCCAATTACACAAAGCTTTGTCCCAGCAGGACATACATGTTGTATCCTTCCACACTGCACCTCCACTGTCCATCCCTCCTACTGCACGATCAACCAGGCTGTTTTCAGGGGTGAGCTGACACCACACAAGCCAGAAGTATTAGTGAACTCCTCACAGCTACCTAAAACTAAAAACACTTTTCTTTTCTCCCTCCCCCCCCCAACCCTCTGTCTTTTGCAGTCATAGCATTCAAAGAAATAAGCTGATAAATGTCTAAAATGTATGGCTACCGGCACAGTGCATACACTTTTACTTCTAGTGCTGGAACAGCTGAGGCAGGAGGATAGTAATTTCAAGGCCAGCCTGGGCTATTGTGAGTTTAGCCTGGGCTACACAGTGAGTGCATACTCTCTCAGAGATTTGTCAAAACCAGGTTTTTCTTCCAATAATCCTATTCCCCCAAAGGCATAAGAAAACAGGTCCTTGGTGTCACACTCCCAGGCTCTCCTCTCAGTGCTTGGTGGTAGTATGCAAACCAGTGTACACAGGAATGTTTTTTTCCAATCTTTGGCTCACCGTTCTCAGCTTTAAAGGAGGCTTTAAAAAATGGTAAGATTACAAATTATTTCGGGCCTGTCGGGTACATTTCTGTCAGCACCATGCTTTTAAAATCGTTTTCTCCACAGGCCCATTTGCTCTCATTACTCTGTCCAGACTTGCGAACTCACCAAGGAATAACATAGCACCTATGAAAACAGCTGGGCTCCTCATCTCCCTTAATGTCCCTTAAGGGAGTGAACTTGGAAGACAATTTTTATAACGGACATTCTTACTACCTGAGGCTATTTCTTCCACTGTTGGATGTTGACAATAAATTTTTATTCTCTATCCAATACATCAGGACTCAGTGTATCCCGACTTAGATACTTATGTAAGTCTGATCTAATCACACATCTTTGGCAGGGGACAGATGGGCGTCCCCATCATCTCGGAAGAAGTGATGTTCTTTGGAGACCCACGGCTGGGGAAAGAGGATAGGTGGCGATGCAGGCAAGCCTCAACTCACCCTCCCAGTAGAATCAAAGTAGCTTTCGGCCAGCGACTTGTTATAATCCGCATAAGGATTCGGAAAGGCCCTCTGAGCCATGACGCCGCAAGAGAACCTGCAGAACAGGGGAAAGAGAGATCTCAAGCGGGGCCGGGGCTCGGGGCTGGGACGCGACTGCAGGCGCTTTGGCAGCCCCTTCCCTCCAAGCAGCCCCCGGCTGGCAGCCGCTGCTCGGATCCCCGCGGGAGGAAGGGAGCCCGTTTTTCACCCACGTCCCACGCCCACGAGTGGGGGGGGGTACACGGAGACCGTGTAGCCCGCACGCCTCTCCAGCAGCTCCGCAAACCGCGCGGCGCGGACAATAACAGACGCGGCGCGTTTACCGCCCACTTCCTGTAGGCCTGGCCAATCAGCGGGCACGCTGAGGCGGCGGCCCGCCTCCTGCCTTCAGGTTCTTAAAGATACAACGTACTTTCTGACGCTTTCCCCAGTAGGCTGCGGTGGAGGGGCTCCAGGTTTCCTACGCTTATTTAAAAACACCTTGTTAAAGAAAGTTTAGTTCTAGATTCCAGGAGTTCGAAGCCCCCTTTACCTGCAGAGGGAAAGGACCGCTTTCAAGTCTACACACCGAAGTCCTAACTACAGCAGACAAAATGAAATCGGGGAGGTGTCTTTGCCTTTTCATCTTCTAATTACGTTTCTAAAAAGAGGGGAAAAAGAAACAGAAAAGACAATGAAGGAAACAAACAAACGAACAAAAAACCCCAACCAACAAAAACAACAAACCCACGTGGCCAGCCAGGCGGTGGTGGCGCATGCCTGTAATTTCAGTATTTGGAAGACAGGCAGAAGGAGGGAAAATGAGTTCGAGGCCAGCCTGGTCTTACAGAGTGAGTTTCAGGACAGCCAGGGCTATACAGAGAAACCCTGGCTCAAAGAACAAACAGACAAACTTCACCAGACCTCGTGGGCCACGACGCACTATCATCACAAAAAAACAGTATAAGCTAAATACTTTGGGGACATTCTTTTCTTCAAGGTGCTAGGGAGGCTGTGGATAAAGCAACAGGGAATTATGCGAAACTCAAATAAAAAACCCTTAGGAAATTTAGTCTGCTCAGTAGCCTAAATTAGACTATGATACTACATTTTGAACCCTTAAAAAAAATTAAGGACAAAGATTGGAGAGCCATCTCCGTGATTAATAGTCTTCTTGTTTGAAATTTTTTTGTTGGAAATTAAATCCTACCTGGGACACATTGAGACCTCTCTGTTCAAAGACTGTGGGGGTCTGGTTCATATGTGTGGGCAGGAGAGATGCCTGGGGGCTGAGAGTTCTTGCTGCTCTCCAGGAGGTCCAGAATTTGATTCCCAGCACCCATGAGCTGCTTGCAATCGACAGAACAGCTGATTCGATGCTGTCTTCTGGCATCCATAACCCCCGCCCCCCCCCCACACACAGACACACACACACAGACACACACACACACACACACACACGGAAGAAAAAAGAGGGGGGGAGGGGAAGAGAAAAAATGAATAAAATTAAAAAAGCATAAAATGTCATTTCATTTACCCCTCTCTCGATTAAGGGGCCCCCACTTCAAATCCCCAACTCCTGACCTCCTGCTCCTTCTGAACCTCCTCTCCCTCATGTTGACCCTGGTTCTCTCTTGAGAAATTGCTTTAGACTAACTTAAAAGTTCCAGTTTTTAAAAAAATAACATTTGATCTACCAGAAAATTCGTTAGTTCAATTCTCGCAGCATATTCATGCAGAGTTAGGAAAGGACTTTAGTGACTATTAAGCTGAAACTATGGAGGCATGGAGGAGCATCTCATAAGAGAGGAAAGGAAGAGGAGTGAAAAGCATTTTAATTAATTCTTTTATTGTAATTATATTATATTAATTACATTATTATTGTAAGCCCAGTGTCCTGATATCCCCTCACAGTCTTTACATGAGCGATTGAAATTTCCGTGGTATTTATGACTTACAGAAGAAATGACTTGGTAGACCGTAGTGGAACATTTAGCTTAACCAGACAATGCTAGAACAGATGACTGTGGACAGGAAGATGGGGGCGGGAGGAGCACAGGATGGAGGAACTCTGGAAGTTTGAAAGCAGCATGCTGGTGGCTGAAAGACCTGAGAAGGATGTGCCTTGGGAGATGCTGAGCTCCCACTGGGAACAGAGGCACTTGCAGGCAAGCCAGAGGCATCTGTGATGTCTTCTGTCTAGTTCCACTGAGACAGTGTCTCACTGAGCCTGGACATTGCTGTTTTTCTCCATGGCTGGAGTCAGCCAAATCCTAGTGATTCTTCTGTCACCATCCTCCCCAAACCTGGGATTATAGTTTCTATTACATCTGGCTTTTATGTGGGTCCTGGAGATCTGAATTCATACCCTCATGCTTGTGAAGTAAGCACTCTTACCCGCGAAGATATCTCTCCAGGCCAAGGCACTTGGTCGGTCTATCTATCTATCTATCTATCTATCTATCTATCTATCTATCTGTCTATCTATTCATCATCCATCCATTTATCTATATATCTTAGGTATAACCATTCTATACATACCAGAAGTCAACTGCTAGATCATAAGACATTCTCAAAATTAATTCCCTCAATATTAATTCCCCAATACTGCTACATTGCTTTCTAGAACCACTGGACTAGTTTATCTGGTTTCTGTTGGGACCTATTAATTTTTGTCCTCACCTCCTGCCCAGGATTTATTGGCTAGCATTCTAAATTTACCATGTTAATGAATGGCATAAAATTCCATTGATGTTGAAACAGTTTTTTTTATTTTTAATTTTTGTTGATAATAGTGTAGGGCTTTTGTTCATATACAGGCCAGACAACTGGACTTTACCTATGGATGGTTTTTTGTGTGTGTGTTTGGTTTTGCATGATTTTCTTGTCAGTTGACAGGTTTTCTTGGTCTTCTGGCAGGTAGATTCTAGTTATGAATCTCTGGCTTCAGATATTGTGAATATATTCTCCTGCCTGCTAATTTTCCTATGGTATCAATTAAATAAAACCCACAGAATTTTGTTATTGAGGTTCGAACACTTGGCTTCAAGATGCACATGTCTATCCACTGACAGGTTGCAGGGAGGGCTCCTCAAAGCTGCCACTGCAGCCCACCCTTGCCATGGAGCACAGACAACATAGTTAGATTTCTTACAGTTCTGGAGGTTTCAAAGCATTTACTTTTTTTTCTCTGTTGCTCCTTTTCTGGGTTTGTGAATGTGTGAGGGTGACAGCTAGGTCACAGCCTCAAAGAAGTTTAAAGCACATGGTGGAAACAGAGAGAGAAACGCACTTCTCTTAGTTTAGGTTAGCTTTGCCCCTCGTCACCTTTCAGGATTGTAGATCTCTTCCAAGCGTTGTTCACTCCTCAGGGTACTACTCTGGTCACAATGCTCGGGGTGGTCATTCAGAGGTACATCTGTGGTCCGGCCTGAGGGAGTAGTCAGGTAAGGCAAACTCAGGCATGCACAGGCTGGTAGTGGTATCCGCCACTTCCCTCAGGAAGAATTAAGCCACGTGGCTGTGACCAGCTGCACAGAGAGCTGCACAGAGATGACATGAGGTCCTTTTCTGACTCACTCTGTGTGTCTTTGATGTCTGAAAGAAAGGACTGGTTTGGTGTGTAGCGGTCTCCCATGCATCGTGGAAGTGCTAAGAACTGATAGTACCTGTCTGCTAGCAGAAGAGGAACAGAGTTATGTTGCTGTGGTTCCCACTTTGCCTCTGACCTTGTTGAATGCACCGTTGCTGCTTATGGTGTAATCCATTAAACTTTGTTAATTCTGCCATTGAACTAGGAAGGAGATAGACCACGAGATTCCATATTATTTACTTTTTGCAGAAACATCTCTAAATCACATTCACATGCAGCCTATGGCTTTGATTTATTTTTTTCCCCTTCTACCTAGAGTAGCCTACTTTTTTTTTCCAGCTCAAAAGTTATAAAGTAGCATCTGTCTTAAGTCTGATTTTACTGTCACTGTCGTATTGGTTTAACATCCAGTTGGGGCTATGTACAACTGAAGCAATTTCCTGTTTCACCCATGGTATTGACCCACTTGGTAGTGCCATTGGGAGCAGAGGAAACAGACTTGCAAACAGAAGTTCCCCGAGCACATTTCGGTTCATTTTTAATTTCCTGGAGATAGTGTTTCCCGTAGTACAGATGACACCACCTCTTTGCCTTGTCAGGACTGTTATTAGTGTGCCGACAGGTTTCTTTGTACCTGTAACTGCTGGGCGAACGCTCCCATTATATGAAACATAGGTGTGCTGGCATTCTCTGGGAGATGAAAAAGATTTCGAGCACAGAAAGTTGGTCAAAGCTGTTCAAACATTTAGACAGATTTCTCGATTTCCTTTTAACCCTTGAGAATAGATCTTGAACAAGACAACAGCTCATGTCTTTAGGAGCAAGAAGAGAGAGGCTTTTTGTTGTTGAGAATGTGCGCCTGCATTATATTGTTAAGATTGCACAGATCTTTGTTGTCTGTGTACACAGTATATATAAGCAAGCCAGCAATAAAAAACCTCATAGCCTTGCACCTGTACCTGGGATCCTTCTCATAGTCAGAAAGCATTTAATTTAAAAATATATTTTAATTTTAAAATTATATTTAGCTATGGGGTGTCTGTGCTATGTGTGGAGGTAACAGAACAATATGAGAGAAATTGTTTTCTTCCTTCTACTGTGTGGGTCCTAGGGATAGTATTCAGAGCATCAGGCCTGGCAGTAAGTGCCTTTACTCACTGAGCTACATCTTGGGCCATCAGAAACCCCTACTGAGGTGAGTTGCAGCCACACAACACTAGCACATGTAGTGAGATGATACATATTTATCCTTGATTTGTCCCACCGCCTGACAAGGAGGTACCAGTGTTTACAATGTTCATGTCACATACAGACTTGCCTTACAGTAGGCAGTTTAAGTCATTTAAGGGAAAACCTTAAAAATTCCCAGCTTTCCCAATAGCTATGCTATTTATATTTCATTATGTTTCTTTTCTATTTGTTGGGAGTCGTGAGAGGTCAAAGGCCAAGGTGAGTAACTGTGGACCATGAAGTTTACAGTGAGAAGCCAAAGAGGCCGCCTTGGTATGGCCATACACATCTGGAAATAGAGTTCCTAGACCAGGGAGGAGGCTTGAGAATCTACTGGTTAACTTGTTACCACCTTATCACATCGGTTTTGAAACATTCATGTCTTGGTCTGACTGTAAGAGCCTGGGCTTCAACAAGGACCTTCCTCCTTCATCAACACGGTGCCTGGGCTGAGCCACAAAGCCTGGTGTCAAGGATGAGCTCTGGGGTAAAGGAGAGGACTCAAACTCCAAAGAATGAGTAAAACTTCCTCTTCTTGAGGACTGATTCCCTTACAATGTTCCCAGCAGAGCTTATGTTAATACAAACTCACCGACTTTCTGCCAGGCACTCTGTCTTAGGGGAATTGGGTTGACTCTGCATAATGAAAATCTTCATGCGAATTTCTTGTAGTCAAAAATTATAGATTTGGATAGACTGCCATGTGATTCTCTTGCTGTCTAGAGTTTAACACGTTTGGTTCTAGAAAAGAAAAGGCAATGAAAAAATATAGTGTGAATATTTAAAAACCATGGCTGTAAATGGCAGACTGGAATTCTGGGGATTACTGATTTCCTGTTTACATGTGGCACATCACAGTCCCTCAAATACTCTCTGGACCAATGGTTCTCAACATGGGATTGAATGGTCCTTTCACAGGGGTCACTTAAGACCATTAGAAAACACAGATATTTACATTATGATTCATGACAGTAGCAGAATTAGAGTTATGAAGTAGCAATGAAAATATTTATGGTTGGGTGTCATCACAACACGAGGAACTGTATTAAAGAGTCACAGCATTGGGAAGGTTGAAAACCACTGCTCTAGACTAAAGCTAAGAAAGAGAATTGAAGGGGAGAGAGAGGAGCAAGAGAGAGGGAGACAGAGAGACAGAGACAGAGAGAAAGCAGGGAGTGAGCAAAGGAGAGAGAGTAGGTCCTGTATTCTTACTTTGACCTAAGCCACCCTGTGCTTCTAGGCAGTATTTTGGATATTTTACCTAGATACTACACCAAAGGGCTACACCTAACTTCTTACTTTTTCTTTTTTGGCAATCAAGTAAATTTTAACCCAACCTGCATTTTCCCAGGATCTCTCTCTTCAATGTAGTATGTCTCTCAACCATATGTTCAAACATGTTTCTAGCAGGGTGGAGAAGAACTAGCCAGGACAAGTCTTCTGGGAGTCCTGTGCCTTTCTCTAGACAACAGGCAGAACAAGTCTCCTCCACACAGTTCCACTGTGGAACTGAAACCTCATAATACAACTCTCTGCTGCCAAGCCAGAGGCTGCTGTGGAGGGAAGCAGGAGGTTTGCTGTCACCCTTTATATAAATACTCATAAACCTTCCAGAACATTCATTGTGGTTGTCAGGCACATGAAAAGGCCAGGAAGGGGAGACTAGCCCATGGTCCCTTCCTAATAACAACAGCTTGTGTTCGCAGAACCTTGTCTATATGCCAAGCACTCTGTGTAATCCACTTCTGTCCATCATTAAAACTGTCCCATGTGTAGCTATTTCAGATTCATTAAATCAACTGCCCACTGATGCAGTTGTTGTCAATTTTACTTGTACAAAGGAATTATCTAGGAGTTTTAAAATTTCTAGCCCTTAGCCCTGCAGTAGAGTAATTACACTGGGATACCTGTGAGTATGAACTCACAGACTTCCGATAGGACCGAGTTCCCTTCCCTTCTTATAATCTAGCCGCCTTATGGCCATTTTCCCTAAACCTCAACTCTGAAATTGGACCTACTTTTGTAGAATTTTTTTTTGCAGAAATTGCTACGTGCTTTTGCATTTATTTCTGTTAATCTTAGGTCCCAAACTCCTTGGAAGCAAGAGGGCATCTCACTTATCAGGTGACTACAGCATACAGCACTGATGCCTTTCCTAAAGATTTATCGAGAGTCTCTCTCTCTCTCTCTCTCTCTCTCTCTCTCTCTCTCTCTCGTTCTCTCTCTTCCTCTAGATTCTTGGTTCTTTTTCATTTTTCTCACTGATTTTCATCTTCTTCCTGTTCATATATATATATATATATATATATATATATATATATATACATAGATATGTACACACACATGTATTTATGTATTTATATATTATATACATATACATTACATACATGCATATATACATATATTACATTATATATTATATATGCACATTATTATATATACATGTATATGTACATATATTATACTATGTATAATATACATACTCATCATATAATATATAACATACATTAGGTAATACATAACATAATATGTAAAATATATAATATATGGTATATAATATATAACATGATACATAATATATAATAATATATAGCATAATATATATAGTGAACAATAGTGTTATTTATTCTTTGAAATTTTTATGCATGTATTCAATGGGTCTTGATCATATCTACCCTATATTCCCTGTGGACTTTCCCAAAATATTTCCCTCACAACTGCATGGGTTATTTTTTGTGTGTGTTGGGGAGTGTTTTTAGATAACTTCATGGGTTTAAGTAGTATAGCTCAATTGTGCATGGAGTTTTGACCATCCATGGAGCATGGAAAATTTACCAGTTGCCACACTTTCAAAGAAAATGATCCCTTTTCCCAAGCAGCCATCAGCTGCCAACAAGCTCCTCTAATAGGGGTTGGAACTCAGGGCTTCCTCTCTATCTGTGTTGAATTTTGAGTTGGCTTGATCTTCTAAAGACAAGCACAGTTGCTTTGAGTTTATAAGTGCAACAGCTGTCATGTCCATAAGACAGTATTTCAGAGCATTCTTACTACATCTTCCGTGTGTCCCATGAGCCTGTAGACATCTGATGCTGATATAGATGCCATACCCATGTGTGAGTACTCACAGTCATGTATTCTCAGCACTCTCACCTGTTATGAGTCTGATTTAACTATTACCCATTGCAAAAAGACGCTCCCCTGATATAAAGCCAGTAGTAGCAGAAATCTCTTAGTATAAGCACAAATATATGGTACTTTGACCACATGGCCATTTAAGAAAACAATGGTAGGTTCTCCTGAGGACTTATGACTTCTCTAGCCAAGAGAGCAGGCCTCAAATACAACCAGAAGGCCATTGGTTATGCATACAACAGTCATGCCACTATCATACCAGTGGGCACTTCTGGCAGGTGAGTGGTGTGGCATAATTGGTACAACACTAGGTAAGAGGATTTACGTCTTTTCCCTCAGCAGTCTGAATAGCATCTTTCTTCACTATGAAGTCTAACCAGCAATGGGAGTGTCCTGATCCATGCTATTAATTTCTCTGCTCTACAACCAAAGTGTGTGGTATATTCAACATTTTGGTTTTACCATCTACTTTTGACAGGCAACCAAGAGAAATGGCAATAGCATGTGGTGATTTGAGGGACTCTGGAGCCTTCTTGACAAGTAACTCACATTTCCTGTTCTTGGAATTAAGAGTTTGATTTCATGATCGACTCTTTCTCTCAGCCTCTGTCTGAGATAGCAGAATTGTCCTTCACACTGTCCTCAGTCCAGCCCACTCTGCACTCCATTTTGTCCCTGATGAATTTACCTATGCATATGGCTTCTATTCTTTCCTACCTGCTGGAAGATTTCCAAACTATCTTCTCTGCATTTCAAACTTACTTTTCGTAAAGAATTATGGCTGGCAGCTTAGATCTGGTACTCCAGAAACGGGGGGGGGGGGTTTAGATCTCAGCTTAACCATTGTCTCTTCAAGTTACTTAATTTTTATGGTGTGAACATGTAGACCTAGCCAATTGTTTGTGCTATGAATAAGGAGTCATAGGCACAAAGAGCAAGTGCCTGGGACACCTTGATACTCTTCTAGGGCACATTTCTAATGACCTAAACGGCACTGCTCTGGGCATCAGACAATTACCCAATTACCCAAAGGAAACATTCTAATACATAACCACCAAACGTTCATGCCTGAAGTCCTTAGACATTGTAAGCCTGCCTTAAACGTAGCTTGACACAATGTCTTGTTGCCTACTTCTACCCATTTGCTCTGTAATAAGATCCCTATCTTCTACACTATATTCTCTCTGTGTCGTCTGGATTTTTTTTCTGAAGAGACTGTAAAGACTAGGGAGCTGAAGGGGATGCAGAGTGAGGCCCCAGTTATAAAACCATACCAGAGTTATAGGTCTTCTTGCTTCCTTTAAATCCTTCCTCTTTATGTGACTTATATACTGTATACAGTAAAAGACATAGAAATGGCTCAAAATGGCTTTCAATCTTCTAATCTTCACCTTTCCCTTAGAGGCCACTATGTAAATTTCTCAGGTCTACTGAACCATGTACTATTGTTTTCCTTTTTTTAGGACTTTAGCTATGGGGCTCCTTGCTACCCGCTCCTTGCTATCCTACAGGCATGTGCCTCTGGCATATGTGCTCTCGGGCATTGAGATGTTCAGGAGTGTTCTAGTTTCCTTTGCTGTTACTGTGATAAAACACTTGTCATGTCCAAAGGCTACCCCATTCTTCCTTCCTCACTCAAAAGGGCAGGCCCAATAACCTGGTCCAAAACTGAGTCTTAGTCTTAACTCAAGTTTGACTATAGAAGAATTTCTGGTGGTTAGGTCAAAGTCAGCATGCCTCAGGAACTTGAGAAAAGTGTTCCTATCCATCAAAAGGAGTCATTTCCCTTGTCTCTGGAAGAAGGGACATATCACTCTGTATTGGAATATATATGTGTCATGATAACATCATATCAAAGCCCATGCTGGCCTCCAGGATCCTTCACCTCCTATTCACACACACTTGATACTTACACATCTAAAAGCCCAGCTGGCATCCTGTCACTTCTCACTTCTTCCTTCACTGTGCTTGCTCTAGGCTCTTGTAGTTGACATGCTTGCCTACAGTGGACCGGGTCTTCTCATGTCAATCAAGATGCTCTTACAGACATGACCATAGTCCAATCTGATCTGGATACTCTCTCAGTTGAGACTCCCACAGATAACTTAATAGCTGAAACTAACTAGGGCAAATAGGAAGAACTGCTTTGCTGTCTCATATCTTGATAGTACACATGATTGATGGGCTCTGATACATAGCAGACTGAATCCTCTGAGTCATCTGAATCACGACAGCTCAGTAATTTATAAATGGGAGTGGCCTGGGCTGTTTTGGGATGAAGTACACACCAGGGTTCTCTGAACAGGTATTTGTTAGAGATTTTACTAAGATAGAAAAACATTTATGTGTTTATTAAGGACTAAGGGCAGGTGATGTTGAATGAAAAGCACAGTCCTGTCCCTCCAGGTTGTTTGTTGACATCAGTTGGTTGTTAATCTCTCTTTGGTACTCTTTTAGGATTGTTTGTCACATCGTGACACCTCCTCTTCTTTTAGTTTGTAACTAAATCTGATTTTTCTCTCTTACGAATTGTTTCCCCCAATAGTTTGGCTTTACTCATTCAAGCGTTTGGGTAGTAAATTTACCTTTACACATGTTTGTGCTCCCAGCCATACATGTCAATTTGTAGAAAGTGAAATAGAGAACAATTTAGCCTCAGTGAAATGTCAGAAAAATACCCAGAAGGCACCAATGCAATACTTGAGTTTCAAATTTTGAGAATGGAATTAGGCCACTAAATCAGTTTTCCTGCCTGTGTCGTGGACCATGGGGACATGTCCTAGTTCTTCAGAAAAAGGGCATCTTCATCTCAATCAGTCCTACGCACAGGTCTGTGTTAGGGACCTATGGGAAACCTTTGGATGTGAAACTAATTGAATCTGCATCGAAATGACCTTTTTCCTCTCTTTATTAAATATCTGGATTGCCCCACAACCTTTTTCTTTGGCTTGCTTGCAGAATTCTTTTTTAGCTACACAGACTGGCTATCTTCCAAGGTTAAAAGGGAAGAGAACAGGAATGACTCATACATTTCAGATTATGGGAAGGATTATACTTTTGCATTGGAGGTAAGAACATCCCTCTGCGGTGGAGGGGAGAAAATCAAGTAGTCAGTGCAAATTATTATTACATCTCCAGCACTGTAGCTAAAGCTAAAACATCTCACATGTCAAAAGTGAGCAAGGATAACTTACTCGGGATCCCGATTGTCAGCAGACTCACACTGTAAAAGTTCTGCCTCAGAGTGTAGGCTTAGCCTGGTTGTGGCCTCGTTTCTTTTCCAGGGCCTGGCAGATTGCTGTTTGCCCGTGGTCTCCTTATTAACATGCTGCCTGTCTCTTCTGTCTGCTTTCGCTGCACCTGCTGTGATAGTGATTGTTTTGTGTGTACAGGAACCATTGCCTTTGGAGACTAGGAACACTCTGTGAGCAGAAATAAACCAATGTATTTATCTTTGACTGTACAAATTCTACCAATCCTTAGGACGATGATGGGAAGATCTTTTGGGAAAACAGTATTTTTCTCTGGGAATGGTGGATTTAAAAGCCCCCACAAACCTTATGTTTATAACTATGTCTATCTTACTTTTCTCATGACACTTATCTGTGTAGGTTTTCATTTCTACTAGAATCTCAAATCTAGAGATATTAGTAAAACACTGAACACTTTTATAGGCTATAAGAAAAAAAATGTGGAGAAGTTTTACCAATTGGGATTACCGAAATCTTCCTATCAAGTTTAGAACTCTTAGTGGACTGTGGATTCACACCTTTTCACACATCTTTCTAACCTTTATTTTAACACAAACCTTGGAAATTAGAGATGCAAAAGATGGCAAGAAAAATCAACAACTTCTGTGGACTTCGCTTTTTATTTCTGCCTACGGAACATTTTGGAGAACATAGCAAATGTTTTGCAGGGTGAAGTTTGGCTTGACTCATGGTGGTACTTGGTCCTTCCAGATATAGCTCAAGAATGAATACTTTCCTTACTGGACATCGACTTTACTTCAGTCAAATGATTCAGAGACAGGACAGATTTGGCCTAGCAGGGCGCACTTTTCTTTCATAATACGTGTACCTGATGGTTCTTTGAGATTGCAGGAGCAAGTTTACAAATACGAAGTAGATGACATTGAAAGTCACAGATATTGAAACTCAACACTATACTATAGAAAGATGGTGTTACCAACCAGTTGTGAGACACACTATACTATAGAAAGATGGGTGTTAGTGAGACTGCAATCAAAAGCACTTTTATGATGCTCCCTCAGGAGTGGAAGGGAAAGAGGAAAGCAGAAAGGAGAAAAAGAAGAAAAGAGGGAGGACAAAATGGATAAAGAGAAAAGAGGGAAGACATTATACTTGCATGTGGCTTTGTATCTGTTACTGAGCATTTAATGATGAGCAGCATTACCTGTGGTTGCTAAGTGATTCCATTCAAGAAATCTACAGCCAGAGCTTTATTGCCACTAAGAATATCCTCTAAGTCTATGGAGGTGTATAGATGCTTATAAATCTCTCTCTCTCTCTCTCTCTCTCTCTCTCTCTCTCTCTCTCTCTCTCTCTC
>NW_021604613.1:20332776-20370101 GCF_004785775.1 Grammomys surdaster
CTCTCTCTCTCTCTCTCTCTCTCTCTCTCTCTCTCTCTCTCTCTCTCAAAGTTGTAGTCAGTGCTTGTTGGGTTTAGGGTGGAAGTCGAGAAAACATACTTTAGTGGCAGATGCTTAAGAATGAAAGCTTTATTTTCCAAATGCTCAGGGAGGTGGCCAATTCAGGATCTGAACCAAGTCCCTGAAGGGAGATTGTGCAACATTTTTGTAGGATGGAAACACAAAGCAAGGGGGAGCGGGGTGGGCTGTTGCATACATATATGTATATACACATGTATATATTCATATAATCTTATAAATCTAAATGCTTATAGACTTATAGATTAGTATAGTCTATATGGCTTTCTTTCTTTTCATGTTCAACCACAGTAGGAATATCTATGTAGATCTATGTGACTCCCATAGAATATTAATTCCAACATTGGTTACGTAAAATAATTTTAAATCTAATAAATGCATACATTTAAAATAAATAGCCTGAGAATTATGCCCTAAATGATTTAACAATAGCATTGCATCTGCCAACAGAAGATTCTAGAATAGTTGTAGAAGGTCATGAGTAGAGGATAACATGAAATTACTGATTTAGTTATTGATGATAGGGCAAACTAAAGATCGATGTAGACGACTCCTCTCAGTGGTGAGCCTGTCAGGAGGGAGCTTCTTCAGTCCAGCCATCTCAGGAATGAGTTCCATCTTGTTGGCAGGATCAAAACTGAGCTCATGTTCCCAGGCCCTGGAACCCAACTCCTGTTTTGCTTTTTCAGATGTTTCATGTTTATCTGTTAACCAGTAAAGGGTGTAAAGAGGGAAGATGCTGTTATCCCGTTATCCAAACGAAGGCACACAAGTCATACATGTGCTGTCTGTCTTGATTTAATTGACTACACGCTGCTTGCCCACTCCTTTGTTTCCCTATCATTCTAAAATTCCAGGCCAGAGCCCAGGAGGGGACCTAA
Source organism: Grammomys surdaster (assembly GCF_004785775.1). NCBI lineage: Eukaryota > Metazoa > Chordata > Mammalia > Rodentia > Muridae > Grammomys > Grammomys surdaster. The sequence continues at coordinate 20,333,736 of NW_021604613.1, forward strand.
CTGCAAAAGCTGACTCAAAGACACAGGGACCAGGTGACTCGGATAAGACACAGTTACCAGTGGTAACTTCTTTTCCTTAATCTTTTGTGTCAAAATATGATTGGTCAATGCAACAGCCCACCCCGGTCCCCCTTGCTTTGTGTTTCCATCCTATAAAAATGTTGTACAATCTCCCTTCAGGGACTTGGTTCAGATCCTGAACAGGCCACCTCCCTTAGCATTCAGAAAATAAAGTTTCATTCTCAAGCTTCTTTCTCTAAAGTATGTTTTCTCAATTTCCACCCCAAACTCAACAAGCCCTGGCTACAACTTTAAAAGCTTCGACTTCTTGGAAAATGGAAAGTAGGACTACTCCTTTTTTTTTTTCCCATTAGACTTTCATCTAAACTTTGTGTTCCCCCAATACATACATCTTGAATTTCTTCATGTATTAATGCAGGTCCTGAGAAACTTTTTATTTTATTTATTTCCTAATCCCCCCTCTTGTATATATGATAATACTGCCCACAGAATGCTTACTTGGGAGTGATGACAGTCAGCCCAACAGAATCTACAATCATCTGGGAGACAGACCTCTGGACTTGTCTGTAGACATTAACTTGATTATATTAATAAAGAAGGGAAGACCTACGTACCCATTGTGGGCAGCACCATTTCTTGGCCTCAATCTTGCACTGTACAAATTGAGCCAACAGCATCATACACTCATTACGCTTTTTTTCTTTTCTTTATTTTATTTTTTTTACGCTTTGCTTTTCAATCGTAGACGTAGTGTTGCATGCTGCTTCACATTCCTGTTACCTTGACTGCCTTATGGTGATGGACTATGCTGCGGAGCTGGGATCCAAAACAAACCCCCTTTCCCTTAAGTTACTTTGGTCAGTATTTTCCCCTAGCAACATGAAACAAAACTAAGACCAGAGTCTAGATTTGTCTTTGCCTCACAGGTTTCTGGTGTTAGAGAAGTTCCTTCAAACTCCATAGCTTCCTAATATCTGGAGGCAATTACTAGGCCCACAAACAAATTCTTTTGAAATGAAGGTTTGAGTTGTATATTGGCAGGAATTGTTAGAATAATTGACTTGAGTGTGTTTAATTGACTGTAAGAAAATGGGTTTTTGTTTTGTTTCTTCAGAAGGTGTTAATTACTGCTTGTGTTTAGTTTCTGCAGGCATGATTTCAGTATTGGCTATTCTGAGTTATGTGGGTGATTAAAAACATGCTTGGATATCTATGGATTCAGTTGGTTCTCTGTGGTGTTCTAAGTGTCTGTCCCCCGACAATGGGAAGTTGTCATAGAACACCTTTGACTTTACCAGTTTACATCTATGATTAAGGCATCTAGTGGATACTTCTTTCTTCAAAAGAAATTGTAAGTGAATGGAAAAACAAAAAAGAAATAAAAGAAAAGGAAACCACATAACTGGTCGGAGTTTTGGCAGCGGATAAATGAAAAAAATAAATAAATAAAAAGGAAAAAAAATGCCTGCTCCTAGATATGGTGGAGGAGAAACTTACTATAGATAAAATGGAGGCATAGCCAGAGGCAGGGACACCTGGGAAAATTCAGAGTGGATATGACCTGGAGCCACATGAAGAGAGAGGGAAGAGAAGGAAGAAGGGAGAGAGAACCAGAAGCAGCAGCCAGGAGGCTTAAAGGTATGAAGACAGCCGGTAACTGAAATGGTTGGATTATATAGGGAAAGGCAGCCCAGCCCCTTAGCTTGGAGAGTTGGGGGTAGGTTGCAGGGTATGCCGGCTATACCCTGTAACAGGTAGGGACTGAGGGATGCAGGGAGAACCTGGTGGCTAGGTCACGTGGATATGTTAAATAGACACCCACGCCATTGTCCCAGTTTGAAACCTAACAGTAAGATCCTTGAGACACCTGGTAGCATTGAGGGAGGAGTTTCAGTTATCACTCTCTTAGATGACTTCTCTGGGGACTTTTGGGCTCAGTGTCTCACATAGGTTGGCCAATCATGGGTTCTCTTAACTCTGCTAACTTGACCTTAGGTATGGGGGTTCATTTCTGGGTCTTCTATTCCATTGATCCTCCCGCTTGTCTCTGTTCCAATACCACAAAGTTTTTATCACTATTGCTTTGTAGTACAGCTTGAAGTCAGGGATGGTAATTCCCCCAGAAGTTCTTTTATTGCTGAGAGTAGTTTTTGCAATCCTGGGTTTTTTGTTATTCCAAATGAATTTTAATATTGCTCTTTCTATCTCTGTGAAGAATTGAGTGGGAATTTTGATGGGGATTGCATTAAATCTATAGATGGCTTTTGGCAAAAATAGCTATTTTTACTATATTAATCCTTCCAATCCATGAGCATGGGAGATCGTTCCATCTTCTGAGATCTGCTTCGATTTCTTTCTTCAGGGGGATGAAGTTCTTGTCATACAGGTCTTTTACTTGCTTGGTTAGGTTCACACCCAGGTATTTTATATTATCTGTGACTATTTTGAAGGGTGTCATTTCCATAATTTCTTTCTCAGCCAGTTTATCTTTTGAGTAGAGGAAGGCTACCATCGAGTGGAAAAAAGACAGCACTTTCAACAAATGGTGCTGGTCCAACCGGAGGTCAGCATGTAGAAAAATGCAAATTGATCCATACTTATCTCCTTGTACAAAGCTCAATTCCACGTGGATCAAGGACCTTCACCTAAAACTAGCCACACTGAAACTAATAGAAGAAACTGGGGAAAAGCCTGGAATACATAAGCACAGGAGAAAAGTCCCTGAACAGAACACCAATGGCCTGTGCTCTAAGACCAAGAATTGACAAATGGGACCTCATAAAACTGCAAAGCTTCTGTAAAGCAAAGGACACGGTCAATAGGACAAAGCGGCAACTAACAGAGTGGGAAAAGATCTTCACCAACCCTACATCTGATAAAGGGCTAATATCCAAGGTATACAAAGAACTGAAGAAATTAGACTCTAGACAATCAAAGAACCCTATTAAAAAATGGAGCACAGAGCTGAACAAAGAATTCTCAACTGAGGAAGCTCGAATGGTTGAGAAGCACCTAAAGAAGGGTTCAGCATCCCTAGACATCAGGGAAATGCAAATGAAAACAACACTGAGATTCCACCTCACACCAGTCAGAATGGCTAAGATCAAAAACACAGATGACAGCACATGTTGGCGAGGATGTGGAGAAAGAGGAACACTCCTCCACTGTTGGTGGGATTGTAAACTGGTACAACCACTATGGAAAGCAGTCTGGTGGTATCTCAGAAAATTGAGCATAGTGTTACCTGAGGACCCAGCTATACCACTCCTGGGCATATACCCAAAAGACGTTTCAACATACAGCAGGGACACATGCTCCACCATGTTCATAGCAGCCTTATTTATAATAGCCAGAAGTTGGAAAGAACCCAGATGCCCTTCAACAGAAGAATGGATGCAGAAAATGTGGTACATTTATGCAATGGAGTACTACTCAGCTATTAAAAACAATGAGTTCATGAAATTCTTAGGCAAATGGATGGAGCTGGAAAATATCATCTTGAGTGAGGTGACCCAATCTCAAAAGAACATGATAAGTGGATATTAGCCCAAAAGCTCACAATTTCTAAGAAACAATGTATAGACCACATAAAACTCACACAGAAGAAGGAAGACCAAAGTGTGGATGCTTTGGTCCTTTCTAGAAGGAGTATCAAAAGTTTCAACCAGAGCTCCTAAAGACTAAACTGCCAGCCAGAGAGCACAAAGGGAGGGACTCATGCACCTGTATAGGGAATTGAGGGTGACCTTGTTAGACTTCAGTGAAAGTGGAGGGCCATGGTCCCCAAAAGTTTGGATCCCCTACTGTGTGGGAATTCGTGAGCAGGGAGATGGGACTGGGAGGGTGTTTGGAGCACACCCTCACAAAAATTAGGAGGAGGGGGTATGGGAAAAGGAGTTTTAGGGGAGAATGGGAGAGGATATAACATTGAAAGGTAAATACGTATAATATCCAATAAAAAAAACCACACAGATAAAGGGTCTAAAAAAAAGAGAGGGAGAGAGTTTACTTATTTTAAATTATTTTCAAAAGTTTTTAGGAGTTGCTAATTGGCTAAGATCCTATTTTAAGCTCTCCACAAAAGAATTTAAGTCTCTGTTCAATATTCTCAAGAGAGATGTAAATCCTAATTTTCCTCAACAATTAATTGACAAAAGAGAGGTAATCTCACAAAAAGTAGAAGAAGCTATTGCTAATCGATATATTATATAGTCTGATTAGTTGTCATCGGTGCTATAACAGTCCTTTGACAAAAGATTATTAATATAGATTTATATATCCTTAAATAGGGTTTTCATGACTCTCTGTGGAAGGAATGACTGTTGGCACTTCTGCCCTGATTTTATAAGAACTCTGAAAAATTGGCTTTAAAAACAAAGGAGGGGGAACGGTACCCCCTCAGAAGGAGTCCCCCTGAAATACTCTCCATCATGCCTTGTTCACTTTTATCTCTCTAAAGCTGAAAGCTCATGGCAAATCTGCTGCTGACTGCCTCTGGCACCACCAAGACCAACAAAACTTTGCCACAGATATGGGGAAGGACCCTCTTACCCTTAAAGGGAATGGCTCAGACCCAGTTCCCTTATGGGGCCGAGGATTGATATGCCTGTCTGATACCACAGAAGGCACAGCTAACTGGCTACCAAAAAGATTAATAAAAAAAAATAGATACCCCCACAAAGCCGGGCCCAACCATAAATACGATGAATAACAATTTACATCCAGGGAAGAGAAATCTCCCTGAGAATTCCCTTCTTTTTCCTTTCCAGGTAAAAATGAATCAACCGTGATGTCTGCTGTTGGAAGTTCTAATCCAGATGCTGGCCTCCGAACTTACACTAGTCAGACCTTTGAAGGGCCACTGACAAGAACATCAAACAGCTAGAGATTGACATCACTAATCTGAAGAAATCCCTCGTTTCACTGTCTGAAGAGACCTCCTAAAATCGCAAAGATCCTTATTGGACTTGATTTACTTTATTACAATAGAAAAGGCTGTGTACAGCTCTTGACTGTGTACAGCCCTTAAAGAAGAAGGTTGCCTTTACATAGACAAGACAAGGAGGGTTAAAGAGAGCATGAAACAGGTAGTGAAGGCCCTAAGAAAAACCAGAGAGAAAAAGAGACAGATGAAGGCTGATACAAGAATTGGTTTTCAGCCTCTCCAAGGTTGTCAACCCTATTTCCTCTCATCTTGGGACCATTATTTGGGTTCTTTTTGCTTTTTTCTGATGGTCCCTGGCTCTCAAATAGGTGGACTAACTCTGTGATACAACAGATAAATAATTTGGTAGCAAAACCTACTCAGATACATTATCATTAGTTAGCTATGGAGGACCACGAGACTCAAGATGAGGTTGTTACTTTATACAGGGTGTTTCCAAAACCCATCTCCACCCAACCTAAAAGGGGGGACTTCTGCCCCTAGACCAAGCGGAGAGGGGCCACCCAGAACCCCCTCTGTCAGGCGATCTGAATTCTTGCTTAGGCTGCGAGGCTAAGCACTGCAAGGGAATATAAATAAAAAATAAAAATATCTATCTGGGTTCCCTGAGGGACAAGCCTGACTGCATAGGGGTTGACGTCAAAAGTATTCCCTCTCCAGGAAAAAGACATTGGGATGGGTATGGCCCTCATGCCTCACTGGACAACGACAGGGGGACTGGAGCCATTACAAGGTCCCCTTCAAATACTGGAGGTCAGGCCTCTATCCCTGCCTTCCCAAGTTTAGAATTGCCACAGCCCTTCTATACTTAGAGAAGGGAGGAGATGTCAGGGGCAGCCCTGCTTACCCACTGAAGGCCTAAAATCAGCCATAGGCCTAAAATCAGCAATAGGCCTGTCATACATGTATACTAACACCAAGTCTTGGGTCTCAGTGGAAAAACATCGAAACAGATGGTTATAAGCTAATGTAAACAGACAGCTTTTGTGGAAATTTACAAGCCTGAGTAGTCATAGACCTTGTAAATAGGTAGTCTGGGCAGACAATACCAACTTAGATAAGGACAAGTGAGTCATAGGCAGTCATAGTGACTTGTCCCCTGAACCTTCACCCAGCCGATACCCAGTTCTGATGATATTTGTATTCCTCCTGATCACCCACACTCCAGTGTCATTCCCTTCCCCACATCCTGCCTTTCTGTGTTTATAACCCCTGTGTGAATGAATTATGATTTGAGAAAAAATAAATTATAAAAAAAAGGAAACAAAAGTCTGCTAACTTGAGAAGCAACAAGGTGTCTCTCTTTTCTAACTTAACAGAGGCTTGTTGACAAGAGTGAACATGGCGAAGCTGGGTAAAGTATCAGTGAGACACTGGCAGCAGCCATCACGAGGGGGAACAAAGGATTGTATACAAAAGATGTGCTGAAGCTTATGGCAACAAAGTTAATAGCTAAGCATTCAGTCTGGGGCTAGCCTGTCTACAAGAGACAAGGTTTCATTATCCTGACAGATGTCTTTTCCTGCGTGATGCCATTTCATGATTGCATAACATTCCTCATTTGGAAATCTCAAAAGACATTCAGCAATAGCTGGAGAACTCTTGGACATAGTTTAACAGCTTAATGACACACACACACACACACACACACACACGTTCCATACATATAGGGAAGAAGTGGCTCCTAAAGGTTAAGCCAATAGCTATAGTCCTTCAGCAAGTCACTGGACATATTAGAAATAGGATGGCCACCTACAGTGTACACTGGAAAGTTTCTTTTCTTTCTCTAAGACATATAACTGAAAGTATTTCATGTCCTTGCTGTTTGACCATCTGCAGAAAGTAACTTTTAATGTGTTACTTGGAATAAAGTGTACAGGATATCTGCCTTCATAAACAAACTTCCACTGGAAAAATTATGTATCAAAGTCACACAAAAATCTAACCATCAGTTACTAGAAAAGAAAAGGTAGCTTTAAAATTTCTTAACCTTTCCTATCATGATTGGCAATGTAGTGAAACTGATCTATTTCTTCTGAGAACAATGTTTTGAAATGTACAATATAAAATAAAGAGGAAAGAAAATCCCAATATAATGAAATAACATTATATAATAATGTAAAATGTTGCAATTCAATAGTATGCGTTCTAGGGTTGCAGAATTCCATTAAATAATCATTCTGGTTTTTTTTTTTTTGGTTTTTTGTTTTTGTTTTTGTTTTTTTTTTTTGTTTTTGGTTTTTCGAGACAGGGTTTCTCTGTGTAGTTCTGGCTGTCCTGGAACTCACTCTGTAGAATCAGACTGGCCTCGAACTCAGAAATCCGCCTGCCTCTGCCTCCCAAGTGCTGGGATTAAAGGCTTGCACCACCACAGCCTGGCTTAAATAATCATTCTAAGGCCAAATAAATAGTGCATTTCCTTTTTCTTTCCCTTGAACATGTGCACCACTGCAATGAGAAATTTAAATTTAGGTAAATTCTATCATGAAGTTTTACACATAGATAACACTACTAAGGTTGAATTCTTGCATTTATGTTTGAATTAATATTAAAATTTGGCTAAATATTACTTAAAATAGATGGCAGACACCTCCCCTCCCCCCATTCACATTCATAGTCTTTTAGAATCTAATTCTCAACCTGTTTTCTGTGAGCTCAAGGGTTAGAACTATTTTGTTGGGTTTTCAAATAATCCTTACCACTTGATTTGCCAAGTTGTTGTTCAAATAGAAGTTTCAAAATTGGGGTGAACTGGTGGTTCATTCAGTAGAAGATGGGTAAGATAGATACTAACGCAAGCCGGGTACATTCTGATCAAATTGTAAAGTGATAAACTTCTCATCTGTGCTTCCCAAACACTTGTTCTCCAAATCAGATGCTTGGGCAGTTCTAAGTGATATGAGCAATTCCTTTGGTTGTAACCATTAGCGACACTCTCATGGCCTTTGAATGGCTGTATTAAGTATGGATATTTAAATGCGTCAGCCAGGGAGATAGGCTATTTAAAACAAAGGAAACTAGTGCCCGTGGTGGAGTGGTGTGTGTGTGTGTGTGTGTGTGTGTGTGTCCAGTTAGGACATGTACAAAGAGATGCTGTTGGCTCTTTCAATCAGACACTTTGTAGTCATCTCATTCACAAAGATGGGCCAATCCCTTTACTATTGTCAGTCAGTTGTTGGTCTCAATTGACATAGCCCGAAAGGTTTGCTCTTGGTTCTACTTACACTGGCAGCCACATTTCCCCAGGGTGCACAAATACCCTTTCCGGTTGAACTTCTCGTTTGTGCTGCTGTCATTTAAGGTGATAGCCATTTGTAGTTTATAGAGGAATGATTTCATTCGTATGAGTGAACAGATGGGTTAATAAAGCTGTCTGAAGTTGTAAACTGGTTCGCAGGTGTTCTCATCATGGTGTCGTGGTGCCGAATACTGCCAGCCATGTCCACTTGTCCCTAAGGGTAGCCAGGTCCATTGCGAACCGCACCAGGCTGGACTAGAAGGAGAGAAGTATAGCCAGGATTGGGTGGGTGCAGGTATGATCTTGGTTGGCAGTGAGCTCACTGGCAAAGAACAAGCATAACCAGGAACAGCTTCTGAGAACTGGTTCAGTTTGACTGGGGGTAGGGATGAAGGGGTCTTCATGGGAGGTGGCCAGGGTCTGTAGGGCAAGGTTTGTATGGATGCTACAATTGGCCAGGACAGTGGTGTTGGAAGATGCTTCATTGCATACTCACGGGCCGTAGGGTCCAAGGGAAAACCTTATAAGGTCAAAGAAGGAGTGAAGCAACTCTCAGGGTGACAAATTCTTACTGATGTTGATGGTGGGGCAGCTTGCTCTTTCCAGAGGAGGGAGCCAACTCCTGCCATCCTCATCTGAGATATCCCGGGCTGAAACTCTCTCCTAGACCATTTCTCTTGTAATCCTGGACCATTACAGTCCTACAGAACACGGAACCACCAATAGTTAGCTAGATTATAAGTCCCTTGGAAACATAAGTTAATCTAACCTAGGCTCATGCCAACATAAAATAGAGAACAAAGGCTTATTTCTAGGCTGTAAGAAACAAAAGTGTCTCCACGTCTCCTGTTATCTTGTGATGTTTAGAATACACAGAGAAAATACTCAAGCTATGATAATAGGCTGCATTCATTAAAAGGTAGATTTGTGTCTTCTTATTTTGAAAATGTGTTTATTTTCTAACTTTCGTGTTGATAAAAGGTTATTGACATTTTGAATAAAATAATCACACAGAGATGCAAACATACTTAGGTACTTGTATGGGCCCCTAGGGAAGGCCTCTTAAATTTGACATGGAAATATATCCCCATGTTCTCTAGCATTTGCCACGAGCTTCATTTTGTTATACCTTACATCTATGAGGTTTACTCTGAAGGTGCATAAGGGAAGGCTGGGACGAAGTTGAGTCTGTAGACACAGTTCAATGATTGGATTGTCCACAGCAGGGAGAGCTGATGCTGAATAGTTCAAGGAATGGCTTTTGGCACTGATGACCTAATAGAATAATATGGGGACTTAAAATTCCATTAATTGATTTAGAACATCTTGTGGGTGGGCAGGGGTCTGCCCCTGGCTTGTGTTGAAAGCACTCCATACGACTTTGCTATTAATAACCATTCCTTGCCATTCAAAGTTTTTACACTGAAAACTTGAGGATCAGAGAAACGTCTTAGTTTAGATCATTTTTTTGGTGAGATGCCAGTATTCTATTAGCATCGCCCTCTGTCTTTAGTGGTGCAGTTTATGTGGAACATTGTTCTCTTTCTGTTATGTACTCCCATCCAGGGACCAACACCAGGGCTTAGAGATGCCATTAACCTTAAGAATCATACCAATCATGTAATAGTCTAAAGTCACCAAAATCCAGCACGCAGACATGTAGACTACACACTTCCTGGTTTTTAGCCAGACCTTAGGTAACAGCTGGGAACCTTTTCTCCTTTCATGTTTCTGTCTTGTACAGTTGATCCATCAGCACAGTCTTTTTAAATTTCTTCATACCAATGCAAGCTAAGACTAACAAACAAACACCAAACAAAAAACCAAAACCCAGAATGTATAAAAAGTGTTTAGCAAGTGACTTTTTATTTTGCTTTGCCATTGGGTACAGATTCACTACCTTCCTAGTGTCTGTGTGTGTGTGTGTGTCTGTGTGTGTGTGTGTGTGTGTGTGTGTATGAGCACACGTGTATGTGTATATAGTAGATGAGTTATTCCTTAGGTGTATTCCTCCCTCCATCTTCCCCCTTTATTTCTGAAAAATAGAGATAAATTGGTGGCAAACACCTTACAGTTTTATTATTTCTCTGCTGTTGAGATTCTGCTGTCACCAAAATTTCCTGTCCCCGTAATAAGAAGCCCCCAATTATTTTTCATATGATTTTCTCATTGAAATGTTCAACCTAGTGTGGCTGCATCCGGAATGCCAATGACATCTCCTCGTTCCTATGACTGAATAAGACAATACTCAACTCTCCCATTCCCTATTTTGCTACTCAAGACATTAAGATAGGTTTGCGTGCTTTTGCATGGCCTTCTTCTCCTTTCTCTTCTAGCATCTCTGAGACATTTTTACTGTATGAGGCGCCATTGCACCGTATCAACACTTTTTGTTTCTGTTCCTAACAGGGCCTTAAATGAGACCCTCCTCTCACACTGACCAGGAATTTAGCTCAAGGTTTCCCTGTACAAGACACATCTGAATGTCAGTGTTCATGAATTATTGGCACTATACAAAGTAAGAGTTCTTGGAAGCAAATATTGTAGGATGCTATGGATGATTGCAATGGCTTTCCTGCTTTCTTGTTAGGAGTCAGGAAGTGCTGGAGCATCCTGAACACAGAAGTGACGTAATCTAAATAGGACTTAACTGTAGCAGAATTTTAATTCAGAAACATGCTCTGGCAAGAGATCGCATCCAAAGACCTCCGTAAGTCTGTGTGATATGGCTGAAACAACACATTTTTAACTCTTCTGACTGGAATGCAGACATGCTTTTAGTATGCATCTTTCATTCCAAACAAAGTAGTTAAAGTGAATTTGTAGACGGATCAGCCATGCTTGAAAGTGACTTCTAATTGGAGTGCAACCAGATGAGTCCAGCCCATCAGTTCAGTTGAGTCAGTGAGTTGAGAGGCCGTGCAGTGGAGTTTGTGGTAGTTCCTTTTGTGGAGTTCAGAGGCAGTTTTGACAGGGACAGTTTTATAGAGATAGGTTGCAGAGAAAACAAACTAGACAGGTGAACAGAGAATGAACCAGGGGAGAAGGAGCCAGAAGATTAGAATAAATTGCCAGAGTTGGTTTAAGGCCAAGCAGAGCAATTCGGTGAGAAGCTTAGAGAAGCCAGACTGAATCAGTCAGATTAGAGAGAAAGTTAGGACAGAACAGCTGAGCTGAACCAGCCAGCCAGATATCAGAAAGAACTAGAAAGGGTGAGCTTATTCAGCAGTAAAACTCTGAGGTGACAATTACATCAGGTGAGTAAAAGTTACCTTTACACTATACCTTAGTTGTAACTACTCTCAAACTAGCTTTTTAATTTAATTTAATTTTTTGCTGTTCCTCCAACATGATAGGTACAAGCTGTCCTTGGGGCTTTGCTATTCCGTGTCTTTGGGATGCCTGATTCCAAGAAGACATGGTACAGATTATATCTTCCCAGGAACATCTTTTCTAGCCACTGTTGAATACTTAATCTTTCCCCCTCAAAAAAAAATTTGCTTCATTTTCTTATCCCAGAGCCGATCCCATTTGATATAACATGTAGCTTATTTATCTTACTTTCTACCAAAGAAAGTCATTCTTATTCTGAGCAACTGATCAAAAGGGAGTAGAGATTGTGTAACTCATCATCTTCCCATCTCTGTTCATTGGCCCTCTTCAGTGCAGCACCATTTGTGTAGGCTATAATAGGGAATACATTCCTCTCTGATAACTCTTTCTAATTTCACCTTTTGATTTTGTAGGGGGAGGTGTTCTTTCCTTAATTGGTTCTTGATTTGGTCATTAAAGAAGGTGGACGCCAATTGCTGGGCAAAAGGAAAAATGGTGGGACTTCCAGGCCCAGGAGGAAGAAGAGCAGAGGGGGTGGGGGCTGAGTGAGTGAGGAGATCTTCGAGCCAGGGTTTGGAACGAGTAGAATGCACAAGTATGTAAGGTCTTAGGGCAACCAGAACCGGTGGCCGCCACCTCTGTGGATGGTTGATATATTATAGTTGATAAGTTTAGTGCGAGAGATTTCTTTGCTTAGCAACTGTGTTATCTGGCAAGTTTTAAAATAATAAAGTGGTCTAGTGTTTTTTTTTCGTGGGGGTAAGGTGGGCAGAAGAAAGAGCAGCCGGGCGATAGTTGGCGGCTTGGTAAAGCTAGCCTGGAGGGGCTGGGGGAGCAATCGCAGCTCCTGGGAAAGGTGCCAGCTTGCCGTTGGCGGAGCTAAGCTGAGAGTGCCGTCTGCGGCCTGGGGATAAAATTACATGCAACACTGTTTGATTATTTTTATTTTTCACTCTGAATTAAGACCCCATACAAAATTTTCTTGTTTTACGTCTGCTTTTGTTTCAAATCTTACGAAAAGCAAGGCAAGTTGTAAAGAATTTGTCTCTTAATGCTGGCAACATTTGAGAGCATAGAATTGATAATAAGTTTAATAAATGTCTTTTGTGAGGTAAAATAAAAATAGCAAAAATCTATCTTGGGAGATTGAATGTTTTCATCATAAAAAGCATCTTTTCAAGACTACAGCTTGCGTTTGTTGCAATTTTTGGGCTGGGTTTTAAGGAAAGAAGTACTGTATCTTTAGGGGAAGTCCATCTTGGGTCCCTTTGCCTCTACATGCTTACTATACTTTTAAAATGAAGACTTGAATTAGCTTTGTTTTCTCAAAGCTCAGATTGCTCTAAAGCAGTGGTTCTCAACCTTTCTAATGCCGTGACCCTTTAATACAGTTCCTCATTTTGTGGTGACCCCCAATCATAAAATTATTTTTGTTGTTACCTCATAACTATAACTTTGTTACTACTATGAATCATAATGTACATGTATGATGTTGCCTGTGCCCTGGACCACCCGCTGTCTGACCCTTGGGGTTGACCCTTGACCTTGGGGGTTAGAGGTGAGGTGGCTCAGAATCAATGAATGGCACAGACTATAGGAGCATCTGAGAAACACGGCAGCAAGCTCATCTGAACTGTGTGCAAGCTCCTTTAATACCCTCCACCCACGCTCCATTGGTGGCAAGAAAGCATCTCTTCTAAACAGTAGTTCCCAGTTGGCTGGGACTGTCTCTGTCAGGAATCCTTGGTCTCTCAGGCCGTCCTCAATTAGGGCCTCTTGGAGGAGATCCCTTTGCAGCGTTTATGCAGAGACAGCTGAGCTGTTCCTCCTACAGTCTGATATGTAATGTATCAGATATTTGACTCCTATAAAATGTTGTTTGGGCTGCAAAGGGGTCACAACCCACAGGTAGAGAACCACTGCCCTAAATTCTCCGGAAAAACCCCACCACCTAATTAAAACAAAACAAACTAACAAAACCCAACCAAATCCTTGAGCCTGAATCCTAGAAATTCTGATGGAGTGTTTTACAAAATCTAAAATTCAAAATAGTGTCTATTTTTTAAACACTCAACATGATTCCTTTGTACAGAGAGGAGATCACTGGTCCTAAAATCAGCTAAGGTCTTTCCAGCAGACATTTTGTGATGAGGAGGAGCACTGAAGTCCTTTTAAAAACGCATTTTAATTAAAATAGAATTTTGTCGCTTTCCCCTTTCTCTTTTCTCCCTTTAACTCCTAGGCTCCTTGGCTCCAACCTCTTACAGGTTTCTCAATCCACTCTCTAGTTGATAACCACTTTTTCTTTATTATTGGTACACACATAGATATGCTGGGATATACGTATCCCAGCCGCTCCTAGTTACCTTTATTTCTTTATCTAACGGTGAGAACCGGTGAAAATTCTCTCCTACACTCTATAAACTACAGAAATGTCTAGTGGATTGCATTCCGTAACCAGTTGGATGCTATATCACACGTTGCCACTAGATGGCGCAGGCAATTCTTAGGAAGGAGGAGATCACAGTTACTTGGGGTTTCCCTTTTCCTTGTTCAGTAAGCTTGAAGCTCTGTTTTGGAAGCTTTGTGGAGACATGCCACTTTAACTCAAAAGGTGCAGCTGTTTTGCTTGACAAGTTGATAGAGAGAGACTCATTAAATAAGCGTTCTAGCGTCTGAAGGGAGAGAGGTGAACCCTCCGCATAAATATCAATTCTCATTTTTCTTCTCTCTTTTGGCAGGTGCGTTCTCTCTTATTCTTGATTGGTGCCTTCTATGCCTTTTCCTATTTCAGTTTCTGCCATAACTACTGTTTATAATGGGCAATGTAATGAATTGGTGAGTTCAATTTTATTTTGTTACATCCGTGGTTGCTACAATTTTCAGGAATTTGTTTGATTCCAACTCAACATTTTTTGAAGGGAGAAGATATTCAGGTTAAAATGGAGGATTATTGTTCAGGACTGCTGCAATGCTATGCTTGTTCTTAACATCTTAAGAAGCACAAGGCAAATCCAAGAAGGAAGGAAGAATTTTATGCCACATCAGGGGAAAAACAACCCAAATCCTCTCTGTAGAGCACAGTTCAGATGAGGGCCAAAGCTCTTAGCACCCACACAAGTGTGTGTTTGTGTGTGTGTGTGGGGGGGGCATGTTGCGCAGTAACAGGCTACCTCTCTCCCCTTTTTCTTGGGAGGTCTCAAGGCACACAAATTGCTTTATTCTACAAAGTTGACTTTCCTCTCTGAACTGTCAAAACTGGAAAAATGTATTTTTTCTTTTTTCTTTCAAAGCTTCCATACCTTCCCTGCATGTGGTCCAGGGAGACGCCATTCTCTTGTTGTCAGGCTAGCCCATGGTGCTTTCCTCTTCCCTTAGTGACAGTTACTGATGGGTCACTGCCTAGAACACTGGATCAAAGCAGGCGTGTGTCCACGTGTGAACTCCCTTGTTTGCTCCTTGACACTCTCCATCTGGCTGCATCAATTTCCAGTCTTCATTAATACAAAAGAAAACAAACAGCTAACCAAATCCTCAAGTCCTCAGCCATGTGAGAAGCAAGGAAAATACAAGAAAAAAGCCTTTTCTGTACGAGTGGCTAAGGTTTATTGAATTCTTAGTGTATGCCGAGACCTTACAGCATGCTGTGCATTAAACCCTTGATGTGTCATGGCATTCCATCCTCACCTCCATGACACGAGCTTAATCCTGCAATCATTTTCAATCTACAGATGAGAAAAACTGATGACAAATAAGGTTCACTAAATTGCTTAAAGTCTCACAGCTAATAAGGTCTCAGACCAGGTAATTTAGTGAAGTCATCCTGATTTCAAGAGTTATGCATTGAAGTCATACAGAACTAAAAATAGGAGTCCCTTCTTGAATACTCATTAGGAATGGGTGTGACCATTTTTAATGCAGCTGTATTTCTTCTAGTATAAGAATGAGAGATGCTCCAAACCCTGTTCTTCACCATTCTATAGGAGCTAAGTCTACCGCTACACACCTGCGTCTTACTGGTGACACAATCAAGAGGAGAGAATGGCCTTCCTTACAGTGATTGACATTGCCCACTGTCCGTTCAATCATATCTGTAGTTAGGAAACTAGCAATTCAGAAGGATGGCCAATTATAAATTTTACGATTTACTTATATCTAAAAGGAGCTGTGGAAGGGATCAGCATATAGGCAAATCTGAGATATGGTATGTAGGAACTTTTCCCACTAGCTATGCCCTAGGCCCTTAGCCAACAGAGACCAGAAGAGTCAGTCATTCACTCTACCTAGGAGAGGAGGGTCTTAATATTATTTATGTGATATTGGCATGAGGAAAATGGGCAACAGTATTTCTTTCACTGAATGATGACCAGGGAAATGCAGTTTTACAAATGGGAATAATACAATAAAGAAACTTGTTCACTCACCAAGGCTCTGAGAGCTACAGTCAGAAAAAAAGAGCAAAACTCAAAGCTTAGAACAAAGCTCACACCTCACTGTAGTCTAACCTAATGGGATAAAGAGAACAATGAAACAACTTAGAAGGGTTGTCAGAGGAGCTACTCCTGGATTCACAGTGGTGTGGGCAATGGCAGTTCCCTAGTGAGGAAGGACCGGAGAGAACACTGAACCTCGAGTGGTGTGCACCTGCTGGAGTTCTCTGGTTTCAGCTGTTTTCATCAGATGTAGTCACAATGGTGCAACACTTCCGTTAGAGGGTTCAGTCTCTGTGAGGCACTGCCTCCCCAGTGAGAAGAATTTCTGATGCTTCAGTCAGTTTTCTGTCTAAGCAGATCATCCACAGACAGACACCTCAAATCGAACATCGTCAAAGTGGAATTCTCCATCTGTCCCTCTTCACCCTCCTGGTGACCATATTTCAGAGCAAATGAAGACAACTGCCCAAGGCCCACAGTCTCCATTTCCTAACGCTTTTGAAGCCCATTGTCTTTTGCCCTTTCAAACATCAGTAAGTTCAACGTTTGCGACATCCCATCAATTTTGCCTTTCTGGTTGCCTCTCTCACTGCATTCCTACATAACCTCCTCTGGTGTATTGGCTTTGCTAAGATGCCCACCTGATATCATTTCTCAGCAACTACACTAAGTGTTCAGGGTAAAATTAAACTCTGCCTTCTTCTGGAGAGCCCTGATATTTCACTCTGGCTACTTTTGTAAACCCACCTTACCTACTGAATGCAGCTCCCCAGACAGACTTCTAGACACTCTGCCTTCATACGTACTGTTCTGTAGGTATGTATGAGAGTCGTACTTGGAGTTTTGAATGAGTGGGTTTATTAAGTATACAGGAAGCCAATGCCAATAAATAGCAAGGGTTAGGCAGATGGCGAAACATCAAACTGGGGCTCAAAACATCTAGCAGAAATTGACTAGGGAAGCTTTGTTGATAGAATCAGGGCTAATAACCATGCAGCAGCAATCAGCTGAGGACATTGAGGCATCAGCTTCCATGAGTTCCCAGTTGAGTTTTCTCTTCACTGGTGGGTTTCACATGGCTGAGCTGCTAGCTTCCTTTCTCCACTGCAGGCACTTTTACATTGTGGAAGAAATAGTAGTACCATCCATTGGAAACGGCTCAGCTTCTAGGTGTTCCCAAGAGCACACTGCTTCTACTCTTGGGTTTTTCTGTCATTCTCTTCCCTCCCTGTAACCGACTTGGGTGGGAAAAGCCCATCCCTAAGCAAGTAGACTTGGAAAGCATGTTGGAACAACACACTTAGGTCTGAAATGGGGTAGAGGGGGGCAGGAGATCTCACCTTCAGAGCCAGATTCTCAGTGAGCTCAAAGTACACATGACAGTTTACTGATGTGAGACACATTACAGCTGTCCTCTGTGCTACCGAGGACTTGTCCTTTCAAAGTCACTCTAGCCTCTTACTCTAGAATGCTAGATAATGGCCCATGTCAACTGTACACTTAAGACCAACTTTTCTAGTTGCCTACCGTGTTTCATTTCCCCCCTATTATAAATTTGGTTAGGCTTTTCTTTCTACTTATTGAAATAGTGATGCTTCACTCCTTTTAGTGTTCTCTTTTTCTATTCTTCATGCATATACATATGCATATATATAGGTATACCATGGCATACTTTTGCCCTCTCCTCTTATATGCTTATCTTATTTGCATATTTGCCTTATAATATCCCATGAAGGAGAAAATATTCCCAAACCAATTTTAATACCATACTCATCTAAGGAAAACCAAGCAGAAACACATTGGACTTTTCGTGTGTGGTTTTTTCGTTAGTCTGGCTGTATTAGCTCTGTTCTCAGCAGTTGAAGGTTCAGCTGTATCAAAGATTAATGCACTTTATTGGTGCATAATCTTCAAAGGGAGTCTTAAGGTCTCCTATCCAGAGTGCTTGCATAGGCTTGGGTCACAAGTCCAGGGTGCTTTCCTGTGCATGACTTACTGTAAGGTAAAAGTTTCCATTTGTTGGCGATAAGACGGGTAGGCCAAGATCAGCCCCATTCATAAATTTGGTCTGGGTCAGGCTTAATTCCTAGATATCAACCTATAGAAGTGTGAACTGCAATTGTTAGCAGCCTTGACCTGCCCCACCTTGGATCTTGGGAAATCAATGTGGCTTTGTTCATCGGTGACTGCCTTGAAAGGGCCATAAATCAGGAGCTTCCATAGAAACCGTTTATTGTCAAGGTAATGGCAAAGAAAAATGATAGCATTTATTCCATTTACACACTTTAGCCTTTTTCCTCCTCATTGATGTTTCTTCCAATTTTCTTTTAGTTTTTGTATCCGACTAATAAAAACATAAGGCTTTTGAGGAAGTTCTTCAATAATGTATCTGCTGCATCTCACGGTGGCTATGCAGTATTTTGTTAGTCAACAGCTACTTGCCTAAGTGGAGAACTTTGTATTAAGCACTTTGTCAACTTCATAACACAATTAAACGTATCAGCATCAGGACAATACATGATATCCTGTGACAGATACCTGTTCATTTGCCCACAAACAAAGGGGCTAGGACCAAAAGAAGTTCTGAACTTAGGCTGTAATAGTTTGCCACAGATATCATTCTGACTTTTTGATAGACTGTGATCTGTGTGTCTTGTAAGTTATTTGTCAATGATCACTGGTAATGTACTGAAGGCTTTCCTGTTTGGTCAATTAGGCTGGAGTCACGTGATCTCTGTAATCACGCTGTTCGCTTTCTGTCTCAAGTGGGAGAGATGTTACTTCAGAGCCATTTGTCTTAGACACTTATGCTAAGTGGTAACTAGTCTCAGTATGTGCTCTCCTCTTTATTTTCCACAATAAAATGAACTAAGTTTTGCTTTATAAGATTATCCTTCTCCAAATATTTCATTATAGCAATATAAAGCTGACCATCCCAGTCACTATGAATTAGTTGAGTGTGTGGCATTTTATAAAAGTGAATTATATACATTATGAGTTCTTTTTGTGTAGTCTTTTTCACAAGTATAATTATTTCCAGGTTCATTCATACTGTGGTGTATGCAATCAACAGTTCACGTCTTCTCATTACTGGAGTTATATTCTAATGTATGGATAGACTATAATTTCTTTGATCATTTCCTGATGTGACTATCAAGGTCATTTAGATATGTTTCCAAGTTCTGGTGGTTAAAAGGTGAGCTTCTAATAACTTTAGCTTTCATGTCTCCTTATGGAGATATTATTTCTCGAGGAATAGAATGAGTAGCTGGTGTGATTAAACGCAGACTAGAATTCTTGTTCAACTCCAAGATGTTCACCAGGTGACTGCAATCCTCTACACGCTCAATAGCAACACATGGCTTCCAGTCCTTCCAAGCTCTTGATTGTATTTGGAATAGCCATCTTTTTAGTTTCAGCCATTCTTAGTAGCAGCTCGATGTAGTTATAACTTATATTTCTCTAGTTAGTGCTTTTTGGAGTCTGCACCTTTGTTATAGCGTTTCAGGTTGATGTTTATTTTTTTTCCAGTAGTTTAAACATGTTGCTGTGTTTATGCTGTTTGTAGGAGAAACCTCTGACCACCCTGGTCTTTGTCCTTTTCTCTCTGGTGCTTCTTTTTGTTTCAGTGGTTTTCCTCTTCGTCACTAAGTCTGAGTAATTAATGTGTCCTGGTGGAGCTTTCTTGTGTTTTGCTTGTGTAGTGTTGAAATTACTTTAACTGTGGTCTTACAGTCTGTACTAAATTTATAATATTTTTAACTATTATTTTTCTGTTTTCCATGCCATTTTCTCTTTGGGGATTACAAATACTGGCATATCAGACCATTTGAACTTTCTAATGATTCAGTAATTTTTTCAATAAAACATTCTATCGATTCTTTGTGAGTTTCATGTCCCGCACCCGAGTCCTGCTCATCTCCCTGCCCCCTCATGTCTGTCTTTCATTCTGGCGACCTACTCCCCCCCCAAATAAAATGCAACAACAACACCAAACAAACAAACACGGAAAACATCTCATTGTGGAAGCTGTAGTGTGTCACAGCGTGTCCCACAGTATACCCCTTTGTCCACACATCTTCACTTGCAAATGTTCATTGCAATGAGTCACTGGTCTGGCTGGAGATCTCTGGCTTCTGTGACACCATCAATAGCGGATCCTCATCGGAGCTCCTCCTAGTTATTCTGTTGTTGTTCTGGGTCATGGAGATCCTACAGCTTTGGAACAGCAGGACTGGACCTTTCACACATCCCAACCATTTGCAGATAATATAGATTTTTGGGATGGGCCAATTTAGAGTCCCTCCACCCCCCACCCCATCAATCAACAGGAGGCAGCTTCAGCTGTCCTGCTCTCATGCCCTTAGGGCTGGCTTACCCGCACCCTACTGCTGCAGGTGCTGAGGGGCACGGGAGGGGGACATCGCCCCTCATCCATGCCACCTCATGGCAGACAAGTGGTCAGGCCAGCTCTCTCATGCTCTCAGTCTCAGGCTGACTCACCTGTACCCCGCTACCAGGGTCAGTTGTGTTATGCTGTCTAGGAGAGGCACAGGGCCTACTCTCCTGAGTGCTGCAGCTGGTGAGGGATAGGACCAGCTCTCCCAAGATTATGTCCCTGTGGGCAAGTTTCCCGACTGTCAGAGGTGTCAAGGAGTGGGAAGATATCATCTCTGTGCCCTGTGCCACCTCACTGCAGACAAGGGGCAGGGGCAGCTCTCCCACATTTACACCCTTGGGACCAGCTCACCCACACTCCTGCCACCAAGGTAGGCTCCACTGTGCTCTCCCAAGCGCTGCCAGTGATGAGAGATGGGGCCTGTTCTCCCAAGTGCTGGATTCAGTTAAGGGGCAGGGCCATTTATGCACAGTTTCTGAAGATCTAGGTGATCCCCAGTGGCTGCCCTAGTGAGGGACATCCCCTTGTTCTCTAGTGATAATATCAGCCATGGACATTGGCGCCAACTCCTGCTACTGCACAGCCATGGGCTCAGACTTGGACCTCAGTAGCAAGTTGGACTGGGACTTCACCATGGCCCCAGGTGGCTGGCCACTCACACCAGGCTACTCCTCTCCACCCTCGAGTCTCCAGTTCCATCTCTCCTCGCAATGCTCAAGCTGTTCCGCTTCTCTTTCTCTCCCATCTGAATATCACATGTTTGCACATGGTGGTGGTCTGGATGACACCTAGCTCTTTGCATGGTGTGGAGGCAAGTGAGCTTCCACGGCCTGCCTGTTCTGAGTGCAGATGATCAGGTCTGTTGGGTGGCATTGCAGTCCACAGGTCTCTGTCTTCCTCCCATGCAGTGTTGCCTGGATTTGATCTGATTTGATTTTTTATGAGTCCTTCTCATAAGACAGCTTTGACCACTATCTTAGGGTTTTATTGCTGTGAACAGACACCATGACCAAGGTAAGTCTTATAAAGGACAGCATTTAATTGGGGTGGCTTACAGGTTCAGAGGTTCAGTCCATTATCATCAAGGCAAGGACATGGCAGCATCTAGGCAGGCATGGTGCAGGAGGAGCTGAGAGTTCTACATCTTCATCTGAAGGCTGCTGGCAGTATACTGACTCCCAGGCATCTAGGATGAGGGTCTTAAGCCCATGCCCACAGTGACACACCTACTCCAACAAGGCCACACCTCCTAATAGTGCCACTCCCTGGGCCAAGCATGTGCAAACCATCACAGCCACCAAGCCTGACATCAAGTTAAGATGAACAAAGGACTACCATGTTCTCTTTTTTTGATTGTTATAAGAATATCACAATCAATAAGATGTCTCTTTGCCAATTGCTCGGGATTCACTAGTGTCTTAATAATTTCTTTGAAATGTTTTTTATTCTATATTTTCATTTTAAGTAGTTTCTGTTGCTTTCTACAATGAGTTAAACTTGTTATTTTTTTCTTTTTCTCCTTCTTCTTCTTCTCCTCCTCCTTCTTCTTCCTCCTCCTCCTCCTCCTCCTCCTCCTTCTTCCTCTCTCTCTCTCTCTCTCTCTCTCTCTCTCTCTCTCTCTCTCTCTCTCTCTCTCTCTCTCTGTGCTGTAATGGAACCCAGGGTTCACAGTGATAGGTAGGTATTCTACCACTGAGTTATACCCCCCTCTCCAGTTCATTGATATTTTATTCTGTGACACACAGTTTGCTGTACATCTTAAGTATCAGGTATTATAATTTTCATCTTTAAAAGTTTGGTCTCTCTCTGACACACATGTATATTTATGTATGTATGTATGTATGTATGTATATGGCATCATTATGCTTCTACTTAAAATGGTTATAACATCTTTAATTTTCTTGTATGGTAATTCTATTATCTGTGTCAGTTTTTACTGATAGGATTTTCTGTTTCTCCGCATGCCTGATGCGTTAGTTACCTTTAAGAACGTGTGAATAGCTAGAAAATGGAAACAATGTAAATGTTGTACAATGATGACCAGATGGATAATGTGAATGTGGCACACAGACACGATGGAACACTATTACACAGACACGACGGAACACTATTAAGTAGAAAAGAAAATAGAAATTATGGACTTTGTAGGTAAATGGATGGAACTAGGAATGATCATATTGAGGGAAGTAATCCAGATCACAAAAGACAAACCTAGCATCTTCTCTTTTATTGGAGGCTACTAGTTCCAAATCTTCAGCTGTGAGTAACTATGGAAACCAGGAAAGTAAAATGGTTCCATTGCCAGAATTTTGGGGGGAGCAGCTCTTGGGCGCAGTAGTGAGGGGGAATATCAGGGTATAAGTAATCTGATCAGGGACATGGGAAAGGGAGCTTCTTAGGGCAGGGAGGGAGGTGCATATGGACGATGTGGGAGAGGGCAGAGGGCATAGCTAGATGCAAGTGATCTCACTGGGAGACTAGAAATGTATGTTCCTTAGGAGGGCAGAGAGGCTAATGCAGAAGAAAGTGGGAGGCGGTAAAGGGGGTAGCAGGGGGCAATTGCTCTGATGGGGGGAGTGAAAAGAGAGGAAGACCCCTTAGAGAAAGGGAGGGAGGTAAATTCAGGAGGAGGTAGATAGGTGGGTAAAATAGTATAAATTGTTGAAAAGCCACAAGGACTCAGTATTATCTGTTTCCCTTCAGAAAACTCACAATGCCTACAGTTTAGTATATAAATATAATAATAATATATGTACAAATATTTCATATGTATTTCACATATCATTTACAAACAAAACATAGTAAGTATATATTATATATAATATATATGCATAAGTATAATATATAAATATAATTTAAATAAACTTTTCTCATCTGGTCAAAGACAGCCTTCCCCCATCTCCCCAACAAAAGCCCAAATTCAGGACATAAGAAATCCTATTTTATACATTGGCTAGGGCTGCCTAACAGACTTCCAAAGACATAAAGCTATTGCTATTGCCCTTATTTACCCTTGAGAAGTGGAAGGTAAGTCCCTATTACCGAAGTCACCACACACTTCTGGAAACAAGGGCCTGACTCAGCTGGAACTGATGTGAATGCCTCCTCCATGAGGAAATGGTTTCATGGTACCAGAAAGTGTGGCATACAAGCTTCTGAAAGAGGGAGGCAGTTCTACCCTCCCAGTCTATGCTTGCTCTTTGGTTGGTGGTTCAGTCTCTGGGAGCCCCCAAGGGTTCAGGTTAGTTGACTCTGTTGGTCTTCTTGTGGAGTACCCATGCTCTTTGGGTACTCAAGTTTTCTTCCAACTTTTCTACATGACTTCCTGAGCTCCATCTCATGCTTGGCTGTGGGTCTCTGCATCTGTTACACTGGCTTCTGGGCGGAGCCTCTCAGAGGTCTGCAAGCATAACAAAGTATTGTTAATAGTGTCAGGGATTTGTTCTTGCCCATGGGATGGGTAACACTTAAAATACTGAGCCCTCTCTGTATCCTCAAGATTGCAACTCCTATAATGAGCATTAGAAGGCTTCCTGTTACAGCTTTAATGTGAAATTCTGGAGTGATTTCTGGTGTCAGGTTTTCTTTTCTTTTTGTGATTTTTTTTAGCCTCCAGTATATCTTCTTTTGTGAGAAAGCTATACAAACATATTGTATATTCCAAGAGACTTTAGATATTTCATTCTATTTATTTTATTTGTATATGTGGCTGTGGTGTCTTTGTACCTGTGAGTGTAGAGACCAATTGTCGACTTCGGGTGTTTGTCTCAATTAACAGAAGCGCTCAGTCGAACTGGCTGGATCTGAGGAAACCTCAGATATTCTCAAGCCCCCCCCCCCACCCCACCTGCTGTCCCAGTGCTTGAATTAGAGGCTTATGTTACTGCAATAGCTTTTCTTTTTTTCCCCCCTTCCCTTCTCTGTCTTGCTCCAGCTCCAGCTCGCTCCAGGCCCCTCTTGCTCTGGCCCAAAGGTTTTTGTTTTAAATTTGTTTATTATATGTAAGTACACAGTAGCTGTCTTCAGACACACATATGAGGGCATCAGATCTCATTAAGGATGGTGTGAGCCACCATGTGGTTGCTGGGATTTGAACTCATGATCTCTGGAAGAGCAGTCAGTGCTCTTAACCGCTGAGCCATCTCACCAGCCCTACAATAGCTTTTATAGAGGTGTTGGGTATCTGAGATCAGATCCTCACGTTTGCATAGCAAGCGTTTTCCCACTGAGCCACTTTCCAGCTCCAATTTTCTCTATTGTAAGTTGGGCTATTTGTCTTGCTATCTACTTCTAACAGCTCTTGGTCTGATCTGGATACAGCTTTCTTACCAATAATGTCATTTGTGAATATCTGCTTATAAATCTATGCCTTATTTTTCACTTTCCTAACAGTATCTTTTGAGTGAACATTTTAAAATTTTGATGGAATCTAATTCATTCTTTAAATCTTTTAGTTGATATTTTTGATGCTTCCCAGAACTTTTTTTTCAACATAACTATTCACAAGAAATACGCTCATATTAGTTAACAGAGTGCAATTATGTAAATCATGTTTTGATATTATTAGGGATGTAACTATTTAAAGAAACTCTTAAAGTGGGTTTTAGTTTTTGAACTCTGACTGGTATAGTAGTTAAAGAAGTGGTAAAAAGAATTATATCTCTTCAGGGATTTTCGAGTCCAAATGAGGAGTAAGAAGCTCCGAAATGATCACCATTTATTGTGACCTTGATTTTGTCAATCGGAGGGTGCTGTTGGCTCAATGACCAAGGCACTTTCATGTCTGGGTGGCCAGACCTAGATTGATGGAAAAATAAAATCCTCAGAGATCAGAGCTTCCATTAGATGATGGTGCTTCTTGGATACAGGGACCTCATTATAATACTTTGTAATTAGAAAGAACATTCCATCAAGTTGGTTTATGAGTTCTCAATGAGCAAAAAAGAACATTTTGAGTTAAAACTACTTAAAACACATGGTTTTAGCCTCTGAGCTTTTGTATAAAATGTAAAGCAAACATGAATCTGAGCAAACACTGCTGACTGAGAAAAGGACTGAAGTAGAAATGGAAGGTTGGGGTTAAAGACCAGGCCCAGGACTAACAAGTGTGAGGGATTGAGCAACTTTTTTTTTAAAAAACTTGATTTTCTCTTTCGTTACCTGTAAAATAAGCATGAGCTCTTTCTAGAGCTAAATATATGTGAAGAAAACTCCAAAAACATCTTATGTTTGACACCAAGTACTTTAGGCTAAGGTGAACTGGAATCCATTCTCGTTAGAAGCCAGGAGAGAGGGAAGTTCCTGCAAGGTTAGCTGGTTCTCACGTCTACACAAGTGAGAGAGAATGCTCAGTTAGGCACATATAAAGTGTTTGTCAGGACTTGCTGTGGGTGTGTTTGAAGGTGGGGCAGAGAGGGGCATGAGAGATTGTTGTTTCTGATTAGCAATGTTGACACTGCTGTTTGCCAGAGCCAATGACCCCACTGTGCAAATCAAATGTGTATTTAGTGGAGGGTACCTCAGGTCAAGGGCCTGTTGTAACATGATTATGAAGCAAAAGAAGTCCATATTCTGTGATAATCATTACTTTTTATATATTTCTTGGAGTTTTGGCACACCATTTTAATGAGACAGCAGATGCAAAAGTGCTTACGACAGCTGTCCTAAGGTAGACATTTTATCATCCTCCCTCCGGCAGCTTTTCTGTGCCTTCTTTTTCATGGCTATTTAACAGTTTTAAGTCTCTAGAACCATTCTATGGTATTCTGTCCAGTTAATGTTTTCAATTAGAGTCTGCTTCAGACTTTGATTCTTTTGTAACCTTCTTCTTTTACATAAAATTTACTGACTGTCTATTTTTCCTTCTTGGGCTTACACATGTCTGCTATAACCACACTGACTTTATTTGGAGACAAAGTAATAAGTTAACTAAACTTTATTTACTTATTCATTATAGGGTTAAGGAATTGACCTAATGTCTCATGCAGGCTAAGCAACTGTTCTGTCACTGAGCCGATTCCTAGCCTTTCTAATGTTCGATGAGTAATTATTATAAACTGTGTAAGATTCTAAGGGTACGATAAGGAACAAAACAAAATTTTCTGCCTCCACTGAACTTGTATTGTCAATGTTATAATGAAAAGTAGGAACTATGAATGAATAATGGATATGATATCTCCAAATCGTATGCACCTTCATTTTCTAATTGCTGTATCCTGAATATTTTTGGGGGGAAACTTGCTACCCTGTTTTACCAATGTCTTGGTGGGACAGTCTTTGACCTTATTCCAATCTGGTTCTCTTTGCCAATTTGTAGACACCTGACAATGCTTGTCCAATCAAATGCTTAGGAAAACTGAATATAATTGGACTGTGTTCAACTCAAAGATGGCTCTTTGACAAAGGCCATTGGCTCCTGCCACCTAGATTCTCAGGGACTCATTTGTCCTTACTTGTTCCAAAGGCCTCTTTCCTTGGCTGCTCCTTGTGGGCAAAACCTTCACTGTTCCTTGCAAGTTATTTTAAGTGTAATTTTGTGTTGGTTAGAATCCAGTTATTGTAACACATTAAATTTGGCAAAGGGAAAAAGCATAACATTTCTTTATTTCTCCAAGTCATCGCTTATCCTTTTATACACTGGGCTGGTAAGAAATTAAATTGAAACTTTAGCGGGGATTCCCCTCTATGATTCTGTAGCTGAGAACCAGTAGCCAGTTTCTGAGGTGTCCACTGTTGCAGCCTTTGCTCTACGCCAGGGATAAGAAGATCGTTAGAGAGACTGGTTATCAGGGAGCTAAGGTTCAGCTTCTACAGGTGTAACGTGCAAAGCTTATTGTATGCAAGTCTATATTATGCTTTGGAGACTTTGTACCATCGGGCTGATTACTCTGATGCAAAGCCTCCCTCAGACAGTTAACTTATCTTAAAGCCTCTGTTATCGTCCACGAACAGAGGGCAAACTCATGTTCATTCTGTCTTGCTCTCCCACCTGCCTCTAAGTTGCCCTGGATTGCTACATTAAACTCCAGGGAACAATGAACTCATTCTTCTATTTAGTATGAATTTAGTAAGTGTTTGATCCATTCCAAATTCTCCATGAGCCACTGGAAGGACAAAGGGAAACTCCATTTAGTTATTGTGCCACGGTGGCACATTTTGGGTTGGAGAAAGGGAAGACTAAGTAAGCTAGTGGCTAAGCAACAGGGTAGTGATGAACTTGACAAGAATTATGTAAAAATAGACAACATAAGAATAGAGAAGCTCGCCGGGCGGTGGTGGCGCACGCCTTTAATCCCAGCACTCGGGAGGCAGAGGCAGGCGGATTTCTGAGTTCGAGGCCAGCCTGGTCTACAGAGTGAGTTCCAGGACAGCCCGGGCTATACAGAGAAACCCTGTCTCGAAAAACCAAAAAAAAAAAAGAATAGAGAAGCTCTGAGTATATTTGGGGATGTCATGTCAGGCATGGACCGCAGAAGGAGAGGACAGCTGGGTTGACCTTAGGGAGGATGTGGGAATTTGCTCAATATACAAGTGACTAGTAATGGCACATCCCAAACTATAGAGGGAGGGGGACAGAAATGACGGAAGAGAGCAGGTTAGGAAGGAGAGGAAGATGAAGAAATAATATGTGAGAAAAACAGGGTCAGAGAAGAGGCAAGAGTAAGAACAAGAAAGAAGGAAGGAGGGAGAGGAAGAGGAAAAGGAAGAAGGAAAAGAAGACACAGAAGGAAGCTGGGGGTGTAGATTGGCCTGTAACAAGTAGCACACTATAGCTGATTGGACTTGGGTGATGAATTCCCTAAGAGGCTTGTGTGAGATGGACAGAGAAAGCAGGTAGACGGCAAAGCCCAGTGGGTGCAGAAGGAACATAACCATCTCGCTAGCCTGTGTGAAAATGGAAGCTTTCCCTCTGTGAATCCAAGAAAGAAACTTACCTCTGTTCTTATCTCCACAAAAGAAAAGGTGGCAGAAACCTCATCTTGCTGTCACTAAGAGGACTAACTGGACTTATGAATCAAAAGTACCTAGTACAGTACCTACCACAGAGCAGAAATAAAGGGCTTTTACCTTTCTTCTTTCTTCTGAGCATCACACCCTGATACTGAAGGTTCCTTACAAAATGTGCATGCATGTGAGACCTGCATGGGAGAAAAAATTATGTAAAGATAAAGATTCTTCAAAGTTGGGAAGCAGAATTGTCCCCCAATCCAAACAAAAACCAGATGGTAATCGGAAGCATATTTATTAAACTAAGAATAAATATCAATAGTGCAAATTATTATAATCTTGTCATATAGTCAATCAAGATTGCTGTTTATCTGTGGCATTTCTATTTGGAGAAGACCAAGATATTGTTTTCAATTTTTATAGATTTTCAGTTAGATCAGGTTTGAGTATCTGAGTTTTTGCTTAAGCCCTGTTGTTCGGCAGTTATTTCTTGCCTCTTGGTGTTCGCTGTTGCTTGCTGCCTTGTTTCTTCCCTTTAGAAACTACTCCCAACACCTTGGAGTTTTCCCCACTACATATCCGTCTCTGTACACAAAACTCTATATAAGCAAAACCACCTAGACTAATTTGCTGTTTATTTTCCTTAATATAGAACAACACATTCTTTATAACTTATTTTCTTACATGAAGATGTATTGGGGCATCCAATTAATTGCAGAACGTCCAATTGATTGCAGAACATCCAATTGATTGCAGAACTCCAGTAAGATTGGACACACAGACAAAGAATAACAGAGGCGTAGGTCTTGTGGGCCTAGAGACCACCTAGTCAGTGGTACCTACTGGTAAGTCTCTGTCCTTAACTTCCCTTCTTCTAGCGGACGTTTTCAGCACTGAAGTGTTGAGGTTCTATTAAACATTAGTCTGTGATGGCCAGGAAGAAGGTTTGTAGCACATAATTGAGGGCTACCTCTCATGCCTAGCTCTAACAGAGTTTCCCCAGGGAAGCGTGCTCTGATATCCCCGCCTAGGGTAAACACCATTCTCACCCACCATTGGAAAAACTTTTATTGTTTCAGGAGCATCAAGTAACCTTCAGCAAGGTTATCGGCCGGGAACTAGTCTCTGCCATCTTATTATAGGCTGATTTAACGTATTTTATTCTTAATCTTATTTACTTCCTTTAAGGCTCTTTCGACTGTAAGCAACAGAAATCAATAAATTAAAGAAAGATTTTTTTTTGGACATTCACCATAGTCTTTCAAAGAAGGAATGGCCAAGCTAAACTGACAGGTAGAAAGAAGCAGCACTATGCTGAGCCGTGAGTGGGGAGTGGGGAGTGGGGAGCTTGTGAACTAGGCGGGGCTGAGGGGGAGGGGATTTCTGGGAGTGACTGTGGGTAAGGTAGGTCTCTGTCACTCTTTACTACTGACGATAAAGGCAATATGAAATGCGATGTAGTCAGTAGTAGGAGTTGAGGGGAAACTATCTTTCATTCATTCATTAACTCCACAGTCCGCTCATCCTCCCTCCCCTTCTCCTCTGAGAGGGTAGAGGCCGTCCTGGGTATCCCCCTACTCGGGCACATCAAATCTCTGCAGGATTAGGCGTATCCTCTCCCAATGAAGCCAGACAAGATAAAACACCTAGGGGGATGGGATCCGTGGGCAGATAAAAACTTTAGGAACAGCCCCCGCTCCAGTTGTTGTGAAGCCCGAGCTGCACATCTGCTACATATGTGTGGAGCCTAGGTCAGCCCGGGTATGCTCTTTGGTTGGTGGCTCAGTCTCTGATAGCCCCCAAGAGTCCAGGTTAGTTCACTGTTTGTCTTCCCGTGGAGTTTCTATGAAGGGAAACTATTTTTATGGAGTAAATTCCTCAGGGAAATTTGGTAGGGTTCAATAGCTAGTTGAGTAAGGCCAAGAAATAAAAGGATGGAATAAAAGAAATATTAATTGGAGCTTTGGGAGATTGGGAAAGTAGAGGTACCCCAAGTATATCTGAACTACGAAACGGTTTTCTTTGTTTGTTTTTGTTTTGTTTTGTTTTTTGGTGGAGGTGAGATCATTTTGTGTTTGGCTTTGTATGCATGTGACGTGTTAGGTGTAAGCAAAACTCTTTAAAAGGATATTGTAGTTTCCTGTTGCTGTGATAAAATCCTCTGACCAAAGCAACTTAAGGGAAAACCGAGTTTGTTCTGGTTCACAGTTCTGAGCAAATGCATTTTATCATGCCAGAGAAAATGCAGAGTTAGGCAGGGAGGCACCTTGGCAGGAGCAGGAGGCTGGCTTGTCACATTTCATCTATGTGCAGGAAGCAGAGGGAGAAAACAGGAAGTGGGGCCAGGCTCAAAAAAATTTTCAAGGCCTGGACCCAGTAACACTCTTCCTCCAACCAGACTCAACATCCAAAACAACATCCTCCACAACTTTCCCAAACAGCTGGGGACTGACTGTTCAAAAACATGAGCCTATTGTGGGGGGTGGGGGAGGGGGTTCATCCTCAAATCACAAGGGAATTATGTTTTAGAGGAATGTACTACTAAGATGGTATTAGGACATCCTACAATATTAAGGTGGTATTGAGACAGCCTAGAATATTAAGGTGATATTAAGACAGCCAACGGATAAGAATAACTCTGTAGTTAATTTTATGAATCTCGGGCTCTTCATTTCTTTAAACATAAGAACCATGTCTTGATCATCTTTTTAGCCTTTTAAAATTTAGCATTTAGTAGGTGAAAAAACGATCAATGTAGCGTTAGGTTGCATTGAGCCTAGACAAGAAAGAAGTAGAATGCTAAAAACACTCCCAGCTTTCTTCTGGAAGCAGTTCAAGCACTTGCCTTTGTTATTAAGGCTCTGTCAGAACAAACCTGGTGTAGAAACCCTTTCTTTCAATGCAAAAGAGTCTTCCTGCACCATCTACTTTTCCCAGGTAGATTTGTGCTCTCAGTAAAGTGCCTTTTCATTTGCATTCCCTGGTGGTAGAATTTACTGGATTATAGGTACTTAAACCTTAACATTAGCGTCTTGGGAGAAAACAAAGAGAGAGATGTGTTTGTCTGAGTTTTCCTTTGACTGTAGACAAAAAAAAAAAAGAAAAACAAAACTCTGGACTGACAGCATCCCAGAATATTCTTGCTAACTCTTCACTGCTTAATCAATACTTAACCAGCAGCCATGTAGAGACTGTCTTCCCTCACATTTCAAGTAGGAACTAGGTTAGACACCCTGATAAGAAGAGGCAGTGTTGTGGAGATGGAGAAAATATAGATCCTATTTGTTTTCATCTTAACTGCCTTTCTTTTCCCTGCATTTTATTGTTCATTCACTGCTCTGTGTTGGTTCAGTTCTATTTTATTTCAGCTTGAGATATTCACCTAATGATTAATACTATGCCAGACACTTTCTGTCAAAAATATTTTCAGATCTTGTCATCAGCTAAGTCTTTGCTTCTTAGGCATCTACTGTGTAGTGAGTTTAAACCACTCATTACCGTCAACTTTAAACATTTCATTGAAAGAGTAATACTGAAATATCTCGGTAAGGCTTACCAAGTATACTACAATTATTTTCATCGAGAGGAAGGGTGTGTCCTGAAGACAGTTTAGTGATCCGCAACAGGGCATGAAAAGGCTTAGCTAAAGCCTTTTAGCAACAGTGATGAAATTCATGAACAAAATGGGCTGTTGTGTTATTAAATGTAATCTATTTTTTATATAGTGTTGCTGCATTCTTTACATAGATGAGGGATCATATTTGTGATAAATTATAACCACTTGTTTTCTTAAAATTTCATTGATCTTTAATAAAGTTAAAACTTCTATGTTCAAATATAAAATAAAGTTATTCACTCTTTTCCATAAAATCCAGGTCTGTATGTTGTAATAACAGATCTAGGACACTGTTCCCCATTTCACGGAAACTACATATCTTACTTTGCTTAATATTTATTTATTTATGGGTTTTGGAGACAAGGCTTCTCTATGGAGCCCAGGCTGGCCTGGAGCTCACTCTGTAGATCAGGCTGGCCTCAAGCTCAGAGATCTGCCTGCCTCTGCCTCCCAAGTGCTGGGACTAAAGGTGTGCATCACCATCACCACTTTGCTTAATTTATAAAAGAGGAAACCAAGTGACACAAACATCAGTTAATTTTATCAAATAAATGATGGCATTGGAATTTAAATTCAGATTATATAACTCTGAATCTGGCATCTCCCTTTTAAAACCAGATTTGACTCATTTCTGAAGTAGTCCTGCTGGCTCTACATACAGAAGACAGGAAAATAGACATCACTGTTTTTGTAGTAAAGTAAGTTATTTTGTTCTGACCTGCTGTCAAGGATGTTCCTTCAGGAGGTGGCAGGTTTATAGTATCTGTCTTCTGTGGAGTTTTCATTATTTAAGCCTACCCATAAAACAGTTATTTCAGGTAAGTAAGCTCACACTGAGGAACATTGCATGAGTTATCCTAAGGCAGTAGCTGTGAGTGGTAGGGTCAGCTGTTAATACCAGTTGTGAAAACATCTATCAGGACCAAAAATGTTAACAAAAAGATTATCTAGTGATATTTGTTAAAGCACAGTGAGGAAAGCTATGTTAATGACCATTGGGCTACCTATTGGAACCATCTCAAAGAGGTCTTATAGTGGAAGTCAAAGACAGTGCTCAGCGTTAACACCATCCTGAGCAAATAAGGACTTATAGGTGAGGATCAGTGTCGGATACTGAGTCTAGAAAATCTATAGGAAAATCTCAGGAGTAGGACAGGTTTCTGGCTATAGGGACCCAAGAGGAATCGTCTAAGGTAGGTCAGCATTGCACAATGTCTCCTGAGGATGGGGCGGGGGAGGGCAGAGAATGGCCAAGATGGTCAGATAGTAAGGGAGATCAAGGATGCAGGATTTTGACTGAGCTAACTTAGTCAGGCTCTTTCTAAAGCTGGACTTTATAAGGAAGTGCACAGAGAGGACTAGCTTGAAGAAGCTTCACATAGGTAATTCATGGTGGATCAGACACAGAATCGCTGTCTCAAACACCATCTCTCTTTGTTGGTAGTCTAACTTCTACTCAGTTTCCCACTCTGTTGAATATGTAGTTGACAGCTACCTCTTTTGGGACCAAAGCTGAAATTTTTGCTAACAATTTAGAGCCTTTGTGTCACATGCCTGCAATCTGAAAATCTAGGAGGATGAGATAGGAGCGTTCCAGTTCAAGACCAGGCTGGGCTCTGCATGAAATCCTGTCTCAAATAAACAAGAGAAAACAGCAGATTCCTGACTGGTTGTTGCAGTTTAATCAGTCAAGTCAATGCGTGGCCCAAGAATTTCACATTTCTAACAAGCACTCTTTGTAGCTATTATGTACAGTAAGTTTTTGGACTAGAGCTGCCTTTTTTAATATCAGGAAACTGTTGATGAGAAAGTGTGGTGTGGATGTTTAAAACATAACTGACTAAATTGCCCCATAAGATGCTCCTCATGTCAGCCAGGTAACCAAACTGTAAGGCCAGAAACTCTCTGGGATGCGATTTTCATTTTTGGGTTTCTGATTCAGAAAGACCGATGACAAAAGGAATAGGTTATCTGCAGGTTGAAAGATCATGGCCTTGGGGCTCAAAGTCCTGGGGAATCAATTTTAGCCACAGTGGGAAAAGACAGAGTAGGGGAAAAAAACCTATGAACTCTGCAAAACAGATAATTCTCTGATCAGTTTATAAACTTGAACTGCACTCTTCTGCCAGCCGTCAGCCCCCACAGTTTCTATTTAGCACTGTGAAATGGTGTCTCAATTGTCAAGTGATTTCCTGGTTATTTTAGGATTCCTATTTCTTTGGTACTTATCACTCTGTGCCTACTGAGAACGTGAACAATAAAACTAGTTGATTGGGAACATTTTAATGAGGCGATCCAACCTGAAGCTTTGCTTTCAATTACTTGTTCAAATTTGAGGAAGTTATGCCTATACGCTCTATTTTGGCTTAACCGAAGAGGAAAGATAAAAAAGAGAAGTTCTGGTAACATTTTTTTTTGTAATGATTGGGCACTGAATCTAGGACTTTGCACATCCCAAGCAAGTGTATTTTCTCATCGAACTATACCCCCAGTACAGAAAACAGGTTGCTTGTGGGGTAGAAGTCTGTAGTACAGATCCTTGAACAGGTAACTTTCTTAGGTCATTCATAATTCAGCAACAAAAATAATTTGGGAACAATGGTAACATGTTTGCAAAAGTGAAAGATCATTTAAACATTAGCATTTATGCAAACGCAAATGGCTGTGACCTATTTTTCCCTTTTCTTGAATGGCATGGGGCTTTCTAGAGCACAGAGTTATTGTGCCAGGGACATACCAGGTTTAATCTTTTTTATTTATTTAATGGGACATCTGTACCTCCATGTTGAGTTAGCAGTTTTAAGTTCATTAGGTAGTGAAAAGACGGTTTCCCAGTTGCTTCACACAGAACTCATTACAAGGAAGTATGGTTTTGTGAACACTGTAAACCCCAGAAGCCTTTAGAAGTCTTATTTAGCTAAGCCTCACATTTTCTTGACATTTTTCTGTTTTGTTTCTTCCATGGAGAACCTCTTGTATTAAAGCACAAGCATTTCACCAATAGTGTCTTAGTGAGTGTTGAAATAATTTTAGTGAATGATAAAAGACAGCTTCAAACTTAAATGTGAGGCAACAAGATCTGTATTATTGCCCAAGTTCAAGTGAAAAAGGTTAATTATGATTCTTATTTTTTGGACTCCGGAGTCATTTAGAAGGCAAGATGTTACTTTGAAAATATTAGATTAAAAGTATTATGAAGAATAAGGAGGCATCTGGATAAAATTCTAAGAAAAAACCTTTATGTGTAATGTTTTTCGGTTCTGAATTAGTTTCTTATTCTAAAATAATTGTGAAATAATTCTGAAGTATGGGTAGGTTTTCTGTCTTCCTCCACTATCTTCTCTTAAAACTAAGGTGATGACTTGAAGGAATGTTTGGGCGTGGGAGTTGGCCTTTTAGGGTTGAAGGTTGCTAGGTCAAAACAGCCAAATGCTTAAAATTCTTTTTTCCTTTCCATTAATTAATTAATTTATTCACTTTACAATTCATGTGGTGATATGCTCATAATTCTGATGCTTATAATGTTGTATTGTTCTATAGAATAAAACTGTTTAAGGTTGGATACAAAATTACTTAGGCTAGGCAGCCTAGCAGGCAAGGTCCAGGAATTCTCCTGTCTCCACTAGGGATTACAAGTGTGTGCCAAGACTTCTGGCAGTTTTACCTAGGTTTTGGAGTGTTTGGAGTATGTGTGTGTGTGTGTGTGTGTGTGTGTGTGTGTGTGTGTGAAATTCAGGTTTTCATATTTGCAAGTCAAGTGCATTCCTGTCTGAGCCATCCCTCTGCCCCCAAGACCCATCTTTAAAGAACCCCCTTTCTGGTGGCGATTTATAAATCTTTAGCCTAAGAACAATCTTTGCTATCATTGAGATAACATGCAGAACAGTGTAAGGGCCAAATGGCCAATTAAATTGAGAAAGTCTGGAAGAGCAATGCAAAGAGGAGAAGAAAGTCACTTACTGTCATCAGGCTTCCGTGGAGAGCTAACTGGTCTCTGGTTCTCACATCACCGCCATCTCCCTCACATTATCTTGTATAGATGAGGTACCATGAAGAAACCCATAAGCCACGGGAAAGTATTCAGTTTCCAAATGCTGAGAGTTAGATATGAGGTTGAAAAACTGAAATCTCATGAACAAAGGGTTTTGAAAATGGAAACACTAACAGTAGTAATGGTAAGCAGAAGCGAAAGTGTGCATGGAATTTCATGTAGGGTAGGCAGAGTCATGTCATACTAAGCAGATGTCACTCCTAGCTTCACTGAGACCTGGAAGTAAATAAGTTCTTATTTTAGTTATATGGACCAGGCATACTAAAGGCTATTTTCTAAGTTCACATATTTAATAAATGGGTAAACCAGAATATGAACTAGATAGTGAGGCTATGTTCTCTCTCTCTCTCTCTCTCTCTCTCTCTCTCTCTCTCTCTCTCTCT
>NW_021604613.1:20370111-20379384 GCF_004785775.1 Grammomys surdaster
TCTCTCTCTCTCTCTCTCTCTCTCTCTCTCTCTCTCTCTCTCTCTCTTTCTCACTGTGTGTATGTGGTGTATATACATGTATGAAGATGTGTTTTCACATGAATGTGGAGACTAGATATTGATGTCAGGTATCTGTCTTGCTGCCTTAGTTAGGGTTACTATTGCTGTGATAAAACACCATGACCAAAGCATCTTGGGGAAGAAAATGTTTAATCAGCTTACACTTTCGAGTTACTCACCAAGGGAAGAAGTTAGGATTGGATCTCAGACTGGGTAGGATCCCGGAAGCAGGAGCTGATGAAGAGGCCATGGTGGGGTGCTGCTTATTGGCTTACTCACCCTGGCCTGCTCAGCCTGTTTTCTCATAGAACCAAGGACCACCTCCTCAGGGGGTACCCCACACACAACGGGCCAAGTCCTCTCACATCAAACACTAATGAAGAAAATACCCTACAGTTTGCCTGTAGCCCAGTTGTTTGAAGGTAATTTTTCAACTGAGACTCTCTCTTCTCCAGTGACTATAGCTTGTGTCAAGTTGACATAGAACTAGCCAGCAAGCTCAAATATCCCACACTTTACTTTTTAGTGTTTCTCACTGATTCTGGAGCTTGCTGACTCAGCTATGCTGGCTAGCCAGTAATCCTGAGGGATTCCCCTATATCTGCCTTCTGAACACTGAGATTATAAGCATGTGTCACCATGACTAATCTTTGTGTGAAGATTCAAATTCAGGACCACCTCATGCTCACACGGCAAATGATTTTTCTGACAGCCACCTCCCCAGATCAAGTTTTTTAAGTATTTGTCCATTAACGTTTTTCACTTCTACATTCACAGCCTTGGACATGGCAGAACAGGTTTTATATCAACTCTCGATAAAATAAATGCTGACTTAAAAAAAACATAAATGACTTTATTTTCTAGCTTGAAATGTTGGGGCTTCTTGGATGCCCCTTATGCATTAACTTCTAAGAAGAAAGCTCAGGGGTCTTGTGACAGTTAAGGAGTTGGTTAGGGAGATTGACAAAATGATTATTAATAAACACGGGAAGCTATCTTATTTCAGGGAGCGCTCATTCATTCCTCTTGTTCATCAAGGAGAGCTACTGAAGAACAGGTAACTAACCTTTTTTACTTGCTCCCCCTGGTTTGATCAGATGGTGACTGTTCAATTCATTTTGCATCCTCTGCTGTCTCTTCCTAGCTGATCCCGAATCTGTCAAAGTGTAATTTGAGTGGATGAGCCACGTTGGATATTTCTGCCACATGTTCTGATGAGTTAGCATGTTGGTGTTGTCACACAGCCACTTAAAAGGAGCATCGTGATAACCTGTGGGGGGAAATATGCAGTGTTTTTATTGCAAATAGACTGCTGATGGAGGGGCTGCCCGCTGTTACACATGTTGCTTAGGCACACAGCCAGCCTGGGAGTGATTGATGGGTACTCAGCTCCCTCCAGGTGCACTTTCACTTGTGCTGGGAGAGGAACGAAGGGCACCTTTGGAAGGAGAAGCACTGTAGCAATCATTGCATCTCTCTTCTGAGCATGTTCAATGCATGCTTGTTCTTGAAGGACGTATGAGTACCCACTCTTATAGCAGCTACCCTAGACCATCAGTCCATCCTGTAGGTTGAATGTATACATTTCTAGTATTATTTCACAATGGCAGTTATTGACTCTGGTATTTGGCCTGATTACATGCTTTTGTTCACTTGTGAGTATCTAAGAAGGATCAGATGGTAAGGTTTTAGTGGATGATGTTACCTGGGAATACTAGGAAGATGTCATATTGGCTTTTGAATTTACATTTCTAACTCACTGGTATGTAAGAGAAACTATCATTGAACTTTGCTCATTTCCCTTTGTCTGCTGGGCGGGAAATAGTCACTCTTGCCAGTGTGACTTGATTAAGTTACTTTCAATTTGTCCAGGCACATGCTAAGGTCTCTTCTCTGTCCTTTGACAGCCTTTAGAGGAGACACACATTGTCAGTTTCCAGGTCACCTTGGCATTTGGAAGAGTGTGTGCTGTTCTTTCTGCCTTATCTGGCTTTTTCTTTTCTTTTCCTTTCCTTCCCTTCCCTTCCCTTCCCTTCCCTTCCCTTCCCTTCCCTTCCCTTCCCTTTCTCTCTCTCTCTCTCTCTCTCTCTCTCTCTCTCTCTCTCTCTCTCTTTCTTTTTTTAACTTTATTGAGCCACAGAACATCCTTTGAGCTTTTAAGGCAGCATCTGATGGTGTTTTGTGCATATGAACTTGGCTAGGTCTCTGGGATAGATCTCTATCACCTCATGCTCAAACCCTGGCTATCTTTTGTGGACTCACCCTCTGTATACCCTCTCGTTTTTTCTTAAGAGGACTCAAGAATATATGGTTGCTTTTGGTGTAGCAAGTGAACTCTGGACATCCAAGAAGCATCTCCTAGCTCAGCAGTTCAGGACCTTCTTAACACTGTGATGGTTTTTACATACATTGCTCTGAAACCATGCCGAATAAACAGTTTTCCTAAGAGCCCTCAGTGCTTTCTGGACTCTACTGAGATATAAAGCATTAGATCCCTTCTCTAAGCATTTGAGATGTCTTCCAATCTGGAAAGGGCAAATGTGTGTATAGTAGTCAGTACCTGACCACATTAGCATACTCCAATATATCTTTAACTTTCTTATGCCCACTTTCTACTGCCTCTCCATGCAAAGGCCTTTATGCAGTTTTAAGTGTTGGACTAAACTTCTTTTTCTTCTTGGTTCAAGAAGAGTTCTGGCCAATTAGAATTTACAAACCCAT
The DNA here is from genome assembly GCF_004785775.1 of Grammomys surdaster. Lineage (NCBI taxonomy): Eukaryota > Metazoa > Chordata > Mammalia > Rodentia > Muridae > Grammomys > Grammomys surdaster. The sequence goes on from NW_021604613.1 coordinate 20,372,893, forward strand.
TTTTTATAATACCTGAAAGTCTTACTTTCTATACTTTTATCTTAGTTTCTGGCTTTAAAGAGTCAGATTTTAATATCAAAGCTGTGACATGACAGTGTGGTTCTCTGCTGCATTTACTCTCTCCAGGAAATAAGTATTTTTGCTATTTCATTCAATGGGTAGATTATGAAAAATGGCCCACACTGGGACTAAAGCACATTTGTGACTATTTCAAAAATTGCATTCAGCTATAAAGAATTTATTATTATTTTTTTACTGCATACACTTAATAAAAAGAGTTGTCTCTCCTCTCTCTCCCTCCCTCCCCCCTCTCTCTCTGTAGCCAGAGGAGATCTTGGATATCTTCTTTTATAGCTTTCCATCTTACTCCTTTGAGACAGAGTTCCTCAGGGAATCTGAAGTCCATCATCTTTTGATTAAATGGGCAGCCAGTAAGTCCCAGCAATCCTTCTTCACCTGTGCGCCAAGCACTGGGGTTCAAGACATGCTCACAGCTTCTCCCAGATTTTTTTTTTACATGGGTACTGGGGATCCAAATTCAGTTCTTCATGTCTGAGTAGTAAGTGTTCTTGCCCACTGAACTAAAGCCTCATTTTTCATTTTTTAATGACATTGAAACTTCTTCATTATTTGCTTAGCTCTGCCCTGCTACAGATCATCTAGGGTAGGCTGTTATGACCTCTACTTCATAGGGAAGTAGAGAAAACTGATACAGCTGAGGTTTTCTTACCTGCTGAAATTACATTGTCATCCCCATTGTAATGGAGTTAACCAAACACATCCTGCATTTATCTCATGGAGGACAAGTCCCCACACACAGGTTTTATACATACACAGTCTTTAAAACTGCATATACCTTTCAAATTAAAAAAAATTATTCTTGCGCTGGAGAGATGGCTCCAACTTTAAAGGCTCCCAACCAAAAATATAAGAAAATTTATTCTTTAGTACTAAGAATCCTAATTTAAATATGGGTTAAATAGTGACTTGATACAAGTTTGGTGAATTAGCAATCCCCTTAGAGAGCTGGAACCCAAGTATGGGTATCTTCTGCCATAGTACTTTTGTAGCAAATAAATTAATTTACTGAATAAATCTTATATCTATCAAGAAAGAAGCAAGGCAAAGGAGAAAGAAACAAAAATGAATCACTGGCTAGGGCCTTAACTCATTTTTGGATTGCTCTGTAAACTAAAGCTAAATAACACAAAGCAAATGAACACAGGAAGAGAATCGCTCACAAGGCAAGCTCTCTGTTTCATCATTTCATGGCGAGGATTATGGCAGTTGAAACTATATGATAAATTTAAATCATCTTGATGAGCTTGCTAGAAACCAGAAAACTCCAGCATACACTATTCACACTAATCTTACAAGAAGCATTTTGATGGGAATTTCTTCAGTCTTGACCTTTGAAATGCTGTTAAGTTGCCAAGGTGTATTATCTGTTATCTAAAGGTGATTTATCAGTTTAGGATTTTTATTTCCTCGAGTCACCAAAAGGTTCAATTATAGTACTTTGCTAAGGGGTTAATTTTCAAACCAATGAGTGGCAAGAAGGGCTAGTGTGAAAAGGGAAAAAAAAAGCAATTGTAACTGGTAAAAGTCTTCTCATGTGAATCATTTTTCTTCTACATTTTCTATGTATTCTGGAGACATGATGATTTCCTAGTTCAATCTGGATAGAATGATAGGTAAAAGCTGGCTGTTCAGGCTGGTGAGCCTCTTGTAAAAGGAACTGTCATGTTCCACCAGTGCTGTCTGCCACACATAAGGAACACAAATAATACCTGCCAAAGCAGCACTCAGAAGCCCTGAGTGTTGGCACACCTAGGTGTTACTGCATCATTGTTCCATTGCTGTTCAACTACAGTCTTAATAAAATATAATACCCGATTTAAAGGTGTGGGTCTATGTCTCCAATTTGTGGCAAGCTGTCACACTTTCCTAAATAGTGTGGCATTTTATGTGGGAGTTATTAAACAGTTGTGATTATTTTAGAGTCAGAATTGATGTGACTGATCAGCTTCTGTTTGCAGATGATGTACTTATGTGGAATCTGGTTTTGCATGGGGACTAAAGCAATTTACTTGCCTATCAAACAGCTGCTGTTTCTTCTGTGCTGCTCCCCAGAACTACTCATCTTTTCTGGCTGAAAGAATAATACTTATCTATCTATCTATCTATCTATCTATCTATCTATCATCTATCTATCTATCTATCTATCTATCTATCTATCTATCTATCTATCTATGTGTTTTACTTTGTTGTATAGACCAGGAACAATGTTAGAAATATAAATAAATAATCTACCAGATTTTTTTTGATAATGAGCAATGTATTCTTTTCCCATTTCATTTGAGCTGGTTTTCCTGATCTGAGAGATGGTGCTGTCATCCATCATCCTTCATTTATTATTCATTTTTTTGTTTGTTTCTGACAGGAGTTAAAACAGAAATAATGATAATGTAATTATATAACAAACTTAGTTTCACAATTAATAAGGTGACAGTTTTAGGTTTCTTTTTTGTTCTAATATATTATTCACATTTTAAAGGATATTATGAATTTTGTAAAAACTTATATTTATTTTATAATAAAGCTTTATCTTCATCATTTTCATTTTATTCATAAATTCACAATAATAATATTATTTTAAAGTATTCTGTTTTGTTTATTAAAGATTGCATAGTAGAACCCATATAGAATGAGTGTTAAATTGCTCTTTATGAGGCGTCAGAACTTCTGTTTTGAGACAGGGTCACTATGAAATTCAGGTAAGCTCCAAACTCATGATTCTTTTGGTTTAGCTTCCAGATGTTTACTGCTATTCTTCATGAGTATTTAGGAAAATAGAATTCTATAATAGCAAAACTTACTCAATTTATTTAAGCGAGTTATCCTTCTGTATTTAATTTTAGTAATTGACTTCCTATTTTATTTTTCAATAGAAATTATATTGTCTATGATAACTCCTTTCTGTTAGTGTTCTTTAGAATGCCATTGGTCCCTATTTAAATACTATTCTATAATTATAAAGCAGTTCTTTGACGACCACTGGGAATGTTAGGGCAACAACGTGGTACTGTTTTCCAACAGCATCTAACATCCCCATATGTATTTACATTTCTGTAACATAAACATTTCAAATAAAGTACAAACCGTTACTGATATCACCATACCATCCTTTTTAGTATCATTTATTTTATTCAATTTTGGTCAAATAAGCAGTACTCAAATTGCTATATTTTCAAAATGAAATTATTAAATTATCAGAGCCAACATAAAAAACCTCCCTATGAAATGATAATATTTCCAAATGCAGAGGAAAGCATCATGATGAACTTTATAATATCTCTTTAGATTTTGTCCTAGTCATTTGCTGATAAAGTTATGAAATGCTGGCATGTGTCTGCATGCATTGCTAATGTTTTATGAGATGCATTGCTCTGTATAATTGCTTAAAAAAAGCCTCATCCATGTGCCTTAGGATTTGTTCAATTCAAGCCCCATCATAAATAAATAGGGAACCCTTGAGACGACAACTTAACCAAGTCTCTGCTTCAGTTACTTTATATGTGTAATGGAAAGAACAATAGCGTCCATCATGTATTAGCATTGATACCAGTTAATGTCTATGAAACTCCCGGAACAGAGCTGTTATGCAGTGATGCTGTGCCAGTGTTTAAATCCACTCTGATCTTGTGAGATGAACAGCACATGGTCCTACTATTTTTATTATTATTATTATCATCATCATTATTATTTTGGTTTTTTTGAGGTAGATTTTCTGTGTAGCTCCAGCTGCCCTGGAACTCACTCTGTAGACCAGGCTGGCCTTGCCCTCAGTGCTCTCCTTGCCTCCTGGCTGCTGGGATTAAAGGCACATGCCACCACGCTTGTCAGCCTACCTTTTTTTTTTTTTTCTTGCCTAGGAATATCTCTATTGATTACATTGTAGCAAGGTTTGGAATTCCCTGCAGTAGGCTCAAATGTGAAATTAAGTTGGAGATTTTTAAATAATTAATCTGATCTATTTCATTGACTGGAAACACATCTTTCATTTAATGTGTGAAATTCTCTTCTTAGGTGCAGCTCTTCAGTCCGAGTACTCCATTTAGGTAACTGGCTCGCCATTCCAACTCAAGATGGTTGTTTATCTTACATATGATTGATTGGATGGTAGAGAAGAGAAAGGTGCTGGGGACTGGTGATGTGCTCTGGACCATCCATGATTTCTACAGAGGCACGGGTTGTTAGGGGCCCTGTATTGGTCCTCAGTGAGTGCTTGCTCAGTGGTACTATGAGAGTGGTACTGGAAACTGGTTCAGCTGTGTGATACTTGTGTGTTTGGAGTGAACTGTCTCTGGGAGTCTTTTTATCTGGACTCCAGGCCTCACACTTCCTCTGATTCTTTCAGAACCTCTTCATTATGACACTAAAGACTTGGATAATTCCAGGAGCCTGTTTGTTTCTAGGCCTGGGGATGCCATGGCTGTCAATATTCATTGTTGATGGTCTGTCGCTGTTGCTATTTACTCTGTTACTTCTCTGAAGAATTGCCTCTGTTTGGGGCTGGGTTCAAGACAGTAAATAAAATAACTATTCTGACACTCATGTTTCTGTCTTCATTTCCCAGAAGTGGTGAATTTGGGCTATCACTGCCTTTAAACCACATCTCTTCCTACCTTTTACTCTAACACCTTGCAGTGGCGATAAGTTACATATTGAGAAGTATAATTACCATGGGATATACACAATTGATATTTTACTATATAATGACAAATTACACTAGAACATATTTTTTTACATCTTATTTCATGTGTGTGTGTGTTACACATGTGGAGGTCAGAGGACAACTGTGGGCTTCTCTACTCTCCTTTTATTATGTGGATCCCAGGGGGTCAAATTGGAGTCTTCAGGCTTGGTGACGGGAACCTTGACTGGCTGAACCAGCTCACCAGCTAGACAACTTTAGAGTATTCCTTGCTAAAGTTAGACATTTTATATAACTTACCAGAAGTCTCTGGAAAACCCTCCACAGTGGTGTGTATCATTCCCATTCTACACATGAACAAACAGAGGTCTGAAGAGTTAAAGCAACTTGCGAAAGATTGACTAGCTTGGGAACCTTTTCAAAGCAAGCACAAGAGTTATCTTAATCCTGGTTTATGCTGGAAACATGTTTTCATTTTGACCCAGTCCTTATAATGTTGACTGTTATTGTTTTCCTCGTGTCTTAATAATCTAGGATAAAAGTAGAAGATCGTATTATAAATACTGGACAATGACTCTTTGTCCCCCGTCAGCTCAGTTTGGATAGCTGTTTAATGGTTAAGGGCAGACTATTGGCTGCCTGTCTTTTTGGCTCACAGCCCTTAAGTACACAGGGAAGAGGCACAAAACTCAGTTGAGTTGGGCGTGAGATCAGTGTCAGCACTGGGGACTGCGTGGCCTCAGGCATTGCCCCAAGACTGGAATCATCAGGTGTACACTCTGTCCAGAGGGACCTATATTGTTCGATGTCAGCTTCGTGTATTACTACGGGCAGTTTGATTGAGACTGACATAAGCCAAATCTTCAGGTCAGAAACAGAGAAAAACTCTTTGAGCTGAGTAGTGATATTTAAAATCCTCTCTTTTGAGTCTGTTGCCGATCATGCATCTCCAGGAGTAAATTGTCAGCTAATGAAATGCATGTACTGTGGCCCAGAGTGTGTCCTATTTGCAGAGCTGGCTCCAGCCCGAGGCACATCTCTGGCTGCTCTGTTCTATCTATAAGTTACAGCCGTGGCCTCGGCAAGCAGTACACCCTGTTCAGCAGCTGCAGCTCGTTATCAGCTTTATCCAGAATAACAAACAGAACAAACACATTTTGCAAGGGTTTCTCTCCTCTTATGGGGAGAAGGAGGAGTGAAGCAATCAGTGAAATGCTGATTGATCAGTTGTGCTGGCTTGGAGAAGTTCAAGGCCACATGAGTGCTATTAACCCTGCAAAATGAAAAAAAAAAAACATCCAACCAAAGATTGCTCTTAGAACTTATTTAAACTAATATTTCTGTGATGTTCAATTTTGCCTAAAAAAAAAGAAGAAAGTTGCTTTGTTTATTATAATTTGCTCATGTTGATTGCCTTGTAATATCATAGTGGTTATGTTTTATAAACAGAATTCATAGTATTTGCCAGTGTTGGTTGACCACAGAGAGGTGGAATTGTGTGAAACAGACTGTACAATGAAAAGAGATTGTAACAACTTAATTATATACCCCCAACTCCCACAGGCAGACCCTGATGATCTTTACCAGAAACAGAGCTATCTTTAAAACTCAAGTATCTTAATTTTCTCATCATTTGTCTCCTATGCCTATGTTTTGAATTCATGTACTCACTGTATGGATCTTTCAGAATCGGCCTCAATAGTTCTTAGATCTCTCTCTCTCTCTCTCTCTCTCTCTCTCTCTCTCTCTCTCTCTCTCTCTCTCTCTCTCTCTCT
>NW_021604613.1:20379394-20380664 GCF_004785775.1 Grammomys surdaster
TCTCTCTCTCTCTCTCTCTCTCTCTCTCTCTCTCTCTCTCTCTCTCTGTGTGTGTGTGTGTGTGTGTGTGTACAAGCATATGCACATGTCAGGGATTCTCTGTGTAGCCTTGGCTGTCCCAGAACTTGCTCTGTAGATTTGTCTGTTCTCGAACTTGAGATTCACTTGCCTCCAGAGTGCTGGGATTATGTGCCACCACTGACTGAGACATCTCCTCACCTTTGAGCAATCTTTTGATTTGTCTTAGAATTTAGAGTCTACTATTGTGGTTATTCCTTTCCAGAGTCTCTCATAATTCACATACCTCATTTCTTCCTATATTGCCAGGTAAGGCTTGAACTCTGAGTGAGCAATATGCCAGCCGCTAGGCTTCACACATGCCTTTGACAATAGCTGGCTAAAGCCATGTTCATGGACATTCTGTTGTTGCACGAATTCACCATTGCTATAGCAGATGAAAATCTGATATTACTGAGGAGACTACTGTAAGGAGAACACAGCCCTAGTTTCCTAAGGACTTTACTTTTGTTACTGTTTGGGAATTCATGCATGCACATAAAATTTTTTGATCTAGTCTACTCCCATTCTCTTTCCTCCAGCTCCTCCTTCCTGCCTACCACCATCCCCTCCCTCCCAAAGCTGTATAGTTTGTTTTGTCTTTTAAACTCACTGAGTTTACTTAGTGCTGTCAGTATGAGCACAGGTATAGGGGTGACTACTGGGTCATGGGTAGCCTATCACAGGTCACATCCTTCAATTGTTTTTTTTTTTGTTAAACCTTGTAGCCTTCAATGGAAAACTATGCACTCCACATCACTGAAAGTGGAAGGCATGAGGTAGCCATGCTCTACTCTTTACACTACTGAGTCTATCAACCTGCAGGAAGGAAAGGTCGTCTAGTCCCCCTGCCCTGCAGTTATACTTGTGGAAGTCTGTCTGGTGGATCAGAAATGACTTACTTTCCATGTTCTTCACATCCACCATGGCCACTCTTTGAGTCTTTGCTCATTGGTTATGCCCTTTCTATCATAAAAATTTACAACTCCACTTTCAGTGTAAATATTCAGATATGTACTCATTGTCTCCCATCTCAAAAGACCACCTCAAGCCCCAAACCCAAGGAAAACCAAGCCAACAAATGACAAGAAATAAAACCTGCTTGACTCAATTCTCATCCAGATTATAATTTTTAACTGCCTTTTCCCCAAAGCCCTTGGAGTGTGTGCATGTGTGTGTGTGTGTGTATATATGTATGTATGTATGTATGTAT
>NW_021604613.1:20380674-20385216 GCF_004785775.1 Grammomys surdaster
TGGTATGTGTGGTGTGTATGTAGTGTGTATGCATGTGTGTGTGTGTGGTATGTATGTAATGTGTATGCATGTGCGTGTGTGTGTGGTGTGTGGATGAGTGTGTGTGTGTGTAGTGTGTGTATATGTGTGTGTGTTTACTCTTCCATATGCTTGAATAAGACATCTACCTCCATCACTTAACCTGGATATGTGACAATATGGCCTTTACTTGGTCTACAGAGGATAGCCCTTGAGCACAGATCACAGGGGAGGTTTGCTATATGGTAGAGGAGTTCGGACTTTCTCACCTTTGGGATGGAAGAAGGAAATAGGTGCCATGAGTGAGTATTTAGCAGGCAGCACTCATGGTGGCTTGGTGATGAGTTGGCTCAGTAAAGAGATCTGTGCCGAGTACCTGCAGATTTACCATAGTTAACTTCTTTCATGAACTCACTTGACAACAGGCAAATCGAGTCACTATGTCGCCATGTTAATCTTTTCTACAATTTCATAATGCAAACAATAATTTCACTTTCCAAGCTAAAATCCTTCAATATCTTCTCACTATACTCTGAATGACAAATCAACCTCTTAACTATATCCTATCAATCCCTCTAGGACCTGGGAGTAACTCCTTTCAGAGATATCTTGATAACATTGCCTGCTTTGATTGACATCTTCTGTCCCACCAAACAGTTCCTGGTAGGTGCTATCAATTTTCAGTTCAAACCCTTTACATGATTCTCCTTCTAGCTGAAATGATTTCCTTTCTACAATACCCACTTAACTATTATGTACCACCCCACTTCATATGCCTCTAGCCACTCATATAAGTTTTGTTTTCACTACTATACTTTTCCTTGCAGTGTTTATAATCACAAATAATATGGCACGTGACTTGTTACTAAATACTAATCTCTCTTAATACATTGAAATCCTCATGTAATACTTTTTTCTGTTACTGTAACAACATATCAGAGGTAGTTTATAAAGAAATCACTTCCCTCATGGTTCAGGAAGTTCAAGAGCATAGCATAAATGTTGATTTTGTTGAAGATTTCTGAAATGCACTGGAGGCCTTTCCAGTTGTACTGAAGGTTAGCTAATGACTCCCTTTTCTTCTGTGCTAATTTCTATGGCACGTGGGTCACTGAGATGACTATAGTTTCATTCTCCAGAATATGTCTTTTTTTCCCTCTTTCCCTAGACAGGCTGTGACATTTTCAACTATTTCTCTTCTGTTTTCTCTTGCTTCTGGAGCTGACTACTAGTCTAACACAGCATGGCCAATAATAATCATGTTTATACCCAAGTGCTTTGTGGCTAATCCTGTTGGGAAAAGTACTCTGTTGCTTTTAAGTTTTGCCTTTCACAGAGTCTTCAGGCACGAGTAGAATGCAGCCAAGTTATTTTGGAGTGGGACTAATAAAGCTAGACTTTTCCTCAGTTTTCAATAGGATCCTCTTTTTGATGAGTCATTTCAGTTCCCACGTCTTCATTTTCTGTGCCTTCCACCCAGAATCCCTGTATTGTCTTTTCTAGTTTTCTCTTCTAGACTCTTGTAACTACTGCCAATCATATAGCTCTACAACTGATTCCAGACGTTTCAGGAATAGTAACAGTAATGACTTTACTGTCCAATGCCTATTTTTTTTTACATAAATTGGTTTTCTGTTACTATAATGAAATACCCAAGAGTGAATACTTTAATATAAAAGAAGTTTGTTTGGCGCTTAGTTTTAGTGCTTGAAGGACATGGTACTGAACTTGGCTCGTGATAATTCTACAGAGGTCAGCAGTATGGAGGGATCCAGAGTAGGAATGAATAATAAGACAGAAAACCAGAGCTGAGGTGGGGCCGGAAGTACCTCTCTTCAGTGTCACTTGTTAAAGACCTCACTGCTTCCTAACATCGCCCTACCAAGGACAACCTTACAGCATGTGCACCTTTGGGAGACACACTCGAAACATGTCTGAGCTTAGCACCCTCATTCACTTATATATGTTAATACCCATGAGGTGGGAGGTGAGAAAATGTGCCAATGTATTTTGCCTTTGAATATAGTAAAAGCCATTCAACTTCCTGATTCAATAAATGAATTGGATGAATGGAAGATGAATTAGACAAACACAATAAGGGATCAAAAACATCTATCTTCACTGATTATTGCTTAGCAAGTCTATGAAGGAATTCCACATAGATTGTAACAGTTGAGGTTTTGTTGAGTTGGTCTGTCTTGGGATGGGTAAAGCACTGACCTAGCATGTGCTGTGTGCTAGGTTCAAGTCTTAAAACTCACAGAGTTGTTGTTTCTTTGGTGTTTTCTCCTTAGATCACAGAAAGTGATGGACATTATCTCCACAGCTTATGTACCACTGCCGTTGTCGCATCGTTGATTTGTTCAGCTTTTAGAAAAGCTAGGCTCTATGCTGACTAATTCACTTGGCTAAGAGTAAAGTGAAGGTACGAAAGAGCCAGCAGTAGAGCTAACCTCTACTTGCTGATTAGTATAATATGTTCTCTTACTTACTATTAGTAAAAGAAAAAATCTATGGACTGACTTTATATTAGATTCATGACAGTGGTAGCTCCATTCTGAAATGTGCAACTGTAGCTGTTCCTCCTTTACATACATAGATCTGGTGAGATCACAGTTAGGCCACAGACTCTTTCTCTGTGCTCATTGATCTCTCATGATCTCAGTTTTCTTAAGAGAAGGTGAAATTTATCTGTCTATCTACCTACCCTATCTATCTATCTATCTATCTATCTATCTATCTATCTACCTATCTATCTATCTATCTAATCTATCTATAATCTATGTTAAATAACTCAAGTTAAATAACTGCACAGGAATGAATTCCTGCAAAAGCTCAGGTTTAAGACATATGGTTGACTTGTGTAAGTATGTGGTTATACTTTTAACCCTCATTTTAAACATTTACTATTAAAACTAACTTTACTGATCACTAAGATTTAAAGATATCAAAAGGAGATGGTTAGAAACCAGGATGCCTTGCTTCCTGTAAAAGAAACATTTATCCAACATTTTACTCGACTATGTATCACTTATACTTGTAAATGTTACTTTACAGTTTTAGGACCATAAATTATTTTCAACTATGTTTAATTAGAATTCTTGTAGTAGTGTGAGAATGCAGATATTCCTTAAGGTGGAAATTTTTATTAGGTTTGAGATAAAATTCCAAGTTATATCATATTTCTGCTGGTTAAATCATTCTGAAGCACACTTAATGAGCAAGCCAATTATTGTCACTTAATAGTGACATTTGTGACCAGTTTTATTAAGTAATTATGCTAATTTTGGATTTTGTAAAAGTTGAAATGTTTGGTAGATTCCTTCCTATAGTAATTCTAAGTCAGGTGACCCAACAAGGCCTCTAATACTATTGGCACTGCTGTATGGCTTGTCTTCTGGACTTTGAAGCCATTTTCTTTCCCCAGAGGAGATAAAGAAAGGTGTCTTATCTTAGGTCTTAGAGAAACACGGAGCCCAGTATCAAGGTAGTTGAGTAGTTATTTTCCTAGACATAGCACAGAGTTTTCAAGTCTGAAGAAAAAGATTAATCTGCTTTAAAAAAGGACTGTTCTGACTTGGGCCTGGTCATGGAAGTCTTATTTCCAGCCATCCTGAGTCTAAGCTTGAACAGTCAAAAATTTGCTTGCTTTGATTCTGATGTGGCCCATCTTTTCTTAGCTGTTCACAATCAAGATTTGGAAAAGAAGAAACAGTGGTGAGCTGAGTAATTCATTGGATTCTGATGAGGAGTTCTCGAGAAAATTGATTACAAATCCTTATAACTTTAATATAATTTGGTATGAACCTTTCTTTACTTTTCTCTCTGTCAATTTGTAATTATATTGTGGTATATTTGTTGGATGGGATAAGAGCTAAAGATTTATCGTTTCATGAGTGTTGTTTGGGGTTTTAATTTAAGATGTGTTATTTTATAAAAAATTGTTCTGACTCCTGTTTCTACCATTGACTATTAATCTAAGTCCATGCTGAGATACATTTGATCATTGACTTCTCTTTCATATATTTTTAAAAACATGTTTTTAAAAATTACTTATATGAGTTTTCATTTTATACCTTGTCTTTTAGTTCTGCATATGCTAAAAGTTGGTTAATTTACTCCATAATAATAACTCAACTTCCAGCCACAATTGTCGCTTAAAAAAATCTGATTCTTTTTGTTTTCTCAGAAGTTGTAGGATCTGAAGGGCTTCCTAAGGTGTGGGTCAACTCCTTTGGGATATTAAAGCTGATGCAGGGGGCTTTGTATTTTGTGAAGTGTACAGACATGTGCTCTCACTTCATTGTCGAGTGGCCCTTGGAGAGGAATATTGATTTGGTCTGTTGTTTATGGGTCTTGGGGTCTTGAGCATCTTAGGTTTACAGTTCCCTTTGTCTTTATTGTTTAGTCTTGAGACTAGAAAAGATGTGTCTTTTTCTAAGCATAAACTGTAAAGGCTCTTTGAGAGTGAGTTTGAAGAGAGAGAGAGAGAGAGAGAGAGAGAGAGAGAGAGAGAGAGAGAGA
>NW_021604613.1:20385226-20439280 GCF_004785775.1 Grammomys surdaster
AGAGAGAGAGAGAGAGAGAGAGAGAGAGAGAGAGAGAGAGAGAGAGACTTCTGAGCTCATTTTTCTTCTCAGAACTTTTAGCAGCACTCTTGGCATGGAAAAGACTTTTAGTCAATGTGGAATGAAGGAAGGATTAAAGATCACCCCTCATGGCTCATAAGAAGTAGTGCTTGCTACTATTTCCTATTTGTTGATGCTAGACAGAGGCAAGGAAGAGATTAATTTTGGATCATACATCCAAAACGTGAAAGAAATGAGACTAAAGGCTTGGAAAGCTGAAGGGTTGCATGTTTTAGATTTGCACTGTAGTTAGAAAGCAGCATGGAGGCTTGTAACAGTGTTATTCAGGATAGTAGCGTTAGAGTAAGAAACAATGTTACAATGTGGTGGTTGATCCAAGGTAGATGTTTATAGAGAATTTGTCTCATCTCAGAAAAAATAAGACATGATTCTGTAGGAATTCAAAGATTTCATAGACTACAGGCAAACAGAGAAAGTTCACTGTCATTCAGCTTCAGATTTCCTCACAGGGCAAAGCATTGCATTAATTTCTGTTGGCTGAGTGAGTCACGGTCTGCTCTATTTATTTTTCCCCTGTCAACTTCATTTTGTACAGAGAAAACTTCAGTAAACACAAGGCGGATGGTTTTTGACACAGGGAGTGTCAAGCCACTGTGAAGAATCAGTTATGTACTTTAATTGTATTATTTTACAATCATGTAGTTTTTTTCACCCTTGGGATTTTTTTCTTTACCCCTACTCTATCATGTCCTAAGTAATTTTTTTTCTGGTGAAATTTGTATTGCTAGAGGAGAAAAATAACATCTGGGATTTTGAGTACTCTAACAGGCTGGAGTCCAGCCAGCTGTTGTAGTGAGGCGGGTGAAAGAATTCACAGAACTGGACCTTCCCCTTCCTTAGTCTCTGCCAGAAATCTATCTTAACAGTACTGCTCAAGAGCCATTTTGGCCTATCATCATTCCTGCCCACACCTAGAATATGATCTCAAAATTCTACTTACAAACTTTAAGGGCCAAAAGTATTGCCATGTAAATGAAGCAACGATGCTAAATTAATATATTTTCTGCTTTTGTATTATAGAAGCATTTACTTGAATGTAAACCTTATTTAGGGAAGTGCTGCTTCTTTAAAACATAGAGTTTCATGGTACTTATTCTGACGTCAAAGAGAAGTAGTTACGAAGGCAGTTTGTACACGCAGACAACTCAGAACTTAATTTTGAGATATTAAAACTTCTTATTCCCATATTTGCATTCTTAGCCCTCAGCTCATTTTAATATTTTAATTTTCTGTTATCAACACAAGATGGACTGTATCTTCACAATAAGTAAATTTATTTCTCTTACCTTGTCTACCAAAAAGGAAACTAAAATGGAAGGTTTTCTTCCCCCAACCCAATGGACAGCAAATCGTTTGTGCCCTGTTCAAAGAGCAACCAAGATGTTTTGATTCACGTGTGCATAAAAAATACCTGGGCGAAGCTCTGGGTCTTTCATTATGGTCGAGTGTTCTAGCCTTAGCCTGTGGAGAGGAAAAGAAGTGATAGAGTGCCAACAAAAGTCTTTAAAGCATTTTTGTCTTTTTTTTTTTTTTTTTTTTTTTGGTTTTTCGAGACAGGGTCTCTCTGTGTAGTCCTGGCTGTCCTGGAACTCACTTTGTAGACCAGGCTGGCCTCGAACTCAGAAATCCGCCTGCCTCTGCCTCCCAAGTGCTGGGATTAAAGGCGTGCGCCACCACAGCCCGGCCATTTTTGTCTTTTATTTAATGGTTTGTCTGTGAATCAATGTATCTATAGGATGTACGGTTGTATGTGTTTGAGCTTTGGGGATGAGTCGGATCCACTTCTTAGCGAGTCTGCAGTTTCTATGAGAGTGATAACATTTTATACCCGGGCCTTTGCATTCTCATGTTACAGGCCTGTTCCCTAAGAGTCCTTTATTTATCTTTGATTTAAAGGTAGATGGATTGTAGTAAGTGTTGCTGAGTCAGTCAACCACAAATAAATTGACTAGACAATAGTAGAAAACTAGACATGGGCAAGTAAGTGACTTTTTGAGTCAGAATATTTAATAATTTGAAGAATGCATTCAGCATTGTTAGCATAATAATTATTCACATTTGAAAACAACAATCTGTTTCCCTTCTTTTTTCAACCAACACCTTAGCGTACCGTCTAAACTAACACAGTACTTTGATTATGTCATTTCCCCTGCTCTTCAGACATGTGTAATCATTCTTTTTGTCAGACTCCTGGAACACTATTCAGCCTCAGCTTCTCACCACAATTACATATATTCTTCATTTTGGAGACAAAGTTTAACAGAGCACAGGCTAGCCTTAAACTTCCTAAGTAGCAGTTCAAGACTGGCTTTGAACTCTAGGCCTTCTCATCTCTCAAGTTTTGAGATTTTGCAGGCCCATCTTCAAATGCCCAGTTAGTCAGGTAACTTTTAAATACAACATTTTGAAATCTTTTCACAGTTTTTCACTTTTTAAAAAATGATCCCTTTGCTTTTGAGTTTCCTGAAATTTCTAAGAACACTTTTTACCTTCCAACCCAGAAACAATTGATGAAAATATATATTTAATTCTTCCAGAGCTGTGGATGATCTTAGTGAAGGCAAGAACAGGTTAAGGATGAATGACGCCAATAAACAACACCAAAGTGGGGGGAGGAACCCAATTCTCCGATACTCAAAGCTATATCAGGAATTTGGAGATCCAAGGAGGTATTTTGACTAATCGTTAGCAGTTAGTAGAGTTCAAAGATCAGTATGCTTGCCTTCTCTTTCTTTCTCCTTTTGCTGTCCATCCTCTCTATCTTGTTCTCTTTTTTCTTTCCTAGTATTAATTTTCTAAAAAATAAAAGTCTTTATAAACAACAGTAGCATCACTACCATCACCACCCCCACCCCCAATTCAACAACAACAGCAAGAACAACAACAACGATACTCATGCCTTATAATAATACCATTCTCAACCTACGACATTGGAGGGAGAAATAACTGTGCGTTCCTTTCCTGGCGAGCTGCAATAACATTTTAGGACAATGAAACTTAAAGCTTGTGAAAGCATTATTCCAGTTTCCGAGAATCTGAAACACATCTTCCTAGATCAAATTTCCTTGGAAATAGGAGGCACAGAAGGTGTCAGATTTATTATATCAAATATCCCGTTAAAGGGAGTGGATTAGAAATTTGCGTCGATGGCCTGTTTAAAAAGTCCTCAACGTCATTCTAAAGTAAATGGCTCTCTCTTGCTTCACTAGGTCGGTACCTTCAAGCCCATTACACAACATACTTCGAAACTGTGACCATCACACATGTTTAACTTAAAAGGGTCCAGTAGTGCCCTGGCACATGACCCGAATTACCACCTCTCCCCATGGCGAAGGTTGCTCTTTAGAGTCTTGCAAAATCATTGTGTTTACTCTTGACAAGTTGAGAAAACAAGTTCATCAGAGCAGTTTGTTCTGTTCAGCACATTATAAGAGGGGAGGTTTTTGGCAATAATAATCACTGTGCAAAGAAGGGCTGCTGATGAATTTGCTGTTTAAAAAAACATTTTCGTAGAACTATTTTACTAGTTAGAATGAGCACATGTCCAATGATGTAGTCATTGTACTCCGTGAAATTTACATTGTAAGCATTATTTTGGTAAAATTTTAAGAAAATGCTTTGACAGGATTAGATAAACAAAGGATTAGTTGACACAGTCATTAGCATCTTTCTAATTGTTTTCTCATTCACGAAATTATTTAAAATGTGTCAATTATGTGAAACTCAGGTCTACATAGACTCTTTTTCATTTTAAAGAAAAGCTAAGCTAAAAGCTTTTACTAAAGGCTATTCAGTACTGAACAACACATGAATAATGAGGTGACTCTATATTTGCCCAGATGCCAGATTTCTATATACATAAAACAAACGAACCAGAAAATGATTTTGAAGGTTTATTTTTCTAGCTATCTAAAACTATCTACATAATTTATACTATTTGCCTTCTAAGAATGTAGGTGAGGCACTTAAGTGTTGCCAACTTTCTTGATATCATTTTTAGCTAAAGCCAATACTGTTTCCTGGTATATATTGATTGATATCCTAGCATTTCTTAGTAAATATTGCCTGAATTGGTTATTCCTTTAGTTATTTAGATCTTATTTTCAAGCAAATATAAAAACTTAATGACACTAACGTACTCAGATCCTGTGGCTTTGGAATGAAAAATTACAAACAATAAATATAAGATAGAAAACTGAGAATATGATTTGCTGTTGTGGTTAAGTCTGGCTAACTCTCAGTCCAATTTGCCTGATCTGAATTACAAAAACAAAAGACTGCCAATGTAATTCTCTTACAATTTTAGTATCTTTGTTATTTTTAAATTTAAATGTAATATCAAAAGTAAAGTCATAATTACTTCCATCCCTCATTAGTTTTTGACCTTTACTTAAGTTGTATTATCTTCATTTCACATGATGGCATAAATACTTCTGAGCTCTGAAATCTGTTCTTTGCACCTCCACTCTCCGACACGCTTTCTGTCATGCTGGATCTTGCCCAGCCCAGTCTCTCCTCCTCACTCTACACTGTCACACCTGCTTTTCGAAAGTATGACCAATATGCAGGAAGAAGAAGAACACTGGCTAAGAGCTGAGTTCTGATCCTGGCCTCGACTCTTTCAGTGTGGTACTAGACAAGGTAGTTACAGAGTTAACACACACTATCAGCTATAAAACAGGAACAGCAGTTGATAACCAGGAATTGTTTCTAAGCTTAACAGAGAAGGCAAGTAGATGAGAGTAAATGGCAAATTGCTTAACATTATTCATATCTAGAACTATTAAAACAAGTTTTTAATAAGTATTTTCCATACATAGACATATCTTTTTATATAAATGTGTAATGTGCTAAAACATTGTAATCAAACACTATTTACTTAGCTTCCTAAGTAATATTTTTAAATCTATTATTGAATAATTTCCATTTTTCATCGTTAAAGATTGAGTTTTATTATTAACCCTACATGACATGATTTTAAATTTTAATTGTCACCAAAGTAGTACTTTTTATGTCTTTATTCATTATCTAACTTTACAAGAAATTTTTAGTGCATTCTTAATTTTTATTCTAGATTCTGTTCTCTAAATATACTTTACATAAGTATAGTCTGCTACGACTAACTTTGGACCTCTTTCTACTCAATATTAACACTACATATGCCTTCTTTCCAAAAGTAATCTATCCCCCACAGCTCTTTTCTTTTTTCAGATATATTTCCATCTTTGGACTGACTTACATCTGACTCCACTTGGGTTTCACTCCACTGTGTTTCTGCTTGACTGTGCCTTCATTTTTTCCAAGGTCACTTGAATTCTGAATCAACTTTCTAAGGAATTGTCTATTTTCTTTTTATTTCATTTGCCATTGACATACTTGGCTAATTCACTTGCAACAGCCTACTTTTATACATTCTCTGCAAATTACATATGCACCAATGTCAGCCTGGAGTATATGTGAGCCTCTTGCATTAAGGTAGATTGTGCTTGATACTTTTATTTCAACTAGCAGCAGTGTTTAAACACATATGAGCACAACAAGATGTACTGCTGTTGAATACAAATACATGTTGCATGTACTAGTGAACTTGTTGTCTTTAAGGTGTTTTCACACACTTGGGGGTTTATAAATGATTGCTTTTTTATTATCATAGGTTATAAATTACATGTACCTTGGAGTTTTATTGAGTGAAACCAATTTTACAAGGTCTCTTCTCTCCGTTCATTTTTCAGCTTCTTTTACATCACTTCGACGTTTAAGTTATCAAATGTTAGATTGATAAACACATTAATCATAATTGGTTCCTGAATTTCTAGTCCTCAAAATGTCAGTGGGATTCTTAATGGACATGTCTTACTTGATTGAGTTTCCAAAGACACTGGTAATCATAAAAACCCTTCCTCAAGCCACTTAATATCTGTCCATTGTCATTAGCAACTGACATGTCAGTAAGCTACTAAAACAAGTTGAAGTCTTTATATTTAAATTTGAAGGAACTTTCAGCATATCCTCACGTTTGAGCAAAGAAAGTGCAATTGATGTGAGTATAATCTTCATTTTTTTTTCCTTTCAAAGTACAGGCATTCTTGTCCACAACCTTACTGTGACAATGTTCCTGTTATATTCTTTGGCTAGAAAAACCACATAGTTGAACTTGAGCCCTTTATACTTGTGTATTTCATTTTAATACAACCCTACTTAACACAAAAGTGGGGCTTTCTTCAGGAGTTTTTGAGTTTTCTTTATTCTCAGTTTTTATGTTTGCCTTCCAGTCATGCTTTACTTGTAACTTAATTTTTTTCTAATGAGACTTTTGTTGTAATAGTGCTCTTTTTTACATGATTCCTAGGTATCGTTATATGCTCCTGTGTTTATTGACATAATTTTGTTTGCTACTGCTTAAAGAATCATCACAGACCAGGAACTCAGTACATACAAACTCTTCTTCCTTCCTTCCTTCCTTCCTTCCTTCCTTCCTTCCTTCCTTCCTTCCTTCCTTCCTTCTTTCCTTCCTTCCTTCCTCCCTTCCTTCCTTCTTTTCCCTAAAGCTTCTATTGCATGCTTGCTATGTAGTTGGTTTTTTTGACAGAGGCTTGATTTCTTAGAATTCTTTCTGATTCATTCCTTGGAAAGTTATGCTTCAAGAATTGAGGCTTGGTGGTTTCTGCACACTTGAAGAGGAATTTCTAATGCTATTATTTATTCTAACCCTGTGGCCTTTATTTTCCACAAGGAGTTGTTCTCAACTTTTCCGTTTGGTAGGAGGCCTCCTTAGTGTTGCTCTGTGTGTCCTTGATTCTAAATGGTTGCCATGAGTGGATTAATGGGAACAAAAATGGTGTGAGCAGATGTGTTCAGTCTCAGTGGTAACCTGCACGTTACGTGAAACCCGACACTATTGCATTGAAGGAAAGTTAGGGAAGTGTCTACTAAGAGGGGCACTTAAGCCATAGTCGGTAGGTAGATGGACACATACTTTTGGAAAGAAACATAACAATATTGATCCAAATGGCAACATTAATATGCAAAACAAGAGCAATAGGAAAAAAATGAAAGTGGAGTCATTGCAGGTTTTTCAAGACTACGAAGAAGTTTGTAACAATAGTAAACCTGTTTTCGATATGTTTTTACTTCACAAGACACTATACAAGTTCACTGAAGCTTTTAGAGCTACAAAATTTACTTAGACATAGACACAGCAGAAAATATACAAAAGTGTTGACTGAGGTTATATTAGGGGTGACACAATTATGTTTCAAAATTTTTAAATATAAAAATGAAAATAAATTCATCATTATACTCAATATAGTACCATTATAATAGCAGATACTGTAGTTGCAAATTTCTAAACTTCAATACTTAGGAAGACTCAGAGCTATTTTTTTTTAAAAAGATAAGCAATTGTATTAGTTATATACAATTAGTATATATCAATTTTATATACATATATGTATATGTACACATATACTCTTATTTGTGTGTGTGTTCCTGTGTGTAAGTACAGGTATGTGTATGCACAGCATGTGAATAGAGGGGAGGAGATAATCTTAAGTGTTGGTCCTCACCTTCTGCCTGGTTTGAGACAGACTCTCATTCTATTTTTCACTGTGTGTGCCAAGCTAGCAGAGCCGTGAGCTTCCAAAGATTCTCGTGGCTCTGCCGCCCATCTCATCAGAGGAGCATTGGGACTGTAGATGCAAGCTGTCCTGTTTGGCTGTAGATGGGTTCTGGGGATCTGAACTTAGCTACTCATGTGTGCACAACACACTTTAGCCATTGAACTATCTCCCCAGCAAGAGGGAGGGGGAGAGAAAGAGGGGTGAGGGAGAAAGGGAGAGGAAGAGAGAGAGAGAGGGAAAGGGAGAGAGAAGGAATGAATTTCTACTTCAATTTATGGGAAAGAATAAAATACTTTTAAACATTAAATTAAAGGTACTAGAATGCTCCTAACTCTTCCAAATGTGAGAAGTGCCCTTGATTTTGCTTCTCTATGTGGGATTACATACAAGAAAATAATAAAGCTGTAGACAGTGACAACTATGATAAGGGCATGAGTAACAGAGGGAAAGTCTGCATAAAATAATTTTACTTTTCCAGACAAATGACTTATATAAACTTAGAGACCAACAATGACCTGGCTTATAAGCAGTAAATTTTTAAAAGCAATTCCTATCATCTGTGTTCGTTGTGTATTCTGGACACCCCCCTTAGCTGAATGTACATAGCTTATGTAAGGAAAGAATCATAGCAATGTGGGAAAAAATTCAAAATATAATGAAGAACGTCTTTCATGAATGTGTACTATTCTTTTAAATTTTTGTTGCCTGACTTTTGTGATCCCTACCCATCACGTCCAAAGCCCCACCCCTTTGACCTGCCCAAATGTAAGTTACCTCCTTCATGGCATGATGTTTGACAGTTTGGTTGTAGGTTCTAGTCTATCTGGGCACTTAGTTTCAAAGACACTCACCACCTTATCCATCATTTATCCATTACTGGGCTTTCCAATGTGGAGATTGACTGTGGAGTCTCAGTGTATGAATTTTCTATGTTGAGGTAAAAAATTTTAACCGTATTTCCAAATAGTTTGACCCCAAAGAATGTTTCTACACTAATGCATCAAGACAGAGGATTTAAACTCTTCTTTAATATAAATTTATTTATGGACTCACATCCTCCCTTCCAGCATTGATACTATGTCATGAAATTAACATATCTTTGTGTCATCACCTTCATTATGGAAGTCCTAAGGAATAAGTCTCCACTGCTTACATTTCCTGGCCTTCGAGGCTGTCTCATAGTGATGTTGTGGGGCTTTCTTCTCTTTATATGCCTTGGCTTAAGTGAGATGTCCTGCCAGCCGATGTGACCCTTTAACTACCTGCTTTTATCTGTGGCTAAAGGATGAACTCAGTAATTTTATTTAGGTCAAAACACAAATATTCAAATCCTGGACACTTAAATCACTAAATAAGATTAATGTTTATATTAAGTTGCTTCCCATTGCTCTATTCACATTTTACAGGCTTAAGAGATTTAGAGGAACATAAGTTCCTTTGCTCTCTTGTGTTCTGACTAGTGTTACCAATAGCTTTAAAATCTGGAATGAAGAAGAATATTGTAATAAAAATATAATATACTACTTCATTAGTGTTCCTCTTCCCAAATAATTCAGATGCTTTCTGTATATTTGTGGAGGGAAGTTCGTTTTGATGTTTTCTTTACTGGATGTGGTTCCCAATGTCTTTTTCCAAGCAGAAAATGTCCAGGTTTGGGTTTTCTTGATATCCAAATAGCTTCCAAAGCAAAGGAGGCAACATTTCCAACACAGCAAAGTGTTTGATCTTTTGCATTATTAGAAAGGTACAGTCCTTTGGGTAAGGCTGTTTACCATGCCTGGGTCATGTTATTCAGCTACATAAGCAATTCCTTTGATGGCTAGCTTGCTTGCTACAGCAGTAACATGATTTCCACAGGAGAAGGTGCCATTTGTTATGTTGCAATTTGTATGACATGTCCATTGGAACATCTCTGGACATCAGCTTGGGAGGAGGAGCTAAGGAGAGGAGGAGCTGTAGGTAGGTTATTTAATGGCAGAATGAATGGGGAGTCAGAGATCGCTGTGCAGTCAGCCTACAGCCTCTACTCACTGTCTCCACACAGCTTTCTTTGACACTGGTTACAAACAAATTGGACAACAAAATCTCATGAGATATTTGTGATTTAATTTTAGTCACAAAACGTCTTCAAAATGACGAGGATTTTGACAGCTTGCAAAGTGGTGAAGTCACTGAAGAGTGGCTTTGGTTTTGCCAATGTGACTGCGAAGCGGCAATGGGACTTCTCCAGGCCTGGCATCAGGCTCCTTTCTGTGAAGGTAACACCCCTGTTTCTTATTTCTGATGATAATGCATAGAACACAGTTTAGCAGTAAAGCCAACTCTGATGATAATACACAGGACACAGTTTATCTGTGGAGTCAATGATGTGTCGACAGAACAAATACAACTTCAAATACAATTCCAAAGTGTTATTTAATAAAAAGTACTTAACCATAGAATCCATTGAAATAGCAAATGACTATTTTTAATCTTCTCTGAGTAAACTTAAAGTGATCTTTACCCAATATGAAGAATGACTCCAGTTCCTTTGAACATATAAAATATAAGTGCACTGCTAGGAAAAGACTTAAAAAAGTTATCACAGTTTAGTTTATGCCTTAATTTTATTGCTAATAGTGTGAGTCAAAAGAAGCAGGGTCTGTGTACATAGGGTATGCCCCACAGTATGTTAAGCCTTTGTTCTATAGTGGCTTAAATGAAAAAGTTTCTTTTTAAACATATAAGATTATAAACGTTTAGAAGAAAAATATCTATGAATTTTTAATGTTGAATGTCCCTGTACACAGAGAAAGGCAGAATTTCCATGCTTTCTTAATCTTCTTATCAGAGGAAAAATTTATGATCTTCATTTTTGCAGAATCATTTTGAGGCAATCAGCAGCTGAAAATCTGTCTGTCTAGGCTTATCTGTAGCTGAGCAGACAAGTCCACAGTGAAACAGTAAATAGTTTCTCTTCTACTCCCACCTCTGGTTATGAAATTCCTATAGGAACCTCTACCTTTTCTTGTCACTTTATAAAGATATTTCTCACTGGAGAAGTCTAAATTACATCCTGGGAACTTGGCCAATGAAGCTCTTCTTTACTGAATACAAAGCTTCAGAAATCATAGTGGCTTCAATATACTGTTTTTTTTGTTTTTTGTTTTTTTTTGGTGTAAGAGCTATAAAAAAGTAGAAAAACATTCTTCTTTAAATCTTGCGTAAAAACAAGTAGAGTAGCATTGGGAATTCTGCTTGTGGCTTGGGTGCATAGGAGGCTGACTAAAAATTGTCCTAGTGCTCCTTAGATTGCTTTGCTTATGTTGCTTTGGTCAGGATTTCAGGGGCTTTGGATTCTGGCATGTGTGGGAACAGGCAATTTTTATAGGTTCTTAGAGTTTCCAGGGATAGGAGTTGGGCAGGAAAGGAAATAAAATGAAAGAGAAGAGAGAGACATAAGAAGACACGTGGGAGAGAAAAAGAGGGAGGAAGGGAGGGAAGGAGAGAGAGAGGGAGAGGGGGATGGGGGAGGGGGACTAGGATGGAAGAGGGGAGGGGGAGGGAGAGGAGGATAGGGGAGGGGAGGGGAAGTGGGAGGGAGAGAGAGAGACCTATACTTACACCAATGGCATGATATCAACTTGAGCCTGCCACCCTGGGAACTTCTTACAAAGAATAAGAAAGTCATGTTGGATTCATTTTAATTATAAGATGGAAGCCAGAAAGGAGAATGGATATTCTAAAGCATCAACAAGGACACAGTTCCTTGACATAGAGAATGATGATTTGGCTTTAGTTAAGTATTTTCAATGCCTTGCAGTCACATGTCATCTCTAAGAGAAGAAACTGTAATGACAACAGTATCATCTCCAGTCTAAGTGCTGTGTCACATTTTTGTATTGGGTCATCAGGAACACTTTTTTATTCTCACAGAAGTGGGTAGCTAAAGACGAGTATGTCTCTGTTAAATACTAGAAACAGAGCAATGAGCTTACTAGTTAAAAGTAGAGGCCACAATAATTAGAAGTCAGCTCCCCAGACTCAGCGAGCACTCTACACAGCAATTACCACAGAACAACATGAGCTAATTATGTGGACCGACCCCTTGGGAAGCAGTTCTAGTTCCTGGTGGCAGATATGTTTCAAGGGTCTTCCATAGTTCATAGCTAAGAATGACAAATTTTCAGGAGGAATAAGCCATCATTTCAAGGTGTACAAGCCATTACTCACATACAGTCATTACTGGCCAGAACTTTGGAGGACTGCCAGGCATGAAAAATGGAAGTTCTTAAGCTTCATGGTAGTGAATTAAAGTCCCTCAGAGTCCAAGGGGGACCTGTGCTCTTATTCACTTATTTTGAAATAGTCATTTATGTATGGTTTTTTTTTGCCTCCTCTTTTAAAACTCAATTTTCTAAGAAATATATATTCAAATTAATTCTTTTTTAGGTGGGCACAGTATTTTAAAGATAGTTAAAAATCATTAGAGTGTATTTACATAAGTGTCATTGAAGGGCACGGGAACAGATTTTAAAGGTTAGTAACAGTACAGCTAGTTACAGACAGTAAATGGATTGTGAAAGACACTCAGATCCAAAAGTATTGCCCTGTAAGCCAGGCTGTGCTTCCAATGTCAGAAGAGGTCACTTTTTTCTCCCTGTGGTGAGAGAGGGAGGTGGAGTCAGCAGTGACACACTGTGCTTTTCTGTGACACTTCCTTGCATATTTGCTTGTGGCTAATATTTACAGCGTGTGTATTGCCAGTGGACACAATTGCGTTTCACTCATGAGGAAGAAGAAAGAACTTCAAGGTGTTCCTTGTTTTAAAAGAAGTTGGTACCAAGGGTATAAATGATCAACAACCATAACATAAGAAAGTTTTAGAGACCATAATCTTTTTTCTGTTAGTATTGAAAATGCCCAGTGTGCAGTATTATACTCAGCCAGTTGGAACAGTACTGTTGAAGACACCGAGGCTGAGAAGTAAAATAAAATATGGATTCTAGCTTCGGTTATACATTTCATATTATTCTGACCTTGGCAACTCATATAGTCTTTGAATTCAGACTTTGTCATAAGTAGTGGAGAGAAAGAATGCAGAATCACTAAACAATACTGAAGCTTAGAAGGCAATTTTAAATGAAAGATAAATACTTTAAAAATTGTGTTCCATTCACTTCAGTAGAAAGACTTTGTACAGGGTTCAATGGGGTCCTTATGTTTTTCACAAACTATAAATTATTTCAATGACAAGAAACATGATAAGAGTT
Organism: Grammomys surdaster; assembly: GCF_004785775.1. Taxonomy (NCBI): domain Eukaryota; kingdom Metazoa; phylum Chordata; class Mammalia; order Rodentia; family Muridae; genus Grammomys; species Grammomys surdaster. Next base: position 20,398,179 of record NW_021604613.1, read on the forward strand.
CTTACACATTTATGATGATTATTTTACTCTGCTTAAATATTTTAATTAAATAAGAAGATGTCTTTTACAACAAATAGGACTCAAGGACCAAAATGAATAGTACTTAGGATAAGGATTGGGATAGGGTAAGCTTATTGTATATAGTCAAGGTTTCCTGTTTTATTAGACTTTTACTACATACATGTTAGGGATGGATTTCATCCATGGTAGTGCAAATATTTCAATAAAATTATGGTCAAGTCCCTAGTAGTTATTGTCTAATTGGTTCAGAGAAGAGGTAAATTTATGTTTTTGATGCACAGTTTTCCTGTGGTTGGGAGGTGGCTTCTCTTTTGCATCCCTATGTATGTTATCCATACTTTGCCTTGAAGCACAGATATGTTAGCTTACCACTGACAGTGCTTTGACCAATTGTGCATCTTTGCATATGACCTTGCCTTCGGCATTGGAAAAGCTAGGAGAGAGGGTAGTGAGTGAGACTCCAGGGGGCAGAGTTTCTGGATACAGGGCCTCTTTGTTCAGATCATAGTTTGCTTCCCCTGAGGCTGAGCCCTATGGACCTCCTTATAGTTATGATGTGGGTCAGAAGCTATGAATTCTGGTTAAGAAGAGTTCTAAATGTCTAGCCTGGTCTTAACCCATGTTTCCTTGGCTTTTCCTCAAGGCCTCCTTTGCCCATCCTTGAGAACGCTTTTTCATGGTTTAGAGGTGAAATGAGGTTCAGCTGCTGAGGAAACAGGACTCATTCGTCTGCCCTTATGTCACTCTTAGAGCATCTTGGGGTTTCTGACTTGTTAGGACTGAGAGCTGCAGTATGGCTGTCAGTATCCCTTCTCAGTGAGATGAAGCTGGAGCTCTCTGTCAATCTTCAGATGGAGACGGACAGACTGATGTCACTGGTACGTCCCTATGTCTTTACAATGACTGGGTTTCAGAGAAGGTTACACGGCCCATTGTCAAAGTTGGCTGTGATGTTGCAGCATAGAAATCCCTAGCCTACACCTGCTTGTTTTCATGAGTACAAAGTCAAAACATGAACATTCTTTTGAGGTCACTCTCCTTTCTTTATTCTTTTCTAAATGCCATCTGAGAAGCTTTTAAATTTCTTAAGGAAGTTGTTGGGTGGTGAAATTGTCATTAGTTAATCAATAGTTTTGGTACAGAATTGGATGGTTTCTCCTATGTCAGATAATACTAATTTATAAACATAAGGTTTAAAACTTAGCTAATAGCATTTGGGCACTCCCAAATTCAGAACCATTTGTCCTATACCATATGCATAGTCAGAGCTTGTCAAAAAACATACACTCATGAGGACATGTAATAGAATCTTTATAAATACTATACTTTATTTATGAGAAATATAATTAGAACAAAATTATTCATGAATCTGGCTCTTTAGTTCATCTATGCCCAGAACACAGGAATGTTCAAAATTAACCTTGTGATTTTTATCTCCTACATTAGCTTATGTTTAACCAAAACCAGAGGACTTTGATGCTGGAAGGCTTAATTGATTATTACAGTTACAACGTTCAGACAACCTGAAATGTTAAGCATCCATAAATACAAAGAAGTACATCAAATATTTTAAAGACAATCAAATTGTGCTGCAATTAGAAATTTACATACCCGTATTTTGAAAGCATAGCTTCAAAAATGTAAAGATAAGATTTCACTTACACAAAACAAAACTTTATGATTTTAAGTTTTTACTGTATTATTTACATAATAAATATCTCAAAAAAATCTGTCCTTAGGCTTCCTATTTTCCATAGCTTTGTTCAGATATATGTTTTAAGAGGCTGAGTAACGAAGTGAACTAATAGCTATGAAAACATCAGGTAAGCCAGAAATCAAATATATTATATAGCTCGAGGCTGTGGCAAAAAGTGGAAATAACACACAGGGTCTCAACTTTCTCTGATATGCAAATAGCCTACTTAGATAAATGACTCTACAGCAATGTAGTCAGATTCCCGGAGTAAATCATTTTCATTTCTCCTACTGGCTTAAGGGGATTGTTATCTCCGTAATGCTTTATAGCCAAATCTCTTGTGCTCAGTTAGCTTAAAGCTTTACATACAAAGCATTTTATTTGCAAATACTAACGCGTTCAGGTCAAAAGCTTCATTATTCCTCCCATTTCACAGATGTGTAAATACCAAAATTAACAAGAACACTCTTGTTTACAAACTGAGACGTTCGTCAGGGAATGTGGTTAGAACTTTAAGCAGGCCTCCATTATCAGCTATTTTTCCTTTTTTAAAAAAATTATTTCTTTTATTTTGTAGCTTATAATACAATTACACAAATTTCTCCCTCCCTTTCCTCACCCCAGATAGATTTTAAACATTTATTTTTAAATTTATTCCCTCATAGATTTATCCTGACAGCACCTGCCCTGCCTCCTTTTCTTCCAGTCCTGCCTCCAGTTCTCACTCCTCCTCTGTTTCCCTTCAGAAAAGGGCAGGCCTCCCAGGGATCGCAGCCAAACATGGCATGTCAAGCTGGAATAAGACTAGGCACTTCCTCTCAGATTAAGGCTAGATGTGGAAACCTGTATGAGAAAAAGGATCTCCAAAGCAGGCAAAAGCGTCAGAGAGAGCCCCTGCTTCCATTGTTAGAGTCCCACAGGAAAACCAGGCTACACAAACTTAACATATATGCAGAGGGCCTATGTTAGACCCATTCACACTCCCTGGATGTTGGTTCAGTGTCTGTGAGCCTCCATGAGCCCAATTTAGTTGATTTTATGGGTTTTCTTGTGATATCTTTTACTTGTCCAGCTCCTACAATCCTTCCTCTCTCTCTTCCCAGAATTCCACGAGTTCCACCTAATGTTTGGCTGTAGGCCTCTGCACCAGATAGATATTTTATGACCTGACATTTGTTATATGCTGGGACCGTAGCTGTTGAAGCATCACTAGATTCTGCTGAATCAGTTTTCTCGATGGGATTTCATGTACATGCTAGAGCTCCCATTTACCTGAATTTTATCTCAATGGCACACACATAGTGCTTTCCTCTCTTTTATTTTGTTGCACTTTCAGAAGAGGCTCAGATCAAAGAGTCAACAAGGATTCCTTCTCTATATGGTTCTCAGAAAGTATACAAACAGAGTGTTTCAGCACAATACTGTTAGATATTCCCCTCCCCCTTCAATGAAATCATTGTTGGGTGGCTTAACAATATGTGCTGCTTGTCATTTTTACCTTGTCTGGTGTACTCCTATATACAAAGTCCAAGACTATTTTCAGCTACTAGAAAAGACACATTCCACTTGTTTCCTGTATTGAAGTAAAGGATTGAAAACACCAATAAACCCACAAAATACCTGATTCAAAGCAAAGGACCAATATCCTCAAAGTCAGTGGAATGACACTGGGATACAGAACCTTGAAGAAGCATCAATGGATGATTATAAACAACATCATAATGAATGCAAAGAAATGCCCAGCAGTAATAAACATGAAGCTGATTTGAAATTTTATAGGCTAATTATAAATTCTGTTTCAATTTTGAATACACTTCTCAGGAATGAGCTCTCTAAGTTAGCTGAGCATAACCCCAGGGACACTTCTGAAGAGCGTCTTGAGGGGAAATTTAGCTGTGTGACTTCCATTATTACTTGTCTCATTGTTCTTATTCTGGAACATTCTTTGAAACATTGACTCTTTTAAATGTGATCTCAAACTGAGAGCCTTAAAAGGTAAAGAATTCTGGTCATTTGTAGCTCTCTGAAGCTTTCCAGTCACCTCATGCAAAAATTAAAATAAACCTGTGCATGTAGTTTCAAAGTGAATTTAAACTTTCATACCAAATTAAAAGCCTTAAAAAGAAGAGGGGTTTGAGGGTGACAATATTTGCAAAATTATACTTTTAAAAATGTCATTAGTAAAATTAAAATACTTTAGAACACAGTGGAGCCACAATGCTGAGATCCATACAGGCAAATCACAAAGAATGCCAAAAATTTTATAGGAGTTTTAATCAAATATATAGACAAATCCTTTGCACAAAACTGTGTTTTCATAAAAATGACTTCTAATTGGTTAAAGAATTCCAAGTTTCACAATATTAGATGACACATTATTGAACTTATTTTAGAATCTTCATCCTAAAGGCAATGCAAGAATGGGCATCATATGGATATTGAAATAAATACAGAAAAAAGAGTACAGTTTAATAGAGAGAGTATTACATAAAGCAGAGGATTAAAATGGTGTAAAGTTTTAAATATTGTGTGTGGTAAAACATCTATAACTTCACAGACATTCCTGCAAAAGTTTCTTGTTATAGCTAGCATTTAATATTACTAGACCATAGGGATTTTTGCATTTATTTTCTATAAAGCCTTTAGACTTCTATCAAGTAAAACAGAATGCAGGTTTGCTTCTGTGTATGTCTACCTATGTGCGTTTGTATGGCTAGAGGTCAACCACTAGTGTCTCTCTCTACTGCTTTCCACCAGATTGTTTGAGGCAAGTCTCTCACTCAACCTGGAACACCCAGCCTGGCTGGCCAGTGAGCCTCCCGAGCTTACCTGTCTGCACACTCCTGTGCTGGAGTTTTTGATGTACACTGTCATACGACGGATTTTATAGGCTTCTGAGGAGCTGAACTCCAGCCTTCCTACTCAGTCTGAACTTTACCTGCTGAGCCATTTCCCCAGATTCCTGAATACACCTTTTGAGAGCTTATTCACAACCTCATGGGCTTGCAGATTCATTAGTATCTATAATGTTTAGACTAAAAGAGGTTAAATTAACTTAAATAAATTTTCCCTCAGATCCACATTGACCAAAATTCTTGATCTCCTTTTTCCAGGTTCTGTGCATATTTAGCAAACATAATAACTGGGGTAAATAAATACAAATGTGATCTTGAAAAAGGAGAGATAATACTATTTATTATAGATATAATTTGCACATTGGTTTAAGATCAATCATGAAACTTTCCTCTCTGTGTATATATAAACTTTCCTTCAAGGTGTTACATGTTGCTCTTCTGTTTAGTGAGACAAATAAACTAGATGCCTACGTTTCCTCTATTCTTTCCTTTTCTTCTTCTTTTGTCTTATGGGATACATTTGCCTATATAGTTCAGGCTGGAATTGAACTCATCATTGTTCTGCACCTGTCTCTCAGAGTCTATGATTTCATGAGTGCATCACCACATCCAGGTTCATGCCGATTGTGTTCAGTTGTGTGTCCACTCTTAAATACAGGCCAGCTTGAGAGTAATATCCTGGATGGATGATTTGGTAAAAATGCCTCTTGTCAGTTAGACTCACTTGGAAAGGCATTGCAAGGTCCAGGGAGGCTGCTGTTGACTTGGAATTGCTTCATTGAATAGAAGTTTCCAGAAGTAGCATTGTAAGAGACATACTGGGAGACAGCTTTGACAAACCTGTAGTCAACACAACTGGAAGCTGTGATCTATCGCCTGTTCCTTGGTCCATTGTCTCAGTTTCTAGATGTAAAAATCTTCAGGAAGGTGATAAGTTTCTGACAGCAGGAAGAGATCCCTTCTCCTGGTTTCTCACAGCAGGGCAACAAGTCCTTACCGGAACAAAGGCAGAATGGAAAAACATCTGACCTACATTGGTATCTGTGGTCCCTGCTGTTTTCTAAACTTGAAAACTCAGGGTATGGAATCAGCATGACTAATTGTCAACACCAGCTGGATTATCTGAGATTATAGGATGAAATCAATGACTAGCCACTTCACTCTGACAAATTTACATTTCATAGACAGGCAATTCTTAATTGACTCTGGTCTCCTGTTGGTTTATCCACATGGATTTTGAACTGAAGTTTCTTATAAATAGATTAGACTTCATGATATAATTACTTTTAATCTCCTCTTAAAAAACTGTAAAACAGAAAGGAGGAAGGAATAATAAGATGGATGGGGGAACCCCCCCCCCCCAAAAAAAACAGCAACAACTACAGACTGTTCCTCTAATTACTACTATGAGGATCTCTGTTTCCTGAAGGTTCTGTCAACTCAAGTGTAAAACAGAGATGTTAATGTCACCAACTTCATTGTTTTTCTGTGAGGAATAGATGAGGAAATTCACCAGTAGCTATAGAGACACTGCCTTGCACACTCGTGTTAACCACCACTATGGGGAGGCTGACTCAGGAGGCATCAGAGTGGAGATCTGAGTGACACAAAATCCTCTCAGACATTATCGTTCCAACAGGGCTTCCTGACTATTTGAATTTATATACCTTGGCCTGAACAGAAGACAGTGCTTTTTCTCTAGTCAGTTTGTTTTTGTGACTTCATATGGACTTTGGTTAACATAGACAAATACATTCAGGTTTATGTTATTCTAATTTCTCATTAAGGCAGTGTCAAGGTAGGTGTCTACTAACACTGATAGATCAATTTCCTTTAAAAGACATTCTTAGGAAATGGTCATCCTTCACTTTCACAAGTATTAAGAGGCACCTCATCTAATGGAATCACATTAGAAGAAATTTCAGGTATATGTTTATTTCAGTACAGTTTTTAAAAAAATAATTATGCAAATATTTATCAGTGGCAAGGATATAGCAATATTCTTCATAAACTGTGACAACAATAAAGATAAAGGCACACAGCTTCAACTTTAAATGGAATGAGAAAAATAAACCAATTATTTCATATTTAAAAATTTGGTGCACAAACACAATATTTCAAGTATGAGGCCTATTAGTGAATTTAGACAAAGAATCTTTCTCTGTAGTATCTTGTTCAACCTCACGAGCCCTCTTTTTATGTCCTGGCTACTACCAACCCTCCTATTACATACAAATTTTTAATAATTAGATGATGGCCGGCATTTTATATAAAAAGTAAATAAAGGAGTTTGGGTTATATATGTCAAATCCAATTTTATTCCATTGTGCTCATGAGGGAAGATTCGATTTCTAGGTAACATAGTAGTTATTAATATTTCCAGTGGAATCAAGTCATGGAAAATATAAAAATAAGATTGAGAAATCTTCTAGAACTTTCGGACAGGTTTACCTACATACACCATACCTGAATGGTGCGTAAAGCTGGCGCTGTTTGTAGCCAAGAGTTATCGCCTACCTCAGCTGACTCCTTCCTTTCCTTATGTCCTTTTGTATTGGCCTTGGTAGCATGTGTGTCCTCATTCAAGTAAGATAAAGATACATAAAAACAACCGGAATCCAGTGAGCATCAAAATCATGTCACAACATTATGTCTTAGTGTTCTAATATTGTAATACAGCACTTCAGTGGCCATGCATTCCTAAGTTTGGCTGACTGCAACTTTATGTGACCCTCAGCCAACGCTTCCTGAAAAGTTACAGTGTTGGGTTAGGCTTGAGGCTTTCTGCTGTAAAGGTCAGTAGGAAGTAGAAAGCATACCTTAAACAACTATAACCCACAACACACCCCCACACCCATCCACACCCACCCACACCCACACAGCATCATCACCACTATCATCCTCATCCTCATCACCATCCTCCTCCTCCTCATCATCATCATCATCACACACTGAGAGAATGCTGGAACAGGATCACAGAGCAATCAGCGTTAAGTCTGACTCGTTCAATCATAGAAGGCCTAGCCTATACACTAGGAAAGACAACCAGGGTGTAAATAGAACACAAGCAAGGTGTTTACTCATAAAGAGTAAGAGCTGAGGTATTGCACGTAGAAAATGACCTAAGCAAAGGAACCTACATGTAAGTTGATTAATTTGAAGACTAGTATTCTTCAATAAGAAAGTCTTATCTGTGCTGCCTAGGATAGGAAGAAGCAGAGAGACATGGAGGTAGCTTGTGTGATGGGACACAATAGAAAATGGAAAGTCTTTTCTCTTGGGTAGCAGGATAATTATATGTAATGAAGAGTTAAATGAAGAAGGAAATGGGTGACTATTCATTTGCTTTAGTCATCACTGTTATTACTTTTTGGATATTAGATGCTGAGATGGAGATACTTTTAATTGGTGTACCATTTAAATAACTTGATTATTGAGCCTATAGGATGCCAGGTGATGCAAAAGTGGCTCCTCCCAAAATGTTATGAAAAGATGATGAAGGCAGTTGTCGTGACTCTAAGAAGTTTGATTCCTTTGAGTTTGAAATACTAGCAACAATAACCACTTCTGGATAACACATAGCATTAGATCTTTACCTTTGAAAGAACAGTTCAGTGAAAAATTAGACAAACAAATTAAGAATGTGAAGTGCTAAGAGTGAAGACTAGGGATCATAAGAAGAAATATAATATTTCAGTAATAAAATAGATTAGCTGGGGGCACATTAGGGAATAAAACAGATGTTATGATTTGCTCAAATGAAGTTTGCTTCCTAGCAGGATAAGTCAGCAAAGACATCACTGTGTCCATGGGCTTTTGGAAAGTGAGAAAATTATAACAAAAGTCCTGGCCAAGGACATGGAGGACTGAGAGGCAAGCTGTAGTCTTAAAATCAGAGATTAAGGGAGACCTACAGAAAGGTGACATTCGAGCAAAGACTTGAAGGACATTTCAAATTTGGGACTTGAAACACAGTATTTGCTAAACATTTCTTTATTGAATTTGGTTTAAATCATAAGCATGGGGAGGAAAACGTAAATTATTTTATGAAAAAAATCCCTCAAAGAAAAGGGTGCTATTTTTTCATTAATTTATTTATTCATTCACTTTATTAGCTCTCCCTTCCTTCAGTCCCACCCTTACAACTCCCTGCCCCCATTACTCCCTCCCCTCCTCCTCAGAGAAAGAGACACCTCCCTTGGGTACCACCCTGCCCTGGGGACATCAAGTTGCAGCAGGACTAGAAAAAGATGCTATTCTAGGCAACCTTGTATTTGCAGGCATTTCAGTGACAATCCCATCCTGCATTTCTCAAGGTTTTCTCCGTTTCAGGAAAGTATCTAGCTCTTTTACTATATGGAGAATCTAGGGACATCTCCAGAGGCACACAGGTACTTAGAGTGTGGGAGAGACTCAGTGAGGTTTGTGGCTAGACAGTCTTCATTGTCTTATTGGCATATACATTTTTATTAAGCACAAAGGAACCGTATCATTAAAAAGGTCCTTGATTTCTCTTAACCTTTCATGACATTCTAGAAGTGTACACACTTCCCTTAATTAGACTTTCTCCACATTTTCAGCTTTTAAGGGACTAATGTGCTCTGACAGTGGGCATTTAAATTATAATTTAATAATAGAAATCTAATTCCTAGGTTCTGCATCTGTTTGACAGGATGGAGGCTCCAAAAATGTCTTATGATGGTGAAAGATGAATTCTTATGGAGTCTCTGGAAGGAAACAGCATTCGGGGGGAGGGGGGACTGTTATCTAGGAGAGAGGACTCTAAATAATAGCTCCTTGCTCAGAGTCCCTCCATCAGTTCCTAGATAAGTCAATTGGCACTCATCATTTAGTCATTGGAGGCTAGTATAGTTAAGAGGAATATAAAGTGTACTATAGGCAATAAACAGAAGCCGTGTAACAACGTAATGAGTAGTGGGAAAGAGAATTGGAAGATCTATAAAAACTGCCAAAAAGCACAAAAAATATAATTAAGGGAGCAAAAGACATATTGAACACATTCTCTGGGACTATTTCAGACAGCAGTAAATGTCTCCTCAAATGTATCTTAGAGAAAGGAAAGCAGGGCAGGAAACTAGTTTCATGAAGAGAAGAGAGACAAAAGTATCAAATAGAATTGTGGGAAAAGGTAATAAGAGATGAGTTTGCTGATGTGAATTTTTACCTTTCTTTAAAATAGCATCATCTAACCCAGAGATCAGACAATAACCAGAAAGCTCTGGCTGGGGGTAAGTCAGAGGAGGGAAGAGGAAAACATAAACAAAGGTGACATTTTAGGCAGACAAGCTCAGGATAAGTCCAAAAAACTGGAATAGAGATAATAGCTGAATTTGGAATTCACAGCCAAGCTTGCCTAAGTACAATTATTTTAAGTTAAATATTATTTAAGACCATACTCTCTTTTTTCTATTTTCTGAAGGCATGTAGGTTACACATGACTTCCTCACCGACAGAAAATAACATTTCTAGTAGAAAATGTTTTGTGACAGTAAATTTTCATTACTTGGACCAAAGGGCTTCATCGAGTGAAACACGTCTGAGTTATCTGGGGACTTTTGCCAATAAACACACCCCTGTTGAGACCCAACTCTGTGGAATGTCTTTTACCAACCTTCGGAAATACACTGAACGTTAGCACTCAAACTTCCTAAAATCATCAACCTCTGTCTTGAGTTGTAATTACACGAAAGTAACTGAAAAAAATCAAAATGAGTTACGGAATGACGGTAAGGTATGATCAGATATGACGAGCAGAGCTGCTTTTTCACAGTGAAATTTAGATGTGCAGCAACAAATCCCTGACAGAGATCTCGTCACCGCTGATATCAGATGCTGCCAATCACTGGGTTTTTTTTTTTTTTTGTGATGGAAAAGTTTCAAACTTTTCTTAACATAGTGTCTAGGAAAACAAAGTATAACCGATTAAAGGGACCTTCAAGCTTGTGACCCCCACTCCTCTTTACAATACACGTTTCCACATAGCAATATCTCTTCAATGAGCAGTACAGAACTTCTTTTGTCTTTCTCAGGAAACAAATGTGAAATCCATGTATTTTATTTTTAATTTAAAACAAAATAAATAAATTACCCATTTAAAAGACTGAGATTTGAGTAGGAAACACTAAGATAGTTCTGTATATAACTATACTGTATATACACATTCATACATCATTGAGATTTAAGAGCATAGTGTTTGATGAATGGCAATTAAAATAACACTTTACATGTAAGAACAACCATTCTAATGGCAGGAGATTTGAGTACTTCGGATGTAAGGAAACATCGTATTTCTGCAGACATTACTGAAAAATAACAGGTTTCTGCATTTTAACACTTGAAAAGCTGAGAGTGCTACCAAACCAGAGGAATAGAGAAACAAAGCTCATTACAATCAATTATTAAACTGATTTGAAATTGGTGTGTGTATGTGTTAGTGAGACAGCAAGATACAGAGAGATTAGACTCTATGACTTCAGCCCTAAAATGACTAAGGGACAGAGAGTAGAGAATTGGTGTATTTCTTCCTCTAATGAGCTCACTTAACCTCACAGAAAGAAGAGCCTTTCTTCAACAACTTCAGTGCATGGCCAAACTGATTTAATATATAATTGTATCAATTTCTCTGACTTATAATTATTTGAGGCAAATTTCAGATATGCAATGTTATGATTTAGTATCTCAGTATGTATTTATTAAAAAGATACAGAACCTTAACTGCATAACCTAATACTGTCATCAATCCTAACATTATATCCAGTATAATCAAGTACCAATTTGTCATACTTATTTCCTTAGTTGCTATGAAGTATTTTATGACCACATATTACAATGAGCTACAGTGTCTCCTAGAGATTCTGCCCCCTGAGCTGTGGTTTAACACATTTTTTCCCTCTCCCTTGACCTCAATGGAAATTGAGATGTAAATTGTTTCAACAATAGAATTATAGTACTTTTGAGGAATGGGTGATCTTTGCTTGCCTCTTAGATAGGTTGCTCTAATTGTTCTTTCTTTTAGCCAAGAATTTTATAGAAGGTAGTTCAAAGATTAAGACAGCAAAGTAATCGAATTCAGGATGCCCATAGCCAAAACTGAGAACCAGACATGGATATAATTAACTCTAATAAAAGGCAAAATATGATACTGCTTTTAGAGTGTTCCACAGTGCCTGCTGCTGTTTTACTGTTAACTGAGTGATACAGATCCAGCATCCCCATGACCATAACACGATGTGGAGAGGGCAACCCCGGGGACAAGTCCATCAAACACCAGAACTTTGTGGAGCATAATTTAATAGGTAATCTCTAGGATTCCTTCTAGCTCTAAACCTCTGAGTGAACAGGAGCTGAACATTATGATTCATGATGCCTTTGTAAGCTCAGGAACTTCCCTTAAAGGTATACTTGAGCAAAGCTAGGGAATATTAAGAAGGGAAAGTTACCAACGATAGCTCTGCAGCGACCTTGAAGTACTTCTGGCTTGTCAACAACTCTACAAGTAGACTTAGAACAGGCAACGCGTTGACATGCTTCAGTTCCTCTTCCAAGCAAAGTAATACAAAATACCTACCAGTGACAGTGCCATCCACTTGGAGAAAAGTTACAGGTAACACAGAACAATTCCATGCTCGGGTGGGATGGTTTCAGTAAATCTGCTGTATGTTTATTTATGCTCGGGTATTTTTATCATCAGGATTTTTTCTGGGTGTTTCATATTTTGCTCTTAAGATTCTTGCAACTGTTTCTTTAGGCACAGACAGCACACATTGTTCTGGAAGATGGAACTAAGATGAAGGGCTACTCCTTTGGCCATCCCTCCTCAGTTGCTGGTGAAGTGGTTTTTAATACTGGCTTAGGGGGGTGAGTATGCTTCTGCCCAAACACTTTATTTTTTCTCTATGAAGAAGAATACTTGGGTGATGTAAACTCATGGTGACAGATTGATCTCACCACATCATTGTATTGTATATTGTAGTTATGTGGAGCTTTGTGCAGGGCCTCCTGTAGCCAGCCTAGACAGCAGGTATAGATGTATGCTTTCTGTTCCTGAGAAAGAAATACAACATGGCAGCTTAGGTGGCCCCTTAAACAAAACAAAACTAATCCTAGAAACCTATATCGTGAAGTTATGGGAAGTAGTGATCTGATGAAGGTGATGCTTGCGGCATGGGAAAGGTGGATCGTCACAATATAGGACATTCTGTCATTGAAGCTAAGCCCCATTTCTGCACAACTAACAAGAGACACTTGAGCAGTTTGTGTAATTTTGCCTTTGAATAAAAAAATTGAACTGATAAGATAAAGAAGCTAAGTGGCACACAAGTCTAATATTCCTTCAAAGTTTTGTCTTTTATTACTTAATCGTGTGTATGTGTAGTGTGTTTGTGTGTGTGAGCATGGTAACCAGAGACAATGGATCCTGTGGAGTTGGAGCTACTGGGAGTTTTGAGTTGCTTAACGTGGGTGCTGGGACCTGAACTTAAGATTCTTTATCAGAGCAGGAAGGGCTCCTAACCTCTGAGCCGTCTCTTTAGCCGCGTTACCTAGCATTTTTAATAGTTTTCAATTTTTGACACAATTTAGTATCTAAGTTTTACTAGTGGGTAAACGTGAGTATGAGGATTGTTATATAGTTCATGGGGTTGCTCTTACATAGACAACAACCACTTGTTCATCTGGGAACCAGAAGGCTGGATTTCTGGTTTCAGGATATAACTGTTAAGAATGGAATATTGAGATACTGCTTAATCTTTTGGAGTTTCAGTTTCCCTGTTTAAAAAGTAAGGGGGCTATATTACAAAATAATTGACAGCTGGATGCTTAAACCACATGCATCTTAGAAAAAATATGACTTGACTATCTTAAAAGGTTTACTTCAGAGAGTCAGTCAGCTAACCTTTTTATGAGATACTTGATGAACACTTCAGGGAAATTCACATTAGCCTTGGAAGGAGAAAGGAACACTGGGTTAACTGATACTGAGTATATTGATAAATCAAGCCTGTCATGTTATTAATGTGCGTCTTCTCTAAATCCTCACCTCTCTGTGTAAATTGAAGAATATTAGGTCGTTTAAAAATCAGCCCCAGTGGTGAGGACATTAAATTACAGTGTATAAAACCTGTTTGTGAAGTTTTGCTTCGTCAGGCAATTATTTAAGCTTCTTGACAGCACTAATTACTAGCTGTGTTAATATACCTGCCAACAAACAACTGTTTAATATAGATCAGAATGATGGAGGGCACTCGAGTTTTCTTCTTGGTGATAGATTACAGGTGATAAATCTTGTCACATCACAAAAGTCAAACAGGACCTGATGGATTAATTTGCTTCCAACACTGTAGCATGGCGGCACGTGCTACATTTATGAACTCACTAGAGAGTACCATAGGCTCATGGTTAAGGGAGAGGTCAGGTACGTTAAAGAAAGAGACCAAGGAAAACAAAATTAATTTAAAGCCTCTTTTGATGTGGAAAGGCATTTGTATTGGGTTAGTCCACAGACTTCGTGTTTTATTGAGATATGTAGATCTCATCCATTGTCTGGCTTGCTCAATAAGGTGGTTGATAATTATGTTTTTTTTTTCAATCTTCAAGAAACACATTTATATTGTGTAGAAGCCTTGGCTAAAAAATTATCAGTTGTTGACAGGTAAGAGGCATCTGAGGAAGAGGCTGGTAGAGGCTGTGAGTGCTGCATCCCCGTGGGGATGTGGGGCTCGAAGACGAAGTGTTCTGTTGACAAAGTTAGTTCTGGTAGGACTTAGTTTGGATGGGGTTGAGGAATTTATGGTGACTGCTATCTGAGCTGTATTGGATTGGTTTCAAGGTTGTCGATTCCATCCTGCTCAGGCACTAAATTCACTTTCAGTCGTAATCCACAAGAAAGATTGGGTTGAACTCTATCTGCAGAAGACAAAATGTAAGAGGTCAGGAAAGAAGAAATCAGAATGTCTTCAGGTACATGGAGTAAAGTGTTGCTAATTCCTAGTATTATGGGAAAATATTCCCTTCCCCACAAAAACGTTACACACACACACACACACACACACACACCTCCGACTTTAAAATTCTGCATTCCATTCTAGTTTCATTTTCAGGACTTTAAAATAGTTATTTGGACAGTTAACTTTTAAGTCAGTAATGCTGCAGGTAAATGAACAATATTTTTTCCACTTTATAAAAGCTATCAATGTTGTATGCTTTATTTTGTATTCTCAAACTAAATAATTTAAAAATCAGTATTCTCGAGTTATTCTTTTATGTGCATTAACTCTTAGTTTAATATTTACTGAGTTCTGATATGGATGTGTACTCATGCTGTTATTACTTGGTTATTCTTCAGCATCATAATGTATACTGAAAAATTATTTTTACCTTTTTGATGGCTGGTATATTTTTGAGACATTCAGCCCTCGACAGTAAGTGTAAGTTTTTTACTCAATATCTAGCAGGCTAGAGAAGCTTTTAAAGATATTTGCAATTGTTAAATTGATAGCTGTGTAAGATAATTAAAATATTATTTAAGAAACTTAAGTTCCTTCAAATGAAACAATAAAAACATAAAAATCACCTTTGTATTAGAATCAGCTTTTCTGTTCATATTAGTTATATTATGGATACAATTTGGCATTTCCATGAGATTTCTTTAGGTTTGCTAAAGTCCAGAGACAGTTTTTAGGAGTTTAACCCCATCGTCTTTTTATTGAAGAGTTCAATGGCTCAGAATATGTACATAGGTGATAACTTTGCACTTATATATGTGCTTTGGTGGTAATACTCTGGCTTGTCTACCCAGGTACCCGGAAGCACTTACCGATCCTGCCTACAAGGGACAGATCCTCACCATGGCCAACCCTATCATTGGGAATGGTGGGGCCCCCGATACCACTGCACGAGATGAACTGGGTCTGAATAAGTACATGGAGTCTGATGGAATCAAGGTAGCGCCTGCCATGATATGCTAAGAGTCTCTCTAAGGCTACAAGAAAGGCAAAGCTTTTCTCGCAAAACTACGTATTAAGTCCATGTTTCCAACCTTATTCCTAAGTACCCCAGGACAATCTTTAACTTGACAAGTTAAAGTTTTATTTATTAGGAGAGTTTAGATTTTAATGCCTTGGAGGAATCTTATTTTAATACATAAAATATTGTTACAAGTCCAAATAATGAGGCAGTAGACGATGAAGAATCATCTTTTGAGATAAGTTTGATAATCAACTGTGTGTTATTTATTGGCTTTTAAGTATTAGTAAAAGATAATTTATGTGATGAATAGGAGGTTAACACATTTAGATTACCTAGTCACAGATATTCGGATAGTATCTTGAAATATGGAGCTTTAAAACATACATGGCTACTTCACTCTCTTTGTATTCTGTTTTGGAGGACCTTGGGTCTCATACTTAGTCCTCACAACTAAACTATTTATCACAATTTCCTCAGTCTTTTCTGCATGTACATTAAGAAAATTATTTTATCTATTATCTTCATGGAATAAGTAATTGTGATGACATCATTGATAAATTAAACAGTTGAAAAGCAGCAGTTCCTTCATTTGGGGATTTGCCTGCAAGGTAAAACCACTTTTCAAAAGTAGCATTAAGGAAACAATGACATATGTAAATACAAGTGCTGACAACATTTTTTATATCATGTTTTCAAAATCTGAATGTTTTATCGGTACTAAAAATAATCAGTTTAAATATGCAAAATTAACCTTCAAGATGAGTCACAAGAAGTGAATAATGTTTGGCGAATCAACCTTCAAATGACTGGCTGTCTTCCTAGGTGGCAGGTCTGCTGGTGCTGAATTACAGTAATGACTATAACCACTGGCTGGCTACCAAGAGTCTGGGTCAATGGCTGCAGGAGGAGAAGGTGAGAAGCCGGATAGGTCTATGGATCTATGGGAGCCTGGGGGCCTATTCATTTCTGGATATCGCTTCCAAAGACAGCTTTTTAAAAAAGCAACAGCAGCAACATAAGCAACAAATCTATATCCTATCCAACTTTTCCAGAATTCACTCTCTGAATTTATAGACCTAGATATTTTCAGTTTATCCACTAGGTGGCGCTCACACACGAGTGGTAGCATATCTTATTGCGAAATGTCAGTAGGGAACATTTTTTTTTTTAAAGAAATTTGCCTTCTCTATAACAACCTTGCCCCCTTCTTTACCAGTATGCAATAACCCCACCTCCCTGTTTAATCATATATATGGCTGTAACTTGTCCATCAGAGAGCCCAGTTCTCCTGATCCCATCTTTACCCTCCTGTGTCTGTGTATTTACCTTTTATTTGTTCCCTTTCTATGCTGTCAGGTCCATTCACAAAGCTGTGTAACCTGCATAGCATCTTCCATTATGATCAGGGCTAGCCAGAGTCAGGTTTAGTAATCTCAGCAGGATCCATTTCTTTAGGGAAGGAGTCTTCAGGCCATAACTATTCTGGGGAAGCACACACTGTACATACTATCAACATCTGTACGTGGACCAGAAAGATTTACAATTCCTTTGCCATTAACAACACACATTCGTCAGGACTTCGCTTGCTCCCCTACACACTACACACACACACACACACACACACACACACACACACACACACGTCTGGAAGCTAGCTGATTCTTGAGGTGAAGCAATACAAGTCAATGTAGTGTCCACCCAGCTTTTTCCCAAGGATATTTACTCTTGGGACTTTAGCTGCCATGCCAGAAAGAACATTCTGCATTCTGCACAGCCAGAGCCTCCACGCCTGAGCTTACCCTTCTCTGACAGTGTTCCCATGAGGCCTTTCAACAGCAAGTTCCATTGCATTCTGGGAAGTCAGTGCCTGCCTGGCCCTTCTTGATAGAGTGACAGGAGACAGTTAGATCTGTACAGGGTATCACCTGACTCAGTTGCCATTTTACTTTGACTTGCAGCCACTGGATCAGAGTGTCCCAGCTCTAAACACAAGCTTTGGGGGTAGTGAGGGTGAAGTACCTTCCTTTGGGACTGAGCTTGTAAATAGGCTTGTGAATTTGATTTTCATGTAGAATCTGAGCTGTGTGAATCGCTCACCAGAAGACAGAGCGGAGGATATCCCCAAGTGACATCATCACCTCCCTTCTGGCAACCCTGCTTCTTACATCAGATACACTTCTTCCCTACCTCCTGGAACCTCACATCATGTGAGCTCCTTCATCTGAAACCTAGCTTTGGCTGACACATGCTTTTTTCATTCTAAAAGGCAAGACTCCACTTTGGAACATTCCTGAACTCAAAGTCAATGCACGGCCTCTCCTCCAACATTCCATTAAACATACTTAAAAAAAAAAGAAATTTGCCTTCTCTTGGGCAATATCAGTCACCCTGTCACTTCTTCTACAATTTAGCTTCATGTCTAGCTCTTAGTGAAGGTCTGCTATAAGCTCTGTGTGTAGGGCACGTAATCATTCCATACAACAATTTTTTGGTTTTGTTTTTTGCCATCTTTAATTCTTACAAGTACAGATTCTCAAGTATTTTGTGTCTTAAGCATTATAAAATAACTTGGCTATAATTTTGTTTGAAGTAATGTGGAAAACGGGTTAAACATTGCATTATTTCTATAGTTTAAATGTCAATTCGTTATCAGAGTATTCACCTTAGGTGTCAGGAATTCTTTTTTGTTTGATTGTTTTTGTTTGCTTTTTGAGGTTTCTCTGTATAGCCCAGGCTGGCCTGGAACTCACTCTGTAGACCAGGCTGGCCTCAAACTCAGAAATCTGCCTGCCTCTGCCTCCCAAGTGCTGGGATTAAAGGCGTGTGCCACCACTGCCCAGTAAGGAATTCTTAATATTAACAGACACACTATATTTAGTTTCGTCTTCACTGTTACTGTTGCTGGTTTTGCTCAACTGTGGCTGATCCTGTAGTATAGAATACTATCAATTACAATATGGTCAAGTACCCAGAAAGGTCTGCCTTTCCAATGAGTGTCTACCTAGTGAGTTCAGTGTTATCCCTTTGTGACAAAATAAAAATAAAAACAAAGATCTTGGTTCTAGATTCCTAGGTCCTAGTCTTCCTAAAACACAAAGGAGATAAGAAGGCACATCTTTTGTGGCCTAGGTCACCACTGATTTCTTCTCAACCATTAAAAAAACAAGTTACCTTTATTTCACTGATAGCTAGTTTCTGTAATGGTTATTTAGCACTCAATGTCTCTCTCTGTCCCTCTCCCTGTCTTTGTTTCTCTCTGTCTCTCTTTACAATCTCTCTTCTTCTCCTCTTTCTCTGTCTCTCTCCTCTGTCTCCCTCTTTTGTCTCTCCCACACTGACATTCACATGCACCCACCCCCTACACACACGCGCGCGTGCGCGCACGCATGCACACACACACATGAACATTTGTGTGTTATTTAATGTACCTTGTTTTCTTATATTAGAATTAATAATTTTAGTTTCAACCTGCTTCATGGCTTGTTAGAGTGTGCTTTTAATATATATACTGAGTCTATCTTTATTCAAACCAGTAAAAAAGGGAAAGAAAACCAGTGGATGTATTGCGTCACTGATGAATAAGATGGACAAATATTAGGAAAGCCATAATACAACACAAGCCTTCAGAAAAAAAATATGTGGAGTACCTACTGTGTGCCGGGAATAGTTGGCTCAAAAACAATTTGCATATTATTTCTTATGAGGTTCACTAATTGACTTTTTATAATGTAGATGTAAAATATATGCTGTACATAAAATTATACATATATTTCTAAAATATCTATGCATGTGCACGCATTTCATTATTTCAAAATGAATATTTGTATAAAATGTGACTTACTTAATATCTGAGGTTAAGGAGCAAGGGATTAATACACAGAGCTTCATGTTCTTTATTCTGAGGCTGCTCTTCACTGAAGGAGTTTTGTGCTTAAGAAGAGCAGCAATTTCCCTGGAACTGACAACACTGTCACCCTGGGTCAGGGCACAGAAGGAGTGGGGGAGTTATTTACTGCTCAAGAAGATAGATGAGGCTAAGCGTACAACTTGAAAACAATATGCTGGCTCTAATCTCCTCTCCTTTCACTGTCACTGTGACTTTTTTCTTACAGGTCCCTGCAATTTATGGAGTGGATACAAGAATGCTGACTAAAATAATTCGGGATAAGGTATGATCATCATCTTCAGCTGAATCTATGTCTCTTCTCATTTCCCTCCAGAGCATGAAGGACTCACTAATACACAAAGGAGAAAATCTGGCCAGCTCTCTCTGTATAGTTCTACTTCACTTTCCCTTACCTTTCTGATGTAGTTTCCAGGACTGCTTACTTGATCATGATGTTTGTAGCTGGGTGGACCTGAGATCAACTTACCTGGCAGGAACTTGTTGAGTGCCTACTATGTGTTGATCATGACAACAAGGCAAGGTGTCATCTCTCTGTTCATGTGACAGAGAGGGGAAGTTTGAGCTAGTGGAACAAGTAGAGGAAGTATTTACAACGCATATAACAATTTGACCTATCCAGAATCCTCCATGCTAAAGAATGCAAATCAGAAACTCCACAGCTTTGGTGCTATTGGTTACTTGGGTATCCTGGAAGAATTAGTGGTTGGTTTTATATCATGAATATGAGCTACCTCATTTAGAGAGTTTTTTTTATAAGACTGAATTAATAAGCAAAAAGACTCAAATCGAAGTTATCCTTGCTGTCCTGTCTGATGGCTACAACATCTAACTTCCCATCTCAGATTGTTGTCACCACCTGGTTCCTTCTTTGTGCTAATATTTGCTACATGCATCCTCATAACCCAGACAGAAACAAACACTTCCTCACTAGTGTTCAACAGTTTCCCCAAAGGCAACTATGTTTCCTCACCAAATTTTAATACATTGAAAAGGAAACAATGCAATTCGGTAGTATGAGAAAACCAGTTGTGAATTCCTTGTTAGACTATAGTTAGTCTTCTGCCCCTGTATGTTTTGCACAAACTATTAAAAAGGTGTTTTAAAAAATTTAAAAACATTTTGCTTCTCCCCCAGATACAGGGTAGCAGCTGCTTGCATCATAGTTTTATTAACTACAGTAAGCTACCTAGATATGGTTTAAAGTCACAGACAGATGTAGTAGGTTTGATGAACATACGATACCACTCTATATGAGGAATCTGAGAAGCATGGATTTGAGTATTCAGGGGGCTTCCTGGAACAAGTACCCCAAGGCTATTAAAGGCAAGTGTATTGACACAGGCTGTCTGCATACAGAAAGGAGGCATGGTCTTCAACAGGAGAGCATGGCTACATCTGTGGGTTGACGGCAGGGAGAGCTCATGCTGCCATTCTTCTGCTTACACCAACCTGACTATGATTTTCCCAGGAAGAGACTTTAGTGAGATTATGTATTCGCGGTGGATTCTTGTGTTGCCTTAGCTGAACAGAGTATGGGAATGGTAAACAATGATGTAGCATCTATGACCAGAAGGGAATACAAGTGGAGAACGCAATTCAGGCTGCAGAAGTAGCAGGCTGGATAGAATGTAGCAGGCACCATGACTTGTGAAGACTCTTTCCAAGTCTGCACTGTGCCTTCTGTGTCATGTGCTGGCCTCAGATGAACACTGCTTTTGTCATAGGGACTTTGGTTTTTAAATAAAAATCTGACTGAATATCATAGGGTACATAGCAGCATGACCTGTTATGTCTATTTATGGCTGATATTGGCTCATAATAAAAATGTGTATTTTAGATTTCGCTTCTGTTTGTTACTCATAGATCGAAAACTCAAATTGCATCGCACACAGCATGCCTTAAGAGAAAGGAGAAAACAAGTTTCAAAATTTGGGTTGGATAAAATATAGGACCATGTAACTTGGATTTAAAAATTTAAATTGTCCAGTGACAAGGTAAAAGGTGGTTTTGTTTAACTTGCTCAGGCTTTGATTCAGCACCCTGGTTTTAACAATAGCACTGAAACCCACCATGCTTCCACGGTGGGCTGGCATTTTCAATCCCCATTCACATTGTGATTTCTCCTAGGAATCAGTTTAAAAGGGAAATAAACCTTTTTGTTTCCTTCAGTACAATAATACTGTGGGGAAATGCCCGATAACTAGGTATAGCATGCCATTTTTCAAGGCAGTTCAAAGCAGACATCCTGACAAACACTACAGCTAATGGAAGAAGACAATGTTGCCACATTCAGTCTAGCAAGGCTTTTTGTGAAAACGATACAGAGGCTTGAACATTCCTAACAGATCAGGCAGTCTGGGACACCTGCATATTAACATGTCTACCATAGTGAAATGCTTTTATGGTGGCTTCTACAAATTTCTGACATATTAAATTTCATTTTCTTTACCCTTTTTGAGGCTCAAATTTACTATCAAACTATATAGGTTCTTTTCATTTCTTTGCAGCTTTTAGATTTCATATTTTGTTTTCAACAGATTGTTTTGTCTGCGTCTTCTGTGTAATAGTTTTAGGTCTGATGAACCAAGGATACGGGTCTCTGAGTCTCTGATTTATCTATACTAGTTTGGCACCTGGTGACCTAAATGCTGATGCCATTTAACTTTGCTTACAAAAGCCTTTGCTCCTTGTAGGACTGGGGAGATAGATAAGTTGGTAAAATGCTTTCATTGTATCTTTGAGAAACTGAGTTTGACTCCCAGCACCCATGTAAAAAATCCTGGACATGATGATACATAGTTGCAACCACAATGCCAGAGCAATGAAGACAGTCAGATCCTGTGACTGAATAACCAGCTAGCCTAGTTTAGCCAGCAGGTTCCAGATCTGTTTCCAGGGAGATAACACCTGAGGAATGACCCCTGAAGGTGACATCTAGCTTCCATTTGCACATGAATACATGCACATACGTATGTGAACACAACTGTGCCTATCCGCCACCTTCCTCCAGTCACACGAAGAAGAACTAATCGTATTTCCTCACTCATTTCCTGAAATGTAGCTGCCAGCTACTTTGTATTTTCCTTTGAGAAGATGAAGACCTAATGATGGTTATGAGTTGTTATAAAGATGTCCAAATGACAGAACAGCTGTACATCGTCCCTGTGGGTTTATCCTGTCAGTACAGCAGTCTTACTTCCCATTTCATAAATGTTTTCATTCAATAGGGTACCATGCTTGGGAAGATCGAATTTGAAGGCCAGTCTGTGGATTTTGTGGATCCCAATAAGCAGAATTTGATTGCCGAGGTTTCAACTAAGGTGAGAAATTTCCTTCTTACTTTATAGGTTTGTTTCATTCACCCGAAGCCTACTTGTTTTACAATATTAAAATCTTTATCTTGGCGGAGGTCATGTTCCATCAGCACCAGCGCTAAAAGGGCAAAGTGGTCCCACGGCAGCAAATAGCTATGCTATCAAGTCTTTGCATGCAAAGTCAGTAGCCTTCTCTTGCACACATTCTCCAAAGGGAGATGGGAGATGGGAGATGGGATTAGACAAAAATAATAAAGGTCTAGGGTCATTTGTGCAGGAAAAATATCCCTCCACATAAAAGACTTATTGTATTATATTTGAGCTAAATAATTAATGTCCACAATGATATCTAAGTAACTCCAAAGTGAAGCATGCTTAGCTTTTATATATCAAAGGTAGAGAGTATGTTTTAGATCCATGACTCTTGGTCTTGACCGAATGTCTTTTAAACAAAGGTGTGAATGCATCTTATATGCTACCCTCTCTGAACTCAGAGTCCATAGGAGTCTGGTGAGAGAAGCAGACAAGCCAGCCAGTATGTACAGAACCCTGAGCTAAAGGCTGTCCTTGGAATGCTCACAGGTCAAGGCAAGAGCATGCATGGTGCAGTAGCAAAATGAGACAGGTGTATCATTGAAGGCTTAGTGGAGGTATTCAGGTTGGCAACACACACAAAAAACCGGCTCCTATAGATAGATAAACAGAAATAGAGCTTTTTCTGGTAGAACTAATGCCATTTGTTCAGAGACAGAGACCTGGGGCAGCTAGGTATGTTTGATGAGTTTTATATAATTTGATATGTAGAAGCAAAGGATTCACTTAAATGAATAATGAATTTGGTGGATGTTGAGTGGATATGCATGAGATCTAGAATGTTTCATCTATCAGCATATCATTGTCTAAAGAGCAGTATTGGGAAGTATGGGGAATTCATTCAGCATGCTTGGAGTAGATGGTAGGTGGACAAAGGATCAAGTAACTTGAAAATAAAATCATGACACCTTTCCAAGTTTAAGGAACACTGGTTTAGAGAAATTCACCATAAAGAATTCTGTGGTCAGTTGAAAACGCTATATGATCTGTTCATTTTCAGAATCCTAAGGCAAATCCTCACATCCAGGTACATGTGATGTTTTGTATAGCTTCTGCCATTTGCTATGGGAAGACTAACTGACCTTTCCTGTATGTGTAGGCTCCAGACCTGTGTGTGCATCTAACAACATATGAACCAAAACTACTGCGAAAGTTGTGATATACTAAACGTGTACCTCTTTTTCTCCTCGCCATTTTCTTAACAACACATTGCAGTACAATGACTATTTACCTGAAATCTATGTCTTATTAGTTACTGTGAGTAAGCCAGAGATCACTTAGAGTATGCAAGTTCTGTAAAATATCACATGGTCTTAGAAAACAGGCTTTCAGCATCTGTGGGTTTCGGTATTCAAGAGTGTCTGATACTATTTCTAATTATAATGGCTAGATGAAGGGCTGTTTGGATGGGGAATAATAGAAACGAGCATTTAAATTAATTATTCTCCTTCTATTATTATTATTATTATTACTGTGTGTGTGTATGATGATTGTGTGTGGAGGACAGAAGACAGCTTTGTTGTCTCCTTTCACCTTTATATAGGGGTCCAGATATTGAACCCAGATCTTTAGGATTTCACCACAAGTGCTTTACTTACTGGACTGAGTCATCTCACCAGGCCTATATTTTAATCCATGCCAAGCCAAAGGGGAAAAAAATCATAGTGACAACAGCTGGTTCTGTTAATACCTTTGTAATTGAATAGTGTCATTGCAGCTGTGATAAAATGTGTATCTGTACAAGGAAGTTATATGAATTTTGTGAGTTTTGTTTGATCATATGCCTTGGAAATGTTGACCATTGAATTCAATGTCATCTCATTGTGATATGATGTAGTTACAAGTAGATGGTAACATTGTTTTACTTTATAGCAGGAGCCCAAGGTTTAGACTAAATAAGTACTTCCACAAATTGTCTGATGAGAGACTTTATCCGTGGCTTGAGTGGATCAGTTCAGCAATAATTCCCTAGATTTAGTGCTTTCTCTGCAGCACAGCCGCAGAAGGGGAAACGGCCAGCATCCCTTTTCTATCTTTTCCTCAAGCACACTTTAAGGATTATGAATGCATGTTTTATATAGACTTTGTGGAGAGGAAGACATTCCGGTTAAAGCGAATGCTCTTTCAAATATTCAGGCTGCGTCTTTCATCTAATACCGTTGGCAAGCCATGGAGTCATTCTAAATTCAGAGTATTCTAGCTAACTCTTGAAGCCAGGACCAGTGCAGCCACCAAATGCTCTAGGCTTCGTCCTCTCTCTTTTGTTCCTTTTTTTTTTTTGATGACTGGAGACTTGCTTCGTGAGTAGATGCCTATGAAGATTGATCTAGCTCCAAGCAGTCCCTAAGTCATAGATAAAGATTATGATGTGCTCTGGGGTTCTTTTCTTATGAAACCTACCGTTTAAATGCAAACGACTTCATGGTAATTTAAAAGGACCAGTTGGTCTATACTAGCTGGTGAGTTCTTATGACTCTTACTGATTTCACCCATTCAGCCTCTCCCCATAAGCCTAATATACAGTGACTCAGGGCTACCCTGATATGATCTGCGGTGCAATTTGACGATCGCGGTGCAATTTGACGATCAGGTGGTGTTTAAGGCATGATATATCTGTTACCTCGTTTGCCTGCCTCCCACTGAATCAGGCAGCACTATTTGAAACTTTCATTGCTAATCATGCAAAACATGAAGATGGTAGTTAAGTCCGGAAGCAGCCAACTTTCTAAAGATCTTTCTTATCGTTGTAATGAACAGTTTATATAAAACAGCAAAGTGCTTTGTTTTTCCTCATAAAAAGGATACAATCTGTGGTATTTGCTGTGCTTTTCTTACACAAATTGATTTTTAACTGCCAGTCACTCTCTAGCAGTTAACAATCAATCTGTTACTCATCTAAGCACCAAACACCCTCTGTGAATTTACTGTCCAGGCCTGGCACTTGTCTCTGGAGTCTCCTCTCAGTGTCTGCTTTCTTTAAATGGCAGGATGTCAAGGTGTTTGGCAAAGGAAACCCTACGAAAGTGGTAGCTGTGGACTGTGGGATAAAAAACAATGTCATCCGCCTGCTAGTTAAGGTAAGCGATCCGTTCCTTGGAGGAGCTGAAGTTTGTAGTGCTGGTGTATTGTTTGACTCCCTTTGTTTAGGAGAGAGAAGGCTTATGTGGGAATGTTGGGGATCTCCCCTCTTCTTGCTGCCTTTGATCCACAAGACAACACATATATCCCTGCTCAAATAAGGGTACAGACAACTATGTCTTAAAAAAAATTCCCAAGAACCAAAAATCCCCATGGAAAAAGGGAACTTTCTTACCATTTATTTGTTGTTATTTTATTTATTTTATCCCTTTAGTTAGAAAACAAAGAGTGGGGTTTTCTTTTTTTTTTTTTTTTTTATTAATTGAGTGGGGTTTTCTTAAGGCCGTTTGGTGCATGCTTAGTTTTTGCTGCCCCCTCCTCCCGGTTCCTCTCCACTTGGTGCTTTCCACTTTAGCTTCCTCCTTTCACTTTTACATCACATATGCTCTAGCCCCTCCATATTCCTCCAGTAAAGTCTCCCATTTCCTTCTCATTGGCCTCTCTCATTTTTCCAACTTCTACTCATACTTATTCTAATGCAAAAGATATACATATGCATATATGTATATATAGACATATGTATACACACAATCTACATCACCTACATTTACATACATACATAACTACACCCCCCCCCCACACACACACACACGAGGGAGGAGTTAGGAGCCACATGTGATAGAGAGTATATGCCATTCTTTTGAGCCTGGATTGACTGTTCTTATCACTTACGTTGAGACAGTCTACTTTACTTTGAAGTTTGGAAATGAAAGAAAGCCAGGATTTGTCTGATAGTTCCTCTGTTGGACTACTTTTATTATGAACTGTGTTAGTGAGAAGGATTATGTTCTGATATTGTTTAAGACTTCTATAGGACTTGATGTAAACTCTTAGAAAACAAAGCAAAATTGAACCTTAAAATCCTTAAGAAGAATTTCACAACATTATAGCAGCATTTTACTAAGTATTATTTTGCTAGAGTCTCTCGCCCCCCCCCACCCCGTACATCCATATCCACTACAAACATATATGCACATTCTTAGACGTATTTGCATAACATCCAATTAGTGTGGATACAGGGGAATTCTTCAGTTAATCTTCTCTTTGTCAGAAGTCTCAGCAATATTTAAATTATGATTTTAAATGATCAGCTTTATTAGTAAAATTGTTCATGAATCTTTCAGTGGTAGATACACAAAGGGCCTTTCATAGTTTACTCCCACTTTTTGCTATTTTAATTCACATTGCTCAGTTTTCAGCTGCAAGCTTCATAGGTCTCTTTAACTAAGGGACTGCTCTAGCTGGGCAGAGCCTGTTTGCTGCCAGGAAATATATAGAACTTTCCTTAGAACACTCCACAGCCATTGATCATAGAGTCAACACTAGTTCCCTTTCCCTAGGCTTGGGTAAATATTCAATGCTGGCTCCAGGTTCTCGTTGATCTCACACTCTAGTTGTCCATTGAGGTAACTGTTGTATACTGTACTGGAGTGTCTTGTGGTGTCATTTGTTAGTCCCATTTATGTTTATTGGAAAAAGCTCTCAAATAAACCTTCAAATCCTTATCTCAGGGAATGAAGATTTAACTCATTCAAAGAGTTCAAAGGTGAATTTTCAGACATATCAAATAATTAATTTTTTTTACTGAAATTTTCTTTATTCTCCATCTACTCTCCATTTCTCATTGTCTATAATCTTTCTTTTTTAAGTAATATTTTCACTCTTGGAAAGTTCTATACATTTACACAATGTATGCTGATAGGATTTCCCCTCCACTACCCCACTTCCAACTTCGTCTTGTCTCTCTCCCTTCTGCATTATGTCCTCTTCTTATTTGTTTTTGTTATTAATTCAGTTTAGTCCATTTAATGCCTATGTGCATGAGTGTCTTTTGTGCTTTTGGAGCATGACTGACTACCTGCTGCTAGACCAAAGGAGAGCTATTATTCCTCCCTCAATTCTACCCATTCAATTGCCCAAAGCTTCTTTGTTGGAGATGGGGCTTCAGAGGCCCTCCTTCATCTGTAATGGAATTTTGACTTGCTTGACCTCTTATGAGCAGATCTTATTCAGGTAATCCCAGCTACTGTGAGTTGATATGTCCAACAACTGTGCCATGTTCAAAAGTCAGCATTTCATAGCTCTCCTTCCATTCACTGGCTCTTGCATTCTTTCCTGCACCTCTTACATAAATGTCGTGAACCTCAGATGGTGAGGAGGCTGATGTACATGACCCATCCAGAGCTGAGTACTGAGTGTTATTCATACTTGGCATTTTGAGAACTTCTGAGTCTCTGCATTAACTACTACCCACTGCTAAAAGAAGCTTCTCTGACCAAAGTTTTGAGAGCCACAGAGATCTATGGAAAGAAACATACGTATTTGAAATCATGATTGTTTAAGAAAACAACAGCAGTTAGTTCCCCACCAGGGTCTATGATCTTCTCAGGCATGAGATTTTGACCAGGTTTTTAGTGCCAGTCATGAAATCCCTCTAGTGCAAAAGGTCTCCCCACCCCCCATATCCAATCAGCAAGCAGTTGGTTATCTCCATAACCTTAATGCCACTATTACAATAGTGGATACATCTTGCCAGCCAGTCATCATTGAAGTACACAATGGCCATGCTGGGTAGGGCCACATGACTTTCCTCCCCAGCAGCTTGCATGGTACTTTGTAAGCTTGCCAGAAGGACAAGGCCGCTACGTCTCTCTCACACTTACTTTTATGAAAATCATTTTGATTTTCTTCTCCCAGAATATAAAGAGTTGGGAAAGAAACCATAGGAAGGAAAGTGAACTTAAGATTTGTCAGACAAGAGAAGAGAAAATGCAAGGGTCAGATGTACTCATACATTTGCAGAGATGAATCTTCTTTGCCACTCTGTGCTGCAGCTACTGAGGTGGTTATCAGCTTTGTTGGCCTGTGATGGGGAGTTTAGCTATTGAAGCCATTAATGGGAATGTGCCACTTGTTTCATCATGACTTGACCTACAGTGCCTTTCCCCTCTGCTTCTTAGGTACACCTATGTCCTATAAAGCACAATGGGCCACTCATATAACATTTTATTCAGTGTTCCTTGATTAAACACTCTATTTTAATTTCTTTTAGGGGCTGGTTCATCAAAAGAAGACCGAGTGAAATTATACATTAGCAAAACAAATGTTTAATTCAACTTTCTTGTATTTCTTTCACAGCGAGGAGCTGAGGTGCATTTAGTTCCCTGGAATCATGATTTCACCCAGATGGAGTATGACGGACTTCTGATTGCTGGGGGACCTGGGAATCCAGCTCTTGCACAGCCACTAATTCAGAATGTGAAAAAGGTGTGGTAAGCCTGGGGTTGTGTGTAACTGCTGGGGTAGGGCAGGGGTCAGGGTGGTGGTGGTAAAGGGCACCTACCCATACTTTAAAGAGGCTATGTTTCATTTATTCGGGTAGTTTTAGAACTTTTATCAGGACGTTGGAGACAATCTTAGCATAGGTATTTTAAGAGAGAAACAAGTGAGGACTGTAACTTTCCCTGAGGGCAAAATAACCTTGACATGGCTTCCTCCACTAAAAGTAGTTGGCTGGAGTTTAAGCATCACCTACAATGTCCCTCATAATTGCAAGATGACAACCCAGGCCCCTTATCTCAATGCAGAACCTATTAGATCTTCAGGTTTTTAACATGTTGAATTATTTTTAGCTTAATCTGAATGGCAAGAATGTCTTACTGAGTTCTAATGCTACAGATCCATCAACCATGTCTTTTTTTTTACATTCTAACTTGCAAGTCCTCTACTTTTGAGAGGTGGAGGATGCTTTAGTTTCCAGTCTTTCAGAGACTGTTTTTCACTATCTGTCTTTCTGGGTTGATGATCTTCCCTGATATAGATTTTGGAGAGTGACCGAAAAGAGCCATTGTTTGGAATCAGCACCGGAAACATAATAACAGGATTGGCTGCTGGTGCCAAATCTTACAAGATGTCCATGGCCAACAGGTAAGGCATTACGACTGTTTGCAGTCAGACTACCTCTGAAATACCACCGGTAACCAAACACAAAGGGCTTAGAGAATTTACATAATGTTTCTGCAGAGTAAAGGACAGCCATCCTCTTACAGAGTTCACAGTTGTCTGACCACCTGATACCACTTTTATTACATTTCCGTCAGGCAGCCTTCTCTAAGGATAACTTTTGCTATGGTTTAAGGATATTTTCCTTCTCACAACATGAATTGAAGTTATAGTATTAAATCTGATGGTATTCCAAGGGAAATTATTCCAATTTTAAGCTTAATTTAATAACACTTTAAGGAGCTGAGGTGGTTCAAGATTTAAGGGAACATCAGATCCTTTGTTTCACTTCTTTGCCTATCCCCCCAGACTACTTTACTCAACACCAAATGCCTTCCCTCCTTCTCTCCACACACAGTGAAACCCAGAAGGATTCTGATCTGAGCAGTCATCTATTGGTTAACTCTGACAGTTCTGCTTGGGCTTTAAAATAAAAGAAGCTCCTAAAATAAAGTGGCTCCTTTAAAAGGAGTTGTGTATTTGTCTTTCTGTTAAGCCAGCACGCAATTCCTTTTGTTATGAGTGCCTCTCTAAAACTGACTGTAGAAGTTTAATAGACCTGATACTTAAGACTCACCAAAGCTTCCTGAATTAATTTTTTTTTCTTTTTGGAGGCTGGAATTATTGGGATTAACAATCTGTGACTCTTTTCACAAAGTGATTTTCACTAACGCAGTCAAAAGTTCTGAATTTGGCTTTCTGAGTAACATTAACATTCTCTTCAACCCCCCCCCCCCAACCCCCGTTCTTTCTCCACATCTCTCTCTCCAGAGGACAGAACCAACCTGTTTTGAATATCACAAACAGACAGGCTTTCATAACTGCTCAGAATCATGGCTATGCTCTGGACAACACCCTCCCTTCTGGCTGGAAACCTCTGTTTGTGAATGTCAATGACCAAACAAATGAGGTAAATGCTCTCAACAATGCTGTTCAATTGGAAGTGAGACATTAAGGGCTTTCCATGGTCTGTTTTGTACTCCTTTTCAGGAGTGGTGTGGTGTGCATGTGCACATGCATGTGCATGCGTACTGTACAGGTGTGTACACCCATGTGTGCACATGGAGAGCCCCGAGCAGGACACCCAGTTTCTTCCTAGATTGTTTTTTGCATTATTGTCTTATGACAGGGCCATTCATTGAACTGGACAGTTTTGGCTTGGCTGGCTGGCCAGTAAGTAAGCTCTCAGGAAGCATCTAGCTCCATTCCTTAATGCTTAGGTTATAGGCACACACATTGACTTACTTAACTTCTTACACACGTGATCAGAACTTGGACTCAGGTCCTTTTGCTTGTAACTCAAGTGCTCTAAGCCATGGAATAATCTCCCCAGACAGCCTGTCACTGAAAAAAAGGAATTGCTCTCGTACTTTCTAATTAGCTGACTTGTTAAGAGCCAGCACTTGCACCCTCCTCCAGAATCCACCTTGTACATCCATCATAATTAGGGGTCAGTTGATATACATCCGTTTGGATCTAGCCCTTGGTGTGTCCTTGAATCTTACTTAGCACTGGAGTACCCTTTAAGAACAACTTTGGGGAAGTCATTTAAATGTTGGATTTGAGAATTTTGTTTTATTTTGAAGAGATCTCTTAAGGGACTCAAAGGTTATAGACAAAATTCATCTACTCTCTTATATTATGGAACCTTCATCCAGCTGCCTCTTTGTTGGGCTGTTTTGTATTCTTACTTAAATAGACAGGTGAATCTTTAATGTCTCCAATCATGTTATTTAATAGTACTGGGAATTTTCCAGAACTTTATTAAGCACTTAAGTTGGTTTCCTATTTGAACTTTATCATCTCCTGAATAATACATTGCCATACTTGACATTTGTTGTCATAGAAGGAATTTCTCCCTGTTTCTTATTCCTTTAGGGGATTATGCATGAGAGCAAACCCTTCTTCGCTGTGCAGTTCCACCCAGAGGTCAGCCCAGGGCCAACAGACACTGAGGTATGCCAGCCAGATGATGTGTTATATACTTGAAAAAAAAATCAGAAATGCTTGTGTGGGAAGACTCAAGAAACCAAAATAATTGGAACATAATATTCTCAGGAAGTGTGTTTTGGTACCATACATTTTGTATTAAATTCCCCCATGAATATCATGGAGTAAGTTTTAATCTTTTCTTAAATTTAAAGTGGGAAAGCCCTTAAGAACTCAAAGCAATGTTATGGTGCTATTTTTATGCATTATCATTCTAATATATTTAGTTCTGAAATTTACAATTGTTGTGTTATGCAAATGAATTCCCTCTTGCTCTTTCCATCTCATAACTGGAATGAAATTTTAATCCCCCATCTGTGAGTTTAAAAAAAATCCCTATGGCAACTGGTTGTGTATCCACAGAGGGAGAATAAACAGCAGCAGGGGCAGGAAAAGGGGCAGCGGGGAGGGGGAAAGGCAGCCTGCTTGGTCACATGATTTACATGACTTTTAAAATAAGAACCCAAAGGAATGCTTAGAGCAGTGTGTTTCTAACCTAGATATTTTTCTTTTATTTTTTCTGTCTTTTTTTCCTGTTTTTAAATATGAGCTCTTGGTTCAGTATTCAAGCACATCCATCCAACCAAATCTCACAATGATTCCTACTCTGACAAACCTGGCATGTCTGGAGTGACTCCTCTCTTGCATCCAGGAGTCTCCCCAGGAGCAGTGTTGACCATCACTGTCAGCAGATACCCCCACTCAGGAAAAATGAGATGGAGAATAGGAGTTTCCTTCTGAAATTCCTGCTCTTTCATCTTGAGGTGGCTTCTTAGATATTTGCATGCTCCCCCTTTTTTTTTGGTTCTTCCTATTATTTGGAAGTATCATTTCACAATCGTCAACCCAGTATGGTTGTAACTACTCACGATGAACCTGAAAAAAAGCTAAGCAGAAAAATGGTCACTGTCTTCATGTAATTCATGCTAAATATTTTGTTTTTAATCTAAAATTTAGCTGCAAGACCACGTTAGAACCTCATATTAAGAAAGATGCAATTATTATGTATAGTCTGACCACTATGACTGGCTGTTTTATTTTTTATTCTTTTTGGTCCTGCCAAATAATTGCAAAGTGAATACTTTTGTTAACATTTGTCATGTCTAGTGAAGCAACAGAAGTAAGCTTACTGGTAAAGTTTAAGAATAATCTTTCTGGGTCATATTTTAGAACCAACAGAAATTAGAAATAGCAGTATTTCCAACTTTAAGGTTCATGCACTATAGCTTCAAGTTTTGTTCAGCTAGAATTTGATTCACATGAATGGTATGCAATTAAAGAACCAAACACTTGATACTCTTAGAAGGCAGTATGGGATATGTTTTTTTTTTAATTGGATATTTTCTTTATTTACATTTTAAATGTTATCCCCTTTCCAGGTCTCCCCTCTGGAAACTTCCTATCCCATCCCTCTTCCCCCTCCCTTTATGAGGGTGCTCCCCAGCTCACCTACCCATTCTCGACTTCCCACCTTGGCATTCCTCTACTGGGGCATCGAACCCCCACAGGACCAAGGGCCACTCTTCCTACTGATGTCCAACAAGGCCATTCTCTGCCACATATGCGTCCTGAGCCATGGGTCTCTCCATGTGTATTCTTTGGTTTGTGGTCCAGTTCCCAGGAGCTCTAGGGTTGGGGGTCTGGCTGGTTGATACTATTGCTGCCTCACGGGGCTGCAAACTCTCTCAGCTCCTTCAGTCCCTTTTGACTGAAGAAAGTGTCTCATTTTATAGGACTTGAGGTGAATAGAACCCAGAAGGCCTCCAAAGGTTGTGTGTGT
This sequence comes from Grammomys surdaster, assembly GCF_004785775.1. Taxonomy (NCBI): domain Eukaryota; kingdom Metazoa; phylum Chordata; class Mammalia; order Rodentia; family Muridae; genus Grammomys; species Grammomys surdaster. The sequence continues at coordinate 20,431,960 of NW_021604613.1, forward strand.
GTTTTAATGGTCTAATTTAACCCTCATCTATTGACAATTTTCTAGTCTCCCCTGAAGTTTTTATTTGGACTAATTTGATAAGAGTAGACATTCAGTTACTGGACCAAACCCAAAATCCAAACTAAAACCAGCAAGTAACAAAACCTTCAATATTCATGGAAGAACTTACAGTAAAACAAGTTCCACAAAGGTCTCCTGAAGCTCCCACTCAACCGAGCATCAGCAGTGTTCTTAGAGACCTCTTAAGTTCAGAAGTATGTAACTAGTTGGTTTTATTTTTCTTTTCTAGTACCTATTTGATTCCTTCTTCTCACTGATAAAGAAGGGCAAAGGCACCACCATTACCTCAGTTCTGCCTAAGCCAGCGTTGGTGGCATCTCGCGTTGAGGTCAGTAGATGTGGACTTGGTTTTGGTTTGTGAGTCACATACTCTCTTATGTGATGATCTTTTAAAGAAAATGATGTAAATTATACTAATGTCTATGAAAAATGAACACCAACATTATATTTTTCTGTTATCTGTTATTGGTAGCCATTGGAATTTACATTTAAAAATTTAAAATATTTCTATTAATTCCTTGAGCATTTCATAGTGTGTTTTAATCATAGAGACACACCTCTCCAACTTCTCTCAGACCCACCCTTCTTCCCTACCAGTTCAGCTTTGTGTCCTCATTGTTTTTAAGCCCACCAAATATAATTTGTTGTGCCCACATGTTCTTGTATGTGAGGCCATTCACTCATTATGATCCCTGTAAAGAAAACTGACTTTCCTTCCAGCAATTAATTTCCAATCGCTCCTCAACTAAAGGTGGGACTCCATGTCTGCTTTCTCCCTCTATTCTGGAATTTTCTCTCTCTTGAGATGAGCTTTCATAGGCCTTGTGTATGCTGCCACCACCACCATGAGTTCATATGTGCAACTGCCCTGTTGTATCTGTGAATCTGTCTCATTGTAGGCCCTCACTGTTCTGATTTCTACAAGTTTCTTGCCCCTCTTGCACAACGATCCTCAAGCCTTGGGAGGACACACACACACACACACACACACACGCACACACACGCACGCACAGGTGTATATATATCTCCCATTTAGGGCTGAATATTCCCAGGCGTCTATTTTCTGCACAGAATCTTTGTCTAAACAAATCACACAGTGCCTAGGGGAGATCCTACCATGATCATTCCGTATAGTGCTAAACCTTTTCCCAGTGACTTTTTTTATAGCCAGAGATTAGTGCTTTTCTCAACCCTCATCAGGGAAACTATGTCTTACAACAGATGGTAATTAACATGCACAGAGACTCACACCTGGTCAAGTTGCAGAGAATAAGGAATTTTCACTGAAAATACTGTCTTCTAAAATTCTCTTCTTCTAGACTAATGATAGCAACATACTAAAGAATAGTGTTACCTTTATTTTACAATTTGGTATTTTTCCATTACCCATCCCAAATCATACCTCTATGTAAGCCTGATATATACTTTAAAATCACTGCAGTTGATACAGTTGATATTTTTCTAGTTAGATGAGTCACCATTCAACATGGTAAACAAAATTGTATTATCTTACCGCTAAAGGCAAGTGGGTAAAGATTAATATGTGTAAGACTTAAATCATTATATATTTAAACTTATATGTTAATATGATAAAGCTTTTATTCCTTTTTACTACTATAGATTTTAGAATGTATTTATATTAATAAAACATGCACGATATATATGCAAATATATTTATACACAAATCTTTTTGTGTAGAGTAGAAGCATTTGGTATTTTCATATTCAGAAGTCAAATATCAGCCTCTTTCAAAATTCTTTCACTTATAAAAAACTATTCATGAATGTTGGAAAGGACATTGAAATTAGAGTATTTTAGTTGTTAATCTTTTTTTCTTGGGAATCACTATATAAACCCAGACAACATAGTTTGGCTCTTCTCCTCTTGCAAATACCTGATTTCCATTACTGAGAAATGATAGTAATGTTTCTTTGTTATTGTTTACAGGTTTCCAAGGTCCTTATCCTAGGATCAGGAGGTTTGTCCATTGGTCAGGCAGGTGAATTTGATTACTCGGGATCTCAAGCTGTAAAAGCCATGAAGGTGAGAAAGCACGAGCTTTCGTAGGATTAATATGCTCTCCTTAATGAGTCTAATTAGTAATTTGTAATTTAGATTTATGATACTTCTTTCCAAAGTCACTATAATAATTTTCATTAGCTATTGGTAGAATTCTGTAGTAAAAGTTGGGTCAAAATCAAACCAAAACTTTTAACTATTTTCACATGTGCACATCTGCCAAACAAAGTGGTTGGAATCATGTACATTATTGTCTTCTTACATTGAAAACATGAGCTTATTTTTACCTTTTCTGGAGTATGTTGTTAAGTATGTCCATGTTTGAATCCTGTCTCCAATAACCCCAACATCTTGGTGATAACCTGGCCATCCAGAGGTGGCGTAAGCACTAGGTCTGTGACCCTGCTGCAGACATTCACTAGAGATCTGGCTAGCACTGAGCAGCACAGAGATGTCAGATGGAGAGTGGGACAGCAAACATTGGAGAACAGCTGGCTAAAGTTTTCCTATAGTCCAGGATTCCCCTTGATAAATGTTGTTGAAAAGATACTAAAATACTTCCCTGATGCCTGATGCCTAATTCCTCTTCCCTCCTGTCCTGTCCTGTCCTGTCCTGTCCCCTTCCTTCCCCTCCCCTCCCATTCCCTGCTCTCTCCTCTCCTCTTCTCTCTTCCCCTCTTTCCCTTCCCTTCTCTCTCCTCCCCTTCCCTCTCTCCCCCTTTCTCTCTGCATCCCTTTCCTCTCTTTCTTTCCCTTCTCTTGCCCCTCCCCTTGACCCCTCTCCTCCTCTCATCTTTTCTCATTTACTCATGGGCACACATTATTTCCTACACGTTTAAAGATATTGATTCACTTAATTATATTTTGATTCAGAATCTTTTTTTATCTTTTTTATTTTTAAAATTTTATTTATTTATCTATTCATTTTTATTATTTCTATTTATTTTTTTAAATCAAATCGTAATTTTTACTTATTCACACAGGGGTTATAAACATAAAAAGGCAGGATGTGGGGAAGGGGATGACACTGGAGCGTGGGTGTTCAGGGGGAATACAGATATCTTTCAGAACAGGGTATTGGCTGGATGAAAGTTCAGGGGACAGGTCACTATGACTCTGCCTATGATTCACTTGTCCTTATCTAAGTTGGTATTATCTGCCAAGGCTACCTAATTACAAGGTCTATGACTACTCAGGCTTGTAAATTTCCACAAAAGCTGCCTGTTTACAATAGCTTATAGCCATCTGTTTCATAGTTTAGCTTGGCTAGGACATGATGTAACTATATTCAAGATTTGGAATACTTTTAAGTAGCATACATTTTCATAGTCTTTGGTAATTTTGTAAAGGTTTAGGTCTTTATATAATGTGTTTTATTTTCTCTTGTAACTGAGGAATACAAATTATGCAATGGCATTTGATTAATTAAGAGATTTGTAGATAAACTCAAACTAAAATGAATCAAAAACAACGATGTGTGACATATATTAGAAAGAATCAGGACAAAGTTCATGTAAAATGAATGATAATTGGTGTGGATTTTTAAATGAATTAAAAAGTGATTAGCATGATATGTGTGAGATTTTTTTTCTAAAAAATTCATAAAAGTTGTTCTATTTGCTGCATATAACATATTCGATATTCTGAAGTTTGTTGGTTCCTCAGGTGTAAGCTTTCCTTTATATCTCTGTTAGTGATATGCTTGCAGTTTAGATCGATTTATTTCTAGTGTAATCTATATTCAAAATATATTTGCTTAACTTTTTGCATCTTTGCAACACTTGGTTGACAATAACACTCTTATTCTGAATAATTTTTTTAAAACCTTGACTGATGACTCATACTGAAGTCAGCAATGTGCGTTTGGATGCTAACATTTACACTAGAGTACAACGTCATCATATAAGCTCTAACAGCCTGTTTTTCCTCACTGAACCTCGGTTTCCTCAACTGAAAGATAGGCATCTCTCTTATTGGATTAGTAAATGAAAATAGATTAATCAATATTATACTACATGCAATAAAATTAAATAAATTAAAATAGCACAAGCTGTATTTATATTTAATTTGGAGCTTCTTTGAAGGCAAATTTTGGCTTTCAAGGATGAGTTTTAGACACTTGTTACAATTCCCTTTGTCAAATCATTATAGCAGGCTTAAAATTCTAGAGAAAATAGTCATCAGCAAGCAGGTGGATCTCAGTGATTCTAGCAAGATTAAGACACATTATACTGCATTGTAAATGTATACTCAGTGCTATTCTCAGACAAGATATATAGAGAAAAACATCTAAGTTGCTTCCGATTCCGTGGTATGCTTGCTCACTTTCAGTTTTTGTTTTTGATAATTTCATTCTTTTAAGATTAATCAAGGTTAGCAGAAGATCTCTAGACAGTCTCTCTAGAAATGGTTTCCAGATTCACTTGCCACCTGCACTGGCAAAGATTCACGACAATGATCTTGAGGAACCCTCACCTTTCTTTTCTTATTAGCATTACTTTAAAGTGTTTTCTTTCTTCCTATGGCAAGATGCTTATTTTTCTTTAATTTTTATTGACTTGTACTATTGATCCCTGTAGCCAGTCCAGAGAATAAAAGATTTGTTAACCAACTAGTCTTCATTTGAACGTAGTAACCATCATCTCCCTTAGACCATAAATTCAGACACTTGATTTTTCTTCCAGGAAGAAAATGTCAAAACAGTCCTGATGAACCCAAACATTGCATCCGTGCAGACCAACGAGGTGGGATTGAAGCAGGCGGATGCAGTCTACTTTCTCCCTATTACCCCCCAGTTTGTCACAGAAGTTATCAAGGCTGAACGGCCTGATGGATTGATTCTAGGCATGGGTGGCCAGACAGCTCTGAACTGTGGTGAGTTCTTTTCTGTTCAGATGTGGACTGTTCTACTTATGCATCAATGTGAAACACACACTGTTTGTAGTCATCTAATAGTTGTGTTCTGTGTGTTCACAAAGCCTTTATTCTATTGTATAAGGAAACAACAAACAAAACCCTACAACGCCATGCAGTAAATTGTATAGTTGATGGCACAAAATAGTAGAAAAAAGGAAAATGCTCACTTTAAGACTCTAATGTGGCTACATGGATTTAGTGGATTTATTTCTTCACTTTAGGAAATTGGTATCATTGAAACTCTGACAACTATTATGAAAGAAAAATGAGAATTAATGTTTATTCTCATAGTCAATGCTGTGGCATTTGCCTGTCACATGACAATGTAGACTTGACTTTACAGTTCTATTATTGACTGTGGTGTCTCCTTGGATGCAATTTTAAGGGCTCTTTTCAAATTGCTTTTAGATATATCTATTTTATGTGTATGGGTATTTTTCCTGCATTCATGTATATGTGCCACACTTAGATCTTGTTCACTAGGTCAAAGGTGGCATCAGATAACCTTTGAACTATAGCTGTGGCTCATTTATATCTACCATGTGGGTGCTGGGAATCCTGGTCCTCTGCAAAAGCAGCCAGTGCTCTTAACTGCTGGAGCCATCTTTCTCCAGCCCTAGGATGTTTGTTTGTTTATTAATTCATCTGTCTATCTACTTATTTATTTTGTAATTAATGTCTTCGGTGTTTGTTAAGAAGGCATAGAGTTTGAGATTAAGAAATCCCATTATGTTTACTTCTTCTGTAGGAGTGGAACTATTCAAGAGGGGTGTGCTCAAGGAATATGGTGTGAAGGTCTTGGGAACATCAGTTGAGTCCATTATGGCCACAGAAGACAGGCAGCTTTTCTCAGACAAGCTGAATGAGATCAATGAGAAGATTGCTCCCAGTTTTGCCGTGGAATCAGTAAGGCACTTTGTTCTTGGGAGGTGGGCACACAATACTAGTCTGGGACTGCATGGAGAATGGTGCATCATGCCTGATAATTATATCTAAAATCTTCTCATTTACATTTATTTCCATGATTTAAGTCTCACAGAAACACTGTGAATTAATAGCAGCACTCAGTGCTAAAACTGGAGAAATAGGTATTGGTATTTTATTCTGAAAAGAAACACACAGGTGAACCCCTTTGTTTGAGGCTGAAGCAGCCATGGTCTCTTGAACTGAAAATAACAACGATACTGACTTCTGATAGCTAACATATTTTTGTCTTCTTTTCTTTTCTGCAATAAGTCATACATGTTGAGTATAAGCATTAATGCCGTGAAAATTGGATTTTTGGAATGAAATAAATATTTAAGAATGAAGTGAAGTTAGTCAATAAGACTCATCCTAGATGAATATACTTTTGATATACATGTGGGTTTTATTTTTCTACACTCATTTTTTATTATACATTATGCCTATTTTTAGGATATAACCAAACACCAAAAAAAAAATCAACTAGGTGTACACCTCTTTTTGTACCCTGATTTTATTTTGATTTCAGACATATATATTTTTGAAGTGGAAAGTAGAAGCTTTAAACACAACCTTCCCATTATAGAAATAGGCAAAGTTTTAGGGACGAGTCAAGTAATTCTGTCATGACTAAAACTGGGTATATCTGTCTCAGAAAAGAATGCTACCAAATACATGCAGACTACAAAGCTGTCAATCAAGAAGAACCCCATGGGAGCTCTCCTGAATGCTTTGGGAAGCTCTTGCCATACATTCATACTTTCACTGCCAGATATAATTATGTCCTTGCTTCCCCATGATAAGAAACCAGCATATGGGAAAGGTGTAATTACATTCCCATTGGTGGTGTAATAATATTCCATGACAGAAAAATATAGCCACCATATGTTGTATTTGGTGAGTTAAAAAAATTTCTAGGCTGGAGAGATTGTTCTGAGAATAAATTTGAAAAATGAAATATCTTCTTTTGTGCGCTATTCCTAATGGTGCATTGTTTCATTGCCACGCTAGCTTCAGGAAGGGAAAACGTCTTTTTTTTTTTTTCCTTTAAATGATAGACTTTTAAACTAAAGCTAAAAAATATCATTGTTTTATATATCTTTCATTCTAAAATAAGTGATGATTATGTCTGCTTTTGGTCATGGTATAGTGTTTAAAAACAAACTTAAAATTCACCTGATAAAAGTGAAAAAATTACAGCCACATTTTACTTAACTCTGTAGAATGACAGAGATGAAGATGGAGATGAAGGGAAAATAAAACAACTTCCCTCTGTGCAAATCAGCCAATTAATCTGAATTTCTGGGATCTCATGGTGTGTGTACGTGTGTGTGTGTGTGTGTGTGTGTGTGTGTGTGTGTGT
>NW_021604613.1:20439380-20569132 GCF_004785775.1 Grammomys surdaster
GAGAGAGAGAGAGAGAGAGAGAGAGAGAGAGAGGGAGAGAGAGATTGGGTTTTCAGCTTCAATATCTTTGTTTTGTTCACAGATGGAGGATGCCTTAAAGGCAGCAGACACTATTGGCTACCCTGTGATGATCCGGTCTGCATATGCTCTGGGTGGGTTAGGTTCCGGCATCTGTCCCAATAAGGAGACCTTAATCGATCTTGGGACAAAGGTAAGTATTTTTCTGAGCAATGTTCTATCCTCAAATGGTCCTGATATTGAGAGGGAAAAAGCACAAATCTTCAGCTCATATGACTTTAGGCAAACTAGTAGACACTATCTGTCCATTTTCATTTTGCTACTGACTTCATGGAGGTACACGTCATCAACCTGTATTTTTCAATCTACTCCAGCAAATCACATTATTAAAATATGTTTTACTGGCTAAGAGAAGAGCAAAATAAAAATGTCTTGTTTTCCACATGACTTTTGAGAAAATGGTATAAGCCTCCTTTAATAATACGAGTGGATTTTGCCAACACACCAATAAGAATACAAGGGAGGGTTGAATTCTTATAGTTTGTTTTTCTATCAAAAGCACATTAATTCATCACTAAATACATTCTGAGAGATTTAACACAACTATTTTCACTAAGAAAGATGTTCTACACAAAACCTTGCTCCAGAGCTGTTTGTCCATATTTTGCTCCTAGAGTACCATAGCTGGCAATACTGAGACTCAGTGATAACTTTCACTGAGGAAACACAGGTATAGCTAGCTAGGACCTCTGTACAGCACGGGGCTGAATTTGACATAATTATTGTACAGCCACTCTTAGGGTGTCTTAGTTCATACAATTTATAGTTTTTCATTTTTTTAAAAAACCTTTTGGATTAAAATAAAGTAAGATTTAAAATTGTTGACATTAAAAAATTGAAAGCAGATAAATACAATTAAATAGACACAGGCATTTGTAAGTGACAGGTTTACAAGCCAACAACTTAGATTTAGTTTTTCTGCAGTTGCCCATATTATAAACGCAACAGGCAACATATTTAATATGAAAGGTTTTTTTCACATTCAGGGATTTGGAGTTATTTACTTAAAGCGAAATATGTTTATGTAGTTATAAAATATATTTACTATAGCATATTAAATGTTATGAATTCTTAAAATTAGCAATGTAGTTAGAGACAATGTATTCTTCTCTGTATTATATATATTTTTTCCATAAAATAAGATTCTGAATTATCATTTTTTTAAATAAAGAACATTTACAATATGAAGATAGTTTGGAGTGAAATTTTTTCAATTATTTCTACTCTGCTAAAATAATCAATGGTTGTTGAATATTTTCCTTGTTGAAAATCCTTATTTTTCTCCTTGAGATTAATTAGTCATATCATTACCTCCTAATCTATCCCTTTATTCATTTGATGTTATAATTAGAGCCACTAGATGCTGTGCTAAGTCATTTAGGTACTTAAGTTAACTCCGGAGTAACAGTGAAGACTTGAAAGAATTTAAAAACAAGGCTAGGAGGTTAGCAGAAAGGATGCCAGTTTTTCCTGTATCTAAATTTCTACCCTAGTTTACTAAAATACAGAATTTATCCCTTTTGTCTCTGAGTCTTCTTTCTGCAAACAACCCAAATGACAAATTAAATCATTACTCGTTTGTTAACAGTCGCTCTGGAATGTCCCAACAGCTTTGAGAACCTCATTATGGGTAGATGTGGGGACAAAGGAGTCACACTTCTAGCTGCATGTGTTGAAGCCTACAGTGATGACTGTGGCTGCAAAATATCCAGTGTTGAGATCCATTACAGAGATTTTAAATTGACTTGTCACTGCATCATACAGGCTACTAATAATTTGAAATAAAATGAAAATTCTTTTTATCTTACTGCCATCCAAAATCAAATCTGTTATGAGACAAAGGGATATTTTTGTCTTCAGTTGTCAGTCACCACATGTTCTAAGGTCAGAGATCGCCTCTTTCATATATTGAGTTCGGCATTCTGCCATATCGTGGGTACGCAGTAAATATGAAATGGTAATTATACTAATTCATATCTGTCTAATCAGCCATGTATGATATATGACTCAGAGTATTTAAGCACTTAGGCAGTGATTAACCATAATAATAGCTGCATATGATTCTTCTAATTCCCAAGTTGCATATGCCATCTTGGCTAACTGTTTTCGAGCATCATCATCTTCTTTCTCTCCCTCATCAGCACCAGCGAACTTGTATTGTGTGTATCACTGTACAAAGCACCCTCAGCTATTTTAGAGAAAGCCCGAATCTTTAGACTTATTTTTTCACATTTATTTGTACTTATCACATTTTCTGGTTTCACAGAAGCCTAGCTACTGAAATAATTTCATTTCCCTCTGCCTGATTGCTCAATTATTTTCTCTTTTTCCTAAATTAGTTTGATTTAATGTCATATCAGCACTTTGAATGGCAAGCCTCAATAACCCAAATCAAGCACATTCACTGCAGGATGCTATTCCTGGTCCCACTGATTTTCAGACCCCCCATGCCTTCTGGAAGGTGGGGGAGAATGGAGATGAGGTTTAAGACTTTAGTGCTGACCAGGATGTAGGTCAGAGCACTTTCCTTAATGTCCCTTTTAAACCACAGCCTTTCCTTAAATCTTTGGTATCTCTGCCATTGATCTCCAGGCATTCGCTATGACCAACCAGATCCTGGTGGAACGGTCAGTGACAGGTTGGAAAGAAATAGAATATGAAGTTGTCCGAGATGCAGATGATAACTGTGTCACAGTCTGTAACATGGAGAATGTTGACGCCATGGGTGTTCACACAGGTAGGCAAAGAATCTTCCAGAATTATAGTCATGCCTTTGGCTCCAAACTCAGATTGCAATAGCAGCCTACATACAGTGCTTTACCCGTCTTAGCTGGTGGGCTGATTACAACACTTAACATTTATACATAGTATTTTATAGCACTGAAAATATTCCCACCTTTAGTTTGGAATTCACAGAATTCCTCAGCAGCATGATAGAGTTTGTAATCCTGATCTCAATGGAGGAAGGTCAGATAAACCATGCATTTGAATCGTGACAGTGTTGAGAAGTTAAGATGGGGCTTGCAAAGACTTAAAGCACACTTACGTGTTAGTGATTGAGAAAAAAGTCTCCAAGGTATTGAAAATAGGTTTTTAGAAAGTTAAACTAGTTGGTTCCACAGGACAAAGGTGATAACTAACATTCTAGAAATGTTAAATTGAAGATGGAAGAAGTTTGGAGAAAGGAGTTGGGACTCTAGAATGGGATACGTGAGAATACAGAAATGGAAATGTTGACACAGAGTTATTGGAAATCATTAAGTGCAGAAGAAATCATTGCAATTAGTGGCACACGTACCTTTTACAGGATATAGTCTTAGAGAGCAGAAAGAAGAGGGTTAAACTTTGACTGATGGAAAACGGTTCAATTTCTAGGGAAGGATAAAGAGAATTAGTGTTGAGGCAAAGGAGATAGAGGGTTTTAAAGAAAATTAGGTGAAAAAAGTATCAAATAGATCAATGCAAGAATATATTTTACAAAAGATCTTTCTTTGTAACAGTATTAGTTCCCATGCAAGGTCAAAAATTAAGGTTTAGTTTGTGCTTTTAGATATTCACAAGAAAAATTAGAATACTCCAATTTAGTGATGGAACAGGCACGGGATGAGATTGAATGGTAAGGAGGGGTCAGGAACTTGACAAACTTTCAACATGTTTAGTGATGAAGAGATTGGGAGGTTTGTGCGTCTGACAATGTTGGAGATAGGTTTCTTGAGGACAGGGGAGCTAATTATGTCTCCAGGCAGAAGGTAGAGTAGTAAGGATCCTGGGATTGAAACTTCAAAGGCCTCATGTTGGAGAAGAATGAGATCAGGGAGAAAGGAGAGGATTGAAACTAGTCTAACACAGGAGGAGAGACTATTCTTTGGAAGGACAAACTTGACAGACAATTTGTAATGAAGGAAGGGAAGCTGAAGTGCTTGATGTGAATCTAGGAGGCTGATAATTAAGCTTTAACAGCTAGATGAATGTAGCAAATTTGGGGGAGGGCTGTGTGATTCTGTAAGTAAACTGTCAGAATTATGTGGACAATATGAGTTTTGGGGAACACCTGATATTTTGCTCATATGAATGTGAATATTAATTTTAATCCTTTCCTCAAATCTTCAGTCTACTTTATGCCTTGTATCTTATTTTAGTAGATTAAGTCAGTCAAGCTGGCCATTGAAATATAACACCAAATAATGATCACTTGTGTCGACAGGTGACTCGGTTGTCGTGGCACCGGCCCAGACACTCTCCAATGCAGAATTCCAGATGTTGAGACGCACTTCAGTCAATGTTGTTCGCCACCTGGGCATTGTGGGAGAATGCAACATTCAGTTTGCTCTTCACCCCACTTCCATGGAGTACTGCATCATTGAAGTGAATGCCAGGCTGTCCCGGAGTTCTGCCTTGGCCTCCAAGGCCACTGGGTAAGATCAGAATGATTGAAACACATGTTTTCAATTTCTTTGTAGGTAGAAATGGAGAATTGACTGCTAGTTAATTCAGAAGACCATTCTGTATGTATAAGAATTACCCCCATTTCCTGTGTGTTAGCTCCAGAACATTTAGAAAAACCCAAAGACATGGTTATTAATGAGCTTGCTGCCAGGTTGAGACAAATGGTATTGTTAGGTAACCCTGTTTGCTGACTAATCATAAGCCAACCAAAATCTGGGTGGCCAAAATAGGCTGTGAAAAATATGCTTCTTAATTGGACTTAGCAGATGCTGTTAAAGAGTGAGCATTAATCTTTAATTTTGGTTTTCAACTGCCTTACCATCAGCTGATAAATACTTTATTTAACTCAACAGTTCAGTATAGATTATTTTGATTTTGGAAATAGACATGACAAAACATACACATTTGCCTATCAGCTTATAACTAACAAATGATTTTTAAAACTTCCCCAAGAATTAACAATATAGGATCTTTCCACGGGTTAGAACCAAATAAGTAAATTCAATGTCCATTTAACAGCTGCATAATTGGAAGGAAAGAAAAGAAAACCTCTTGTTTCTATTGGTATTTTTAGCATCTGGTGTTTAAGTTGTATGACATTTAAATGAGGAAAATATTTACTTTAGTATTTTTATGTAGCCACAGAGAAGTGCAAGGTTGTAGCGCTCTATACAGAAGCCAGAAGACCTGATTTCTTGCTTGGTTCATCTACGGACTTAGTGACTTTGGGCATAGCACTTACCTCCTTCAGTTTCCTGGTGTGCTAAGACAGGAACCTTTGCCAAATAAGTCATATCCAATTCTATAGTTCTGTGAATTATTTCATCAAATAAAATTATCTGAATTGGCATTCCAGGGGATGGCCAATTTTCTAGAGTATTAGTTGTTGTTGTTGTTTTTTCAAAATCGCAATGTTCAAATATTTGGAGCTGGAACAAGGACTCAGACTTGCAAAGCCCATAATTCCTGGCCATGTATAATACACCAAGCTCCAGCTGTCTCTTTAGATACAAATTTGAATGCGTTTTCTCAGAGATTATTTTGCAGATTTTAATCTAAATGGACGTTAAACACAGGCAGCAGAGGTAAAAATCTTATTTATCATGAAACCTATTGATTTTGTGTAGAAAGGATGAAGGCTGTAGATTGTGGCAATACAAGATAGGGCTTAAAAGTGGATTCTGGACTGCTGCATGCTTTATCTTGAATCACACTATTTTGTAAGTGGCCAGTAAATATTTATATGGAGGAGGTTTCAGGTGTGTCTTATATTTTAAAATAGAGTGATGGCAGAATTGTGAAGAAAGATTCATTCAAGTTTGGAGTTGTTTTCAGTACTTATTGCTTGGATTTAAAAACAAACCAAACAACCAATGAAGCTAGGTTAACTCTGCCTCCTGCATTACAGCTACCCACTGGCATTCATCGCAGCAAAGATTGCTCTAGGAATCCCACTTCCAGAAATCAAGAATGTTGTATCTGGGAAGACCTCAGCCTGCTTCGAACCTAGCCTGGATTACATGGTGACCAAGATTCCGCGCTGGGATCTTGACCGTTTTCACGGAACATCCAGCCGAATTGGTAGCTCAATGAAAAGTGTAGGCGAGGTGAGTCTGGGAGTTAATACTCTATCTATACTATATTTGGTTTTAGTGTTCTTGCCAACTGCTTGAGAGCATTGAAAGTCAAAAGGCTGCCTGGGTGCTATTTTCCTGGCTGCTAGGAGTTTTGTTTCCCCCTTAGTGTTTTAAAAGTGCTTCTTTTGAGGGTTAGTCTATGTTATTTGTTACATGATGTCTTTATGGATTCAAAGTTCCACACATACATATATATTATATATATATCGCAACATATGTATATATGATACATAGCTCTCTACCTCTATCCATCCATCTATCTATCTATCTATCTATCTATCATTTGTATATAGATGTATATATATGATATGCATCAATATTTGACTAAAAAATTTCATTTCATACATACATATAGTATATATATACTGTATATACTTATATATACAGTATATATATATAGCATGTGTATATATCTGAGATAAAATTTGTTTTTAAATCAAATATAGAGAATAAAACATTATAAAGGATAATGTAAGAGCTGAGAAGATCGTGGGTAAAATATTTGCTGCTGAGCATGATGATTTGATTGGTGTCGCCAGGACACACACACAGGAGTGATGGTGATGTCTGCAATCCCAGCACTGGGTGGGAATAGGGTTGGGAAGGAAGTGAGAGATTGGTGTTTGATTGGCTATTCCCTAGCCACCTAATTTAGCTAAATGGCAAGCTCCAGGTTCAGTAAGAGATCTTGTCTCAAAAACTTACATGAAGAAGCAGTTTAGGAAGTCATCCCAAAATCAAGCTTTGGTTTCCACAGCACATGGATCAGTAGGTACATGTCACACAGCACACAGAACAGTAGGTGCATGTCACACACAAAACATGGAACAGTAGGTGCATGCCACACAGCTACATGGAGCAGTAGGTACATGTCACACAGCACACGGAACAGTAGGTGCATGTCACACACAAAACATGGAACAGTAAGTGCATGCCACACAGCTACATGGAACAGTAGGTACATGTCACACAGCTACATGGTTACTCATGAATACACCACACTCGTACAAATACCACACCCCCAAATTGTGTAATGCACAAAACCAGACAACTGCTCTGAAGTTAAATACTTGATTTTAGTCCACTCATGAGAATTGTGGTTTTCATTTTCTTATACTTCACATTATCACATCTGTATAGGAGACAGGCAGACTACATGAGCTCTCACGAACCTTCCAGTACAACTATTCCAAACTGAGAACGCACAGTGGAATAGTAATCTCCCTTTTGCTGAACTGAAAGGTCCTGATATTTTGTTTATCCCTCCTTCCCAGAAATTCCCTTTACTTCTACATTTTACATTTGGGGCAGTGTAAAAAGGTTAATCTGCTTGAAACTGGTGCTATTTGAATATGTATCTTTCACATAGTTGACACTCAATTTTATAATTTGTCATTAATGTGAACTTGAGGCTATCTAAGGAATCATGAAAATTTACTGAAGGCAGTATTGTAAACCACTGATATTTTAAACTGGAGTCAAAATCTGCACAGCAATTTACTGTTCTGTGGAGAGACTCAAAGGCAATGTTCATCCACTAAAATAACTGGGTAGGTTGCAAGGCCAGGTTAAATTTAGTTTTGAGTACTGACTGGTTCAGACTATATTGTCCCATTTTTTTCTTATTAGATACAATTAGCTGTAAATATTGTAAAAAGACATATAAAATTTGTCATGGTGGAATTTAACCTCCATCTAGATTAAAAATCACAACCTATGTGTATTTGTTATGATTCTTAGGGGTCTGCTAATATTAAGGCTTAGCTGTAGAAAAGCCAAGCTCTCATGGATCCTGACTGGTATTCTTTAAATTGTCTGTTCCTCCTTATTTGTTTTGTATTCTAAAGGATGTTGACATTTGAAAGGGAGGGTCCCTATGTGCTAGTCATTTGTTCCTCATTTTAATACTAGTATGCTTCAGAACAGGTGCAGGCAGTGTCTTCCTTACTCTCAGGAAATACAGCTACATTCACTAGCTGGTAAAAATCTAATAAAATGTTAAAGATTCATTAAAAAGCACGGAGAAAGGGGAAGAGCGACTAGGGAACAAACAGCAGCTCAAAATCTGCGGATATTCTCAGAATCTTTTTGCAGTTGTCAAGTTTTGAAAAACACTACACACCTAATTGTGTTAAAGAGAAACTAAAAATATGTGAGATTGTCCTTTCAAGAGAAACTCTTATGTGTGTATCCCAGGTCATGGCCATTGGTCGCACCTTTGAGGAAAGTTTCCAGAAGGCTCTGAGGATGTGTCATCCATCTGTGGATGGGTTCACTCCCCGGCTCCCAATGAATAAGGAATGGCCAGCAAACCTGGATCTGAAGAAAGAGCTGTCCGAACCCTCCAGTACCCGTATCTACGCCATTGCTAAGGTAATATGGGATGAGGTAGCTGGAATGGCCTCCGGAATTTAGTCAGCTTTGCGAACAGCCCAGTGTTTGTAAAGTGCCTTCTGACCTCTTCATGTGAGCCAGCACACATACATGCGTGCAGTCTCTGTCTCTCTCACACACATATAAACATACCTCTTTCTCATCTCTGTCTTACATATAACATCTCTCTGAATTTCATTAGACATTATTCTGAGTAATAAAAAGTATTTTTTTTAAATTTAACTTGAAGCTTGGACCCAAGGGCACATTGCACTTTTAAATGATACCGACATAGCCGAAATGGGCCCTCCTTTCAGTATACACAGCACCAGTACTTTAAGAGTTTATAGTTCTGATGTGTCCTTTCTTGTTACCTCTTAGCAAATGCTCCCTGAAAATGGATGAAATTGTATTTAGAGAGGAGATACACTGGTATCCTATAGTACATCTTACCAAAGACCCTGATATAATCCCTTTTGATTTTTTCTGTGTTTAAACATCAGGCTACCCAGACTGTGATAGTAGGCTTTCCCATGCAATTATCTTATTGGAGGGCTTACTTGTAGAACAAAAAGCCCCGCCTTTCTCACGTCCACCCCCTAGTTCCTTTTCATGTAAATGAAGTGCCATTTTAATCTCCCTTCATATTTACTGTGCTTAGAGTTTTGAAGTTTCAGCTCGTCTGATTTTATGAAAGGTGACTTGGGCATCTGGAATCTGTCTGGTCAGAAATCCCTAAATGGCTTTTTGACATTTAAGGAAGCACCAGCATTAATCCTCCAACAGTGTCAAGCCACCCTGGGTTCATAAGGCTCCCTTGGCAATTTTCTGTGTGTGTGCACGTGGGATGAGCTAGTGAAAATATGAATTGTATCTTTAAAGAAGAAATCTGACTTATATAATGCCTTGGTAGCAACAGAAACGTGCACTTTATGATTTGAACTTACTGCAACTCTTACAAGCATTTAGTGACAGGCCTGCAGAAAGCTGACAAAGAACAAGGGATATTTCCTTCAGAGCATCTGATATACACTTTCCTCATTCTTATGGGGTGTATGTCTAGAATAGTTAAGTCCTACTAAAGTTCTGGGAGAGACTATTATATTTGATGAAAATTTTCTAGTCTTGAGTTTTAAGACTGATTGATGTTTTTCAGGAGTGGTGGGGTGCAGCAACAAAGTCAGATTTTTCTAGAAGGCCGATTCACTGTGTATACTGTTCTTCTCTTAGTCTTTTATTTAAGAAGCAACTGAGGACATTTGTATGTGTGGATGTTGATGTGTAAATATATAGATACATATATAGATATAATTTTCTCTTTCAGGGGAAGGGCAGTAAATGGATTTTTTCCTTATATCTAGCAATCTCATTTTTGCCACTTGAAGCAGATGAAAAAGGATAGCATCTCCCAGTTCCCAGCCAGGCTGTAAAACTCAGGGAAATCTCTCATTCTTTTCTAACAGCCGTACAAAGGATGGGGATGCAGGGCAAACACGGGGAGGTTCATCCTGCACAGAGCACGCTGTGTACAAGCAAGAAGTGCAGGCGCAGGGATGTAAATTATTGTCTGCCGAGTGCTGGGACAGGGAACTGATTCCTGTTTGTTAGAGGTCATCATTACTGTTCATTTCCACAGCAATCAGGGACTTGGTGATTTTGACAAAGAAATAAGGACAGTGCAGAGCTGAAAGGGAGAAAGAATGGAGGGAGGGTGGGACTCCCCACTGCTTTCATGATTCTCAGGAGAGGGCAAGGTTTTCTGAGGACTGGCTTTTGCAGAATTCTTATTTCAGGACGACTGGGTCATCACCTCTTTTGATTTGGGGAAAATGCAGGCATTAGTTTTTATTTGGAGAACATTTCACCAGCCTAAAATGTGTTTGGGGTCATAATAGCCTTCATTCCAGTGGGGGTAAGATGGTATAGTTACAGTGTGGGAAGATGATATCTCAGGACTGGCAGGCCTACTTCACAATGGAAGCAGGCCTGACTGTAGTAAGTTTTTCTTTTTCTCAGGGAAGTGGCTACCAGATTCTGGGCCCTTGTTCATTTTACATCATCAGATGTAATCTTTATTTAATCTGTAAAAAACATGAATAGCTTACTTTCCATGTATCGTCTATTGCTAACTCCTGGCAGCTTTTGGTCTCTCAGGGACTAAGACCAAGGTAGATTTTGTAGATATTTTTGTGATTTTGTGAAGAATTACATAAGAGTAATATAAATAAAGTTAAAAAACGAACATGGCTTTGAGTGTTTTCATTAAGTGTTATTCTAGTCATGTGAACTGTGAACCATGTTATAGCTCAAAGCTTACAATCATGGACTCTTTTATAGCAGAAATAAGTAAAGATTTAAGAAAACTCAACTTTATGAGTTGAATATAACATCAGAGTTCCTAGTTAGTTGCACTTCTCTTCTGAGTTTAAAAATATAAAGTATCATTCTAAAATAGTTTTGAAATCGATATTATATGTCTATTATTGTTCCCTGTGTCTATGTACATTTGTATGAATATAAATAATAACAATGTGCATGTTTTGGCTTGGAAGGTTTGGTTTGGGGGGTTATGTAGTTTGCTAGTACATCCAGCTCAGTGAGTAGTCACTACTTTGTTTTTGAGATTGTTAAAGTACACTTAAGAAAATGATAGGAACAGCCAATAGAGTATGTTTATAATGTCATTAGATTCTTTTTATTACCCAATATATAGTTTAGTCAATAGTATCCTAGCCAAATATGGAGGAGGAGACAGGACCTGTTGAAGCTGTTGAGAGCACACATTACTCTTGTACTTTCTCTGTATGACATTTGTGGGTACAGTTAACAGAATCCTAAGTTTATTTCAAAGAACATCAGTGATTCAGTTTCATATCTCAGGCGGTAGTCTGGCCCCAGTCTCTCTAAAGAACGCAGAAAGGAATGGCTGTTTGTTTTCAATTAAACAAGACATTTAGAAAATGGTTGCCATGGAAAGTGTTTGCTCTTCTTCTGGCAGGCCTTGGAAAACAACATGTCCCTTGATGAGATTGTGAGGCTCACATCCATCGACAAGTGGTTTTTGTATAAGATGCGTGACATTTTAAACATGGATAAGACACTGAAAGGGCTTAACAGGTAAGAGGATTGCTTTGAACCACTCTCTATTTTCAGTGCAATGTTTTAGTTGTCCTTTTATACAGCTGGCCAACAGTCTGCCTCAGTTTGCTAAATGATGCCAACACTGGGAAAACAGACAACTGTCAGTGTCTCACATATTATGTTTTGAAAGCCATTTATTAATATTTTGAATCATTTTATACTTTCATTGGTGATGTCAAATATTGTGATTGTTCAAACTAAATTGTTAGAGATCAGAATAGCTAGAGGACATTTATAAATATTCATTGTTTTACATATTGTTAATAAGAAACTCAACAAATAGTATCTTGATTTTCTGTACATTTTCTTTTCAGTTTTGAACTCTAGTTCTGCTTTCAATATTAACCTACAAATTGCTCTCTATCGACAGGGAATTTATTCTCCTTGTATTTTACTGATATTATCAACATGGAAACTTTTAGTCCAGCATATGAATGAGCCATACTCATTTATCTGTTAATAATCTCTTTACCTCTGACTAATTTACGTTTTAATTTTTCATGGACAATTATTTATAATTTTCATTTTATGTTTAGAATGTCAGATATTTAAAATGTATCCTTTTAATTTTTGTTTGGAGACTGCCTATTGGGTTGTCTCTGGCTTAGACAGGTTTTACACATACATCTTTGAGAAGAGGAGTATCTATTACCAAATTAAGATGTAAGGTTCTTCTTAGCTTCTCTCCCTAATATACTGAAATGCACTTATGTTGGAAAGAAATCTCATCTCTAAGCCTAGGGATATATTTAGAGAAAGAAAGTTTTGGTAGTATACAGTATTTTCAAATGGCTTGGGGAAATGCAAACAATTTAATTACATAAAATGTTGAGGGTAAGGGAAGATCTAGAAGGGAGTTGCTCCTCGATTTTACCCATGTTAAATTCTTGATTTTGTACGCAGTGATTTTGCCAAACAAGGATGAAACTGGCCACCATTGCCTGTAGCTATCCTTTTAAGAGCTTGTGTAAAATGAACAGTAGTCAGCAAGTAAGACAGAGATGGAACCTATACATTTGTCGAAGGGTTTTGCTGACTTAGGGTTTCTTTTCTTGGTTTATGAGACCAGTAAAACTTCCATGTTGAATTATATATAGTCTGTTCCACTGCTCAGTTTTAGGCAGCAGATTTCAAAGGCTTAGGAAAGCACTCCGGTGAAACCACACGGGGGCGCTAGAAACTCACAGTGCGTCAAACAGCCCTAGAGTGAAGAAAAGCAGATGCTATTGAGATCGAAGTGTGCGTTTGATATACTTTCTAATTTGCGGGCACGGGGGTTGGAAAGCAACTTCATGTTTTAATTCAGTGGTTCTTGTTGCAGCTAGAAGTCGTGTTAGATTACAACTTAGTAGAAAAAAGAGCACATTTTGGTAGAAAAAAGGGAAAGGTCTTTGGAGGGTAGGAACACCCCATTTCTGTAGGCGACTTAAAGTATCTCTACTGATTCTGTTGCATGTGCTTGATGATAATTTGACACTTTTTGTTTCCATTTTCTGATATAAGCGCATTCATAGTTAAATATTCTTTCATTTGTTCATAATGATCTGTATAAAGCTACCTCAGAGCTTGTAATAATTTTAAAGGTTCAAAAGCATTATCTAGCCTGTGAAAATAGTTTTGATGCGTATTACAGCATGAAATCCAAACACCTGTAGTGAGACTCAAATGGTACTAACCCTAAATTTTGTGTTATTTTCTGAGAGATACTGTATGTATTGTTCAATCTCTTTCTGAGGTTCATTGATTTAAGCACATAGAGATGTGATGCCTGTTATAAATATTATATAATTAAGGAGAGTGCCTGGCCACTGTCTCGACCCTTCTGTGGGATATAAGGGTCTGAGATCAAAAGGATATCAAAGTTGATTTTAAGTACTTGAGACTCAAGTTTCCTGGCCCAGTTTTGATCATTCTTACCTTTATCCCGGGCCATGAGATCTTTTACTTCATTGAAAACTTCTAAATGACCAGAAGGATTTAGATATCAAATTATGTGTAATTCCCAAATTAATGGAACCCCTTATCATCAGTTGACACCAAGGGGTAGACTTCGTTGCCAGTTTGGATAAGGGTTGGAAAGACCAGTTGTTCTTCCTTACACTCACATTTGTTTATGGTTTACATTGCTCTGAATCCTTAACCGCTCCTGTGTTGGAAAATTTGACTTTGGATGTCGGCCCAGGAGGTAATTGTTCATTTGATGTATGTTCAGAGGACTCCAGATTTTTCCTGCCACTGCATATCTCTGGCATCCATGCGCTTAAATCCTTTTGCAACTTTCACATAGATTTCTGGGGGGAAATTACAGCAAGGGATCTCAGCCATCATAGGTGTGATCATTTGAGGTGAAATGTGTTGTGATCATCAGATTAGTGTCTTAACACTGAGTGTCTCCCTTTCAGAAGTCAGTTCTGATCACTGTTTCACCAACCCCCGAGCACAGAAATGGTGACATATATGATACTTTGATGACAATATCCATTTTTAATAATTTAGGGGATAGCCATTATTTAGGCAGCTTCAGAAAATTTTCCTCCTTTCCATTTGTGTTTACTGACTTTCATGTTGTCTTTAATTAGTTATTGCTAATGAAGAACATGCTAGGCAGTTCATCAAATTTACAAATGGTACACTGTCATTCATCAACACAAGGTAACCACTGATGTGAAATCTTTGTTTAGGCTCCAAGAAGTTTCTCGTTACTGAATGTGATGTGTTGTCATACAGGATATGTGTGTGTGTGTGTGTGTGTGTGTGTGTGTGCGCGCGTGCGTGTGTGCATGTGCACACGCATTGGAATTGGAATTTAGAGGTCTAGTACTTACAAAATTACCTATTAACTGCATAACAACAGATCATTACATGTTGATAGATTGTAAGGAGTTTGAAAAGTTAAGACTGCTTGAAGTTCTAGAGGAATTAAATGTGCACACATACACAGACATGCATATGTTTATAGTTTACAGGTGTGTTAGATACCATCTAGAAGAACTAAGACTACATGTAATAAACACCTCCACCAGAGTTACATTTGCCACTAGAGGCACAGTAGCTTTTAATTCCATATAGCAGGGCCTATGATAATCATTTTCATTTTGTTAGCAATGGCCAGACAAAAATGGGCTCAAAGATCCTTTAGCTGGGATGATATTGCTGTAATGAAATATAAATATGCTCATTTGTGAACAGGAAATACCTTAGGACCTTATGTCCAAACATTTTATTTATAGCACCAAATTGAATTGAACATTTTTCAACTGAAAGGCAATCATAATATTTAAAGAAATATGAATAGGTCAGAAAAATTATGAGCCCCTCAGTATCCTCTGCCGTCTGCTGAGAAATTGTGTTTTCAAACACTATTCTTCTTCTGGACTCATTCACTATTTCTAATATACCACTTCAGGGATGTTGTTACACCAGTATAATTTAGAGAAATTTACATAAAATACCTGGCCACAACAAAGCTGCATGAGACCTCCCAGTTTTCCTTCAAGTGAGTGTTTTAAAGAAGAAACAGCCTGGCTGTGTTACGTTAGCAGATGGAAGTTCTCCCACCATTTATGTCGATTGCAATTTTTCTGGAACAGCCTATTTTGCCCTTCTGACTTTCATGTCACACGATACTACTTACGTTAACCATGTTGGAGATAACTGTTAAAATGAATTTGTTTTTCACTGTTTTAGATGCTCAAAAGTAGTGTATATGCCTAGTGAGTTATAGTTTAGATTTTAGAAGCTAAGGTTTGGATTTATTTCTCTATGAATGACTGATGTAAATTTGCTATTGGTTTATGAAAATTCAGAAATTACTTTTATCCAATATTTTATGGGCTTCTATAATGTTTTTTATGCTATTCCAATTCTGATAACATGAATAATATGATAATTCGCTTCCCTTTGTCATCTCCCCTTACTGCTATAATGAATGAACCGAAGAAGGGACAAGTGGGGTTTTCAAGGGCCCGGTTTCCATCTGAACTTCACTATGTTGGCGGGTGCTGAAAAATCACAGGCATGCCTATTGCTTAGGGAAACAATCTCAGGCAAGCCTAGTGAGTTCTGCTTGGGCATTCAGGTGGTAAATTGAGCTCAGTAAAGTCGGCCACTTCCCTGCAGCCACCAACTTCTGGCTGATGTAATAATGCAGGTGTCACCTTAGCTGGAACAGTCCCTTTGAGTGCTCTCTCCTACACATGCTAGTTTCTATTGACTTTTTACTTAACTTGCTCACAAGGCATGGCAAAATCAGACAAGAACACTTCGTGCTTACATTTGATTGAAGTTTCCAAGGGACAGTGTCACCCAAGAGTTGTTAGAACTTACACGTAAGGATGCGACTGTCTGTACTTTGGTTTCTGGTGTTAATTTATAATTTCCAGTTTAAAACATTAAATATAGAAGTAACTCAGGGAAACTTATATGAATATAATATACTTGCCTGTTAGGATTTGTTTATTTTGGAATGATATATTTATGATGCTATTTATTCCTTTGGATGTAGAAACAGGATATGGGGGTAGGATACTTTAGTGCAATCTTCTGATTTTATTCCCAGAAAATGGGGATATTATATTACTTTACAGCAGTACCAACTTACTGAATTTCTTAGTTTAATCCTAATTATAACACATGCCCCTTCTTATTTTACTAGGCTGATATACAAGGTGCCGAATATGTGACGTTTGAAGTGTTAAACATGACAGGAATCCACTTTTCCAGTCATGACATATTTCTATTCTATCTTTAGTCTTCATATTACTAGTCATCTATACAGCGAATTTCCTTCTTTTATTTTTCTTTTGTTCTTTTGATTTTTCTGAGACAGTATTTCAGGAAGACTCTGCTTGCCTTGAACTCACTAGGTAGCTGAGTGTGGCCTTGAATTCCTGATGCTCCTGTCTCTACCTCCTAGGTGCTGGGATTAGAGGTGTGTGCCATCTTGCTTGGCTATGGAGTTCTTTGAGAGTATTAAAATTGAAGAATGCTTAAACAAGAATTTTTCTTTAAAATAGAAGTATTACAAAAGTGCATTATATTTTAACTTGATTTTATTTTTTATGTGACGAGATAGGTTTCTCTGAGTTATCTCATGGGTATAATATGGCTCCATTAATTTTAATAATCTATTTAATTATACATGATACAAAAACTTACACAAAACATTTAATGTCGTGAGAAAACCTTATTTATTAGTTAAATAAGAGTGTCATATTTTGACAATAATTGTGAATTTTCAAGTATAGATTATAAGCCCACTGAAGACAGGTTAATAACTAAAAATTATTCTTCAAAAAATGCTACTGAACCTGGTATAAGACCTTGTACACAATGGGTACCAAATAAATATTCATTAGCAATTGCTAATAGATGAACATGGTTATTAATAAGGGAAGATGATATCAGGAAAATGCCTATTCCATCATGCTGCAGTTAGACATACTGACAATATAAATAAGCTAGTAATTACTGATGATTAATAGATTCATGCTTATATACTTAGAATATATGTGGTTTTTAATCAACTTAAGGCTTTTAATTTTTAGATATGCAAAGTTAATATTGAGGGATATAGATAACATAATATGAATTATTGAAATGCCATTCTGACAAGCTTTTGAGTAAAATATCATCCCACTTGCTTACTCTCCTTTTGCATTAGTTGTTTCATAGTAGGAACTTTCCTTGGTTTGTAAGAGTATAAAATAGAGTTCACCATCCTAAGGAAGAGCATAAATCCTGGAATGTATACAAATGATTTAGAGATATCTATTTATCTTATACTTCCTTGGGAATCAGCATAAAGTGAGCAATTAGTAAAATTTATATGATAATATACCAATTAAATACTGAAACAGTATTGGTCTTAGTGAAAATCAAAATTTCTCAGTTGTAGCAAAGAAGGGAAGGAAATAAAACACATGATTCCCAGTTGCATAAAAAACCAACCAAATTACTAACTACAAGATGGATAGTCCAAGAAATAAGCCGACTGTGGCAAGAGACATTATAAATCAGCATCGTTAGGTTCCAATTTTTTTCTAATTATCTAGGAAGGTTCTAGATGAACCATTTACTAATAAAATAAGATTTATCTAATTGTTTTGTATCATTAAATAGAGATCATATACATGCAAGTACCAAGGACTAGAATACTTTTAGGATGAAGTTTTTATTATTTATTTGAGACTAGGCAACATTTATATTTTATTTTTCTGGAAAAAAACTACATCTTCAAAAATGTATGTTTTTGGCCATTTTTTGTTTGTTTTGTTTCTTGAGACAAGGATTTCTCTGTGTAGCACTGGCTGTTCTGGAACTCAAGTTGCAGATCAGGCTGGTCTCAAACTCAGGGCTGCCTCTCTCTACCTTCCAAGTGCTGGGATTAAAGGCATGTGCTATTGTACCTGGCCCCATTTTTGAAGTTTTGATGAGAAATTTTCATGAATATTTTCAATTGTGCTAACAGAGCCGGTTTACTTGGTAAAGAAGGTTGAGGCAAAACCCAGGGATTTTTTTTTTTAATGAAGACATCTATATTTCTCTTGAGACCTTAAAGCACATTGATATTATATATGATACAGTGGGGAAATAGCATGGTCCTACTTTTTGTAGATGGTGCAACTGAGTCACACCAGGGTGCTTGTCATCTTTTATGTCAGGTGAGTCAGGCGAAGTCAAGGACTCCAACTCAGTACCCCTGCCTTCATTTCTAGTCAATGACTCTTTTTCAAAGCTTTTTAGAGACACAGCTTTTAAACAGACAGTTGGAGATCAGGTCTTTTCAGCTGTCATGTTGTGAACTGCATGTTTTCCTGCATGAATAGTTGACCTCACTTAGAGCAGAAATATTGTAATGAACATGCCCTTTTCTAGAACTCTTCTGGGGGAACATCCAGGCAGCCTGACAGGGAAGAAGCCCCAAAGGCCATCTTTAGAAGACGTAAACAGAAGTTTTAAAGGCACAGAGATCTCAGAGGATATCTTCTAAAACATTTGCTTTATTAATAGTAACTTCTAACATATTTACAAATATGTATATATTTAAAATAGTGCATGAGCCTCCTCTTGCACATTGAGGTGTAGGAAATACAATAGAGGAGAAAGAAAATCATACTGGCAAAATTATAGAGTATGTTGCCCCCCTAGGGTATCCTTACTGGGTAAGTAATGCCTGCAATGCCATTACAGTACATAAAGTCACAGAGACGGACTGTAGGAATAACTATGCCTCATGTTGATACCCAAAATGCCTGGGAGCACTCACTTCAGAATTTCATTGTCCATTTCAAGGAGTGAAAACTATGATGTTCATCCCTGCCTCAAGGGCTGTACACAGGAATGCAATCTAGGGTGAAAAGAGACAAAGCGGGCAGAGGTGTGTGAGCATATGGAGACAAGTTCTCTCTATAATGTAGCTCTGACAGTTCCGGAAGTCACTGTGTAGCCCAGGTTGGCCTCAAGCTCGCAGATATCTGCCTGCTTCTACCTCCCTAGAACAGAAAGCATGTACCACCACACCTGGAAATAATTAGTACTTTGGTATTAATATTCATAGGAAAATTACGTTATTAAATTTAACACAGTATGAGTGGCCTTAACAGATTGAAACTAATATCATAGTATTTCTGAATAACCAGGGATTCCAAAATGTATTTTAAAATGAAGATAAGGCTGAGGATGTAAACTAGTGGTAATACATTTGTTTGCATGCTCAAGACATTAGATTCAATCTCCAGCATCACAAAAATAAACAGAAAATTATAAAAAGGAAGACAGGCAATAACACAGAATAAAGAAATTAGAAATAGAGTATTTAAAATATCTACAGCAGTATTGATTTCTCATGAAGTTTTGGAGCTGAGAATGTAGTTTCTATCTTTCAGCTGAAGTACAGTTTCGCACGATGCTGTCTGTTGAGAACCAGTACTTCAGATACTATGGTATCATGAATGCCAGCTTGACTCAGGTTGCATTAGATCACTTTCAAGATGCTGTGCTTTCTCCTGGACACTGGTGTGGCTCATGTCTGCCCTGTGTATCCTGTGCAAAGATGAAGGTGTGACATTCCTTCAAAGACCCCATTACTACAGAGGAACATGCCACGATACTGTCAGAAATGAAGAGAGGCTAATAATTTGCAGCTTGTGGTCTCCTCTATTGTCTTTTGCTTTTCTGAACACCACTCACAATTTTGCAAAGTATCTTCTGTAGTCCTCTTAAGGATATAGGCATGACCTCTCCTCCCCGCCCCCCAAAAAAGATGAGATGAGAAATAATCTTCCCACCAGTGGCGATAGTATGATTGCAGCACAGTATTAATATTTGGAGATGCCAAAAGTTATTAGCAATGTTGCGCAAACCACAAACCCAGGGGAGAAGTAGGCGAGGGTTTGCAGGATGAGAACAAGCCACTCAGTTCTCTGCTTGTATTAGTCCTAGGGTCATTTACTGAGTACCACGACAGAGAACTCCCAGCTTCTGCCTTCTGTCTTTCCTAAGAGAAAGGACAAATAATAAAATTGCAGGTCCATTTCATAATTGTAGGCTGAGTAAAGTGCTTATTTTCACATTAGAGCTCGTGAAGTATGGAGGGAAATTTGTTTAGTATGGCTTGTGAGTTGGTGGATCAGAGGAAAGCAGTCAAGTGGCAGAGAGGACCCCGTGAGTGCAAAGCTCCCCTGGTAATTGCGATGCTGCAGGCGCTCCTCCAGTCCTTTAATAGATTTCCCCCGCTCCTCGAGCCAGGTGAAAATTTCCTCATTAAGGATAACTTATTCCATTTCCTTTCATCATTTATTATTGAAGACCAAGTGTGAGTGGGGGAAGTCTACGAGATTACAGGGTAGAATTTTAAACAACAATAAGATCCACATTGGGAGTCTGAGAGAGAGGAGAGCTTGTATTGTTTATAACCAAGAGAACACACAAGAGGCTTCCTGCCGGAGAAGCTGAGCCATGATGTTTAACCAGTAAAAGATTACAGCGGAGTGTGTAAAACTCCCATTGTCTTGATTTAAGATGTTTTATCTCCTAAAATTTCACTCGTTTATTAGGCGCTGCTAAGTAGAGAGAAGCTGGAGATTCTGAGAGCGCTGTGTTCTGGGCAAGAGGTGTGACATTGTTTGTCATGTAGATTTAGCTATGGCAAGATGAAAGTCCAGACTTTGAAGACTTTACCTTTGAACTCTGAAAAGAAAAGCAAGATGGACAAATAAAAGTTGAATCTATAGCATATTTTAGAAGACATAGCTCTGTAATATAGATTTGATATACATATGTTTAAAGGTGTGAAAATAAAGCTGATCCCAGCCCATACACACAAATATCCAGTAATAGAAAGATCATTTATTGCACATGTTTAAAAAACCCCGTGCTTTAGTGTGCTGTGTTCTCTTCATCTGATCACTCCCCTAGCTGGGTATAATACTCCCTTTATTTATAATATAACATAAATGGAGCATTCCCCACTGAGGATTCAAAACACAGTTTTGAATACAAATTCAGCATTTATATTTCTTTTAGCAGTTATTGTGCTTTGTGTATGCTCCAAACGATTTTATTTTCCTTTGGAAAAAATAAAATTGTTACTTTCCCTAAAATACAATTCTAACTAGTTTGAAAAAGAAAAAAAAAAAAGAAAATGGAAAAGCAAAAGTAAAAACCAAGTTCTTGTGGTGATGCTGGAAGGTTCTGTTTAGAAGAATGTAGGCATGGGCAGGAAAGGAGGAGGTGCACCTGAGGCTGTTTAAGGAGCTTCTTGGTCATTTAGGATGGTGGCTCTCAACCTTCCTAATGCTGTGACCCTTTAATACAGTTCCTCATGTTGTGGTGATCTTCAATTATAAAATTATTTTTGTTGCTACTTCAAAACTGTAGTTTTGTTACTGTTATGAATTGTAACGGAAATCTCCGTGTTTTCCGATGGTCTTAGCTGACCCCTGTAAGAATCCTTTGACCAAAACAGGTTGCAGCCCACAGGTTGAGAACTACCTGTTTAGCTATGATTACTTATCCTGAACTCTGAGGAAGTTTAACCTTATCTGATTCACTGGCCCTAAGCTAATAAATCACGTCTTTAAACCATCTCTTCTCCTTATTGTAATGCGGTACAAAATGAAGGTTTGTATCAGAACAGGTTGGAATAAAGTCAGTTTTCTTCCGAGTAAGATAACATGCCAGCCAATTTTGTTTTGCATAGAAGTGACAGGAGTGGGGGACAGAGATAGTCTGCTCTCTGCTTTGGGGGTTCATCTACTTGCTATCAGGAAGCTTCCAGCTTGGGAAGGGATCTAACCTAACTTCGTTTTTGTAATTGTCACAGTGGGTCAGAATTACCCCAACCCCATTTCTCACCGAAGATGACTGAAAATTGCTTTATAATGTTTCATGTCTAAAAGCAGAAATTAATAGCAGAGAGGCCTCGAGTGGAATTTTATAAAATCCTTCGTGGACCTCAGACAATCCCAGTGTCTAGTATTTACCTTCATTCACATTTATGAACACTGTTATAATATTCAGTCTGGTTCAGTGAGCTCTAATTTTCAAGACATGCAAAACATCATGTCTGTTGTTGATCTAGTTACTGAATAGCCCATGTTAAAATAGTTCATTTGTTTACTATAAAATTCTTCTAAGAATCAGCTTGTTATCCTAAAGTTTGCACTGTGCGTCTAGCTTGATGCATTTATTGCAAAATTCTCATCTGGTATGAGATGCAAGGGTACCTTTCAGTAGAGCTCCAGGCATACTAATGGCTGTTTCTCCATCTCTAACACACTAAGGCCTCTTTGAATGTAGACATTTTGGATTTTATCTTCCGTCGCTCACTCCTGAAACATGCACAGATTCACTAAGCCTGGAAGCACAGATAGCACAACAGTGACCTGCTCTGCTGTCCCTGGTCAGGCTCCTGTGCACTTTCTCGCTACAGACTCTCAGTGTATTTCCATGTCTGCCATGAACATGACCGCTCTAGGTTACGTTGCATATGGTTGCCCTTACTTATAGACTGTCCGTCAACACCTTTCACGGTTATAAAGCTGAACTGCCTTTCCGTTTATTTTCTCAGCCTTCTGCTGCTGTAGTATTCCTCATATCCAGCCACCTGCACTTCATCACTTTTTTCACCTCTTGTTACTCCGTGCAGCTTATCCCTTCATGAGTTATTTCAGATCCACATCATTCCTTTGTGTCAAATATTCTTTCATATTTCTTTGGGCATCACTTTCCAGAAGAAATTTCTAGAAAGAAAATGCATTGCCATGATAAAATACATATCAAAACTTGTGTATGTTAAAACTCTAAATAGCAATTAAACAACAAATTCAAGGTTTTGGGAAGAATGACAGAAGAGGCTTTAGGTCCAACAGGAAAACAATTTGATTTGGGAAAGTCAAAACAGAAATAATCTACAGCAAAACTGATTCTAAAGCCTAGGGAAATAGCACACATTAACACACACACACACACACACACACACACACACACATTAGAACATGTAAAATGCAAATGATTTGAATCAGTTATATTCTTTTTTATTTGAAAGAAAAGAATTTTATTTTTTATTTGAAAGAAAATAATACAGTTATAATTGAGTTCTTCTTGTAGATAGTCTGTAGTATGTTCAGAGGGAGGTCTTCAAGATATAAAAAAGCAAACTTATATAATACAAATTGTTTAGAACTGGCTGTCTTTTGGACTTAACCCATTCACTTATGGAAAAGGATGAAATAATTATTGATAAATATCTACCTTCTCTAGCATCTGGGAACTGAAGACAATACACAGAACAGAGATTTAGGTAATAGCCTCAAAAGCCCAAATGTGTCCTGTGGACAATGAGCATATGTTTCATGTTGAAATGCACAGTACAAACACAAAATGTACAAAATGTTCTGTGTGCCTATTTTAACATACTTTGTTTGTGACATGTACTACAGTTGTTTAATAATAACACTTTTATATTGAACACATTTTAAAATGATGTATTTAAATGTTGTTTATAATGATCCTTTGCCATTTGAAATAATTTTCTTTAAGAAAATACTTAAAAATTTTATTCTTTGACAATTTCTTTTTTTTTTTGCCCTCTCACCCCATTTATTAAAGAAACAGTAAGAAAAGATACAATGCAGGAAAAACACCAGCCATCCTTCACATCAGACTGAACAAAGCACAGTGATTTTCCCTTTCATCTCTCCACCCTCACCCTAATCCCCCAATTCCCATCCATATCAGTTTACGTTTTGAGGTTCTTTGACTGGGAGTACCAGTGAGGAGGGAGCTGGATGATCGGAGGAACCATAAATCTGGCCACCTCTAAGTCCCACAAGAAAGCAAGGCCCAGTCAAGCAGAAATGTGGTGGGTCTGTGACGTGGGTGTCCACCTCCTATTCTGTGTTCAAGACCCAGGGAAAGGTCTGGCAGTAGAACATGACTAGGTCCAGGTACCAGGTCAGAGTTACTGCAGCACGGTCTGCTCACCAGTGCAGCATCACTAGACAGCAAGTGAGCCAATTCTCCAGCGATGAGTGAGTGGGGAATTAGGACCTGCAGGCCAATGTATCCCTGAGGAAAATCTTTGACAATTTCTTACATGTACATAGTATATTTTAATGACTTTTATTATTTCCATGACCCTCTCTTATCCTCTCCTGTTCTTGTTGACCTACTTCTTTCTTCACAAAGTTCCTCATGTTTATTTCTAAAAATTATTTACTTTGATTCTATGTGTATATTTTAGCTGCATGTATATATGTACATCATGTATGTACCTACTTGGTGCCTGTAGGGGTCAGAATATGACATTGGATGTCCTATAACAGGAGTTACACACTGCTGTGAGTCTCCATCTGTGTCCTGGAACTGAATCCAGGTCCTCTGCAAGGGCAGCAAGAGTTCTTAATGCTTTTACCCTCTGAGTTATCTCTTCAGCTCCATGCCAGCTTTCATTCTTTCTTTGCTTCTTTCTTTCCTCCCTTCTCTCTCTCTCTCTCTTTCTTTCTTTCTTTCTTTCTTTCTTTCTTTCTTTCTTTCTTTCTTTCTTCTTTCCTTCCCTTCCCCAAACATCATGTGGGTTTAATTATGGCTGCTTGCCTGAATTTGAGCTGGGGTTATTTACCAAAACATGGGTAATTTACCAGTAGGTATTCTACTGAATCAAATGACTTTCCTCCTCCTTAACTATACACTATTCCAGTTTCGTGAAAATGTTTTATTTACTATGAGTTAGATCATCTGATATCACAGCTGTATATTTCAGTTTTACTGTATTAAATAACTAACCATTGCAACTTTATCATGTCAGCTATTTCTGGAAAGAGCCCTTGGGTATCGGGCAATAGATGATTTACACTAGCATTTTATTTTTATGCACCTTGATTCTTTACCAGTTATTTTTCTATTGGTTTTGAAATTTAGGTTAAAGAGTGGCTTTAATCACTTTTGTATCTTTTCTGTTACACTGAAAATTAGACTAATAATTTCATGTATTTAATAATCATTTATCTGTGGGCCAGATAATGTGCTAGGTGTTGGGGATAATCCGATAAATGAGCTGTCTGTGGAGAGAATGTGCTATCTTGTGTAATGTTGGGAAACCCAGTTCTAATAGATTCCTGTTTCACACAGGTGAAGACCTAAAGTGAAAGTCCAACATTGAAAACGAAGCCACAAACTTAGGAATCATTATGCCACTAGGCTAATAGATCCCATGACAGTGGCTAAATACACAGAGGGAGAGAATGTGGTCCGATTGGGACAGGTGTCAAAGGCTGAGCCTTGACAAAAGTTGCACCAGTTGCAATGAATATAAACAGGGTGGGAAGGCTGATTGTGTAAAAGGAAATCCCAAGTTGTCACTGAAGAAAAAAACTCATTAGAACCATAAACATAAGATTTTAAAGAGATGAGGGAGAGAGACAGAGCCAGAGAGACAGAGAGAAAGAGAGACAGAGAAAGAGAGCAACAGAGAGACAGAGAGAGACACACAGAGAGGCATAGAGACAGAGAGACAGAGACAATGTGACAGAGACAGTGAGAGATCGACAGAGAGAGAAGTTTACAGAGATGTCAGTATTGCTGATGCCAGAGGCCTCCCAACGGCTTGAAGAATATATATTTATGAATTTTTGAAAGCAAAGAGACATGAATATGCTTGGAGATGAAATATAAGAGCATTTTTAGTGCATTTGAAATGGAACAGTTCACTGTTTGATTCGGTGCTTGTGTTTGGTTTAAACTTAAATCTTTCTTTTATTAAATCCCAGCGAGTCTGTTACAGAAGAAACTCTGAGAAAGGCCAAAGAGATTGGGTTCTCAGACAAGCAGATTTCAAAATGTTTGGGACTGACTGAAGCCCAGACAAGGGAGCTGAGACTAAAGAAAAACATCCACCCTTGGGTTAAACAGGTAATGCAATATCTCTTTCTATCAAGGATCTCTGTTTTGACATGTAGGTATCATCTCAAAATGACCATTAACGAAGTGTGCTTAGAAGGCGGCTTCCCTTATCTGATTGATGCCCATGACATTGCTAGGTTCTCTCAGCACAGGGATGACTCCTGCTTAAAGGGACAAGGATGAAGGGGCAGTAGAATGTAAATATGATTTCTACGCTTTAATTACAGTAGCCAAAATTATCTCTGCCTTTGACCTTTGTCTAAACATATATGTAGTGACAGAAATCTTGGTGTAATAATATATGGGTCAGCGCAGGGGCTGAGCCTCTGGGAAAAAATCATTATCTCTTTGGGCACTAACTTTTTAAAAGGTCAATACTTTATTTTAAGTGCGCCATCATTCTGGTTCATTCACATTCATCGTGGTGGGGCTGGACGTAATGACCTCATCTGGCATTCATGACAATCACACACAAACATTCATAGGTACGCCATTTGGTTGCCTTTTTTTTTTTTTAATGGAAGGAGTGTTTTGGCTTAAAGTACCACCAGCTGCTTTTTGTCCTTTAGAATCATTGACTTTTCTCTGTGGGTTTAAGGCACACATGTAAGCCCTTAGGTCACAAGCCTGATTCTAAATATTTTCTGCTCAGCAATTATTACCTTTCTTTTTTTCTTACCAGCTTTGCACTGTCAGCCCCAAATTCTTGCTCACTAAGCTGAGCCAGTGACCCTTGAGAGTAGAATTGATTTACGTTTTCCAATTATGGTCGATGAGATCTGGATTCCCCACCGCCTGTTTGTGCTTTCTTGTGTCTGTGTTAGTACTATCACTAGCGTGAATCCTATACATTAATTTGCAAACCAAAAAATCCTTCCATGTAGGGCATTCTGGTCTGACTTAGACTTCATATAAAACCGCTTTAAGTGCCTGCTTGAGTAAGTGGTCCTTGTGACTTATGAACATTTTACATTGATGGTACCACTGCAGGGTTCCAAGGAAGCACTGAGCAATGTCTAGTTATTTACTGCTTAAGTGACCACTAGATTATATTGTTATCGCTTTTGTCTCTTTCGTTTTCAGAATTAGTAAGTGTCTTGGATATATATATATATATATATATATATATATATATATATATATATATATATAATTTCCTGGCTTTATATTTGACAGTACTAGATGTTAAAGAAATATGGGAACAGCACAAAACTTCCAGTCAAAAACCTTATCATGTAACAAATTTTCTTTTGCAGATTGATACATTGGCTGCAGAATACCCATCAGTAACAAACTACTTATATGTTACCTACAACGGCCAGGTATGAACTACAGAGATCATCACATGTGGATTGCTCTGGGTTTAGGGGTTAGCCTACCTTAGGGAATACATGGTTGTCACCTTTGATTATCGGCTGATCTTGGTAATAGATGTGGCATCATGTGGGAAAGATGCCACGAGGAGTGTCTGCACTCATTCTGTTAGGAACTGCCTTGACAATGGAATCAAGCAAGTGTGAGAATATGCTGTATTTTCATGATTAAGCTGCAAATATTGAGCTACGTCACCTTAAAAATAAATAGAGCTTCTGAGAGGCTCTAGCACTTTATATTTAGGGATCTCCTGAGACTAATATAGGCGTATGTGAGACTAATATAGGCGTATGTGAGACTAATATAGGCGTATGTGAGAAAGACATAGAGATGGGCAAGTAATTTAATTAGATGGAATAATAACATTATAATTTCAATATTTTTTCTTTTCCCCCTCAGGAGCATGACATCAAATTTGATGAACACGGAATCATGGTGCTGGGCTGTGGGCCATACCACATTGGTAACGCGATGACATGTTTATATAAGACTTCACTGTTTTTCTAGCACCCTTTATAAATATCGATCTATTATTCTAAGAGTTCACCAGACAAACGTTACCATAAGAAATGTTTTACAATTTAGCAAACTGAGATGCAGAGAAATAATAGTTAAACTTATGACGTGATTTAGTTGCAAAAAAGTGGGATGCAAGCACAAACCTCGATTACAAACTCCACCTCCTTTTGTATCATTGTATTACATCATAATTTTCACTCTTGTTCATAAAGAAGGACATAAAGGAATCAAATTCTCTCCTCAGGCAGATCCTAAAGCATGAATGTAATTATAAGAGTGCCACTTTTCAATGGCCTCACCTCCAAAGACTGTGGTTAAGGATTGTGTTTCCAATACATTGATGTGAACGTCACCTATTTGTATCACCTATCTGTATTTAGTTTATGGCTTTACAACCTAAATACTTTCATGGTCATCTAAGTTCCTCTCTTTGGAACATTTCTTCTGACCTTAGATTTTATGTGATTTATTTATTACTGCCATGTTACATTATGGTTCAGAGAAGAATAGCCAAGCTGATGATCAAGTATATATGTACTTGACAATGAGGAACACTCTCTACAAGCGTATAAACATATTTTGATAAGACTTTTTAGAAGATAATGTCTTAATGCAAAGCTTTAGTACTTGTGTTTCTATGGCATCCCAGCAGAGTGATATTTTGAGTAATTTAGGCTTTTATTATGCTTAGATTAGTTCTTAGTAGGTCACTCAGTCTTAAAAAGGACAAGACTCTTCAGTCAGTAAAATATGTTGGAGCTGCAAGTCGCCTCAGAGACTGCTGGGTTTTAACCCTCTAAGAGTGATTACGTGAGAGTTCAAGCAAGACCTCAAGTGTTCTAATTGTTGGCTTAGCTGTTTAGCACATTGAAGTCTGAGTGTTCACTCTGAATTTTCTTTATTAAATGAAGGTTATTCTTTTACAGTCCCATTGACGTCGAGGCCCTGAATTCTTCAAACATGAAGATATCTATTACTCAGCTTACGTGTAGTTCAAGCCAACATTTCATTATTGTCCAACCAGTCCCCACTTCTCTTACTAGTAACAGAGCTTGTAAACAGGTTTAAAGTTTTACTTTAAGAATTCAGTCGAAAGCATTGACTTCCTTCACCTGCACTGGCTGGAGAAATATTTCTTCTCCTCTCACTGCTTTTTCTAATATCTCTGTCTCTGCAGGCAGCAGTGTGGAATTTGATTGGTGTGCTGTCTCCAGTATCCGAACACTGCGCCAACTTGGCAAGAAGACAGTAGTAGTGAATTGTAACCCAGAGACTGTGAGCACTGACTTTGACGAGTGTGACAAACTCTACTTTGAAGAGCTGTCTTTGGAGAGGATCCTAGACATCTACCACCAGGAGGTAAAAAGTGGAGAAAAAAAAAGGAGAGATGTATTCAGTGCATATCTTATATATAATTATATTCATGTGTGAATATTTATAGTGTAACTCTTCTTAGGACATATCTCCAGTCTCCTCCACTGTCTAATTTTGTAGAGAAACTCCAAAAAACAATTGCCTTTCTTCTTACTCTTCATATCTTGGCATAGAATGGTAATTTCATACAGTATTCCCCATTTTGTTTGTATGCATTCCAACTATGTTGAAAACTCGGTAACATATACCAGTCACATATTAACTAGCATAAAGGAGTCTCCATAAATATCATCTGAAATGATTTAAGAGGTAATCTTTTCATATAATAAATGAAGTGGTTTAATGATGAACAGTTCTCAGAGGAGTTAGGTCAGTTGTTTGCCAATGACTAGTTTATTCAGGTAATCTTTTAAGAAGTAATCTTTTCATACAATAAATGAAGCGGTTTAATGATGAACAGTTCTCAGAGGAGGTAGGTCAGTTGTTTGCCAATGACTAGTTTATTCCTTATTCAGTCAGATGAAACCATTATCCTTAGTCTTCAGGTTGAGATTAATGAGTCTATTCTATGATTCTGGTTCCTGTGAGGTTTTCTCTTACATGTGAAACAGACCCTGACCTATCCTCATAAAATATTATTGAATATATATTCTTCATGTATTAGTGATTTAAGTTTACTCTAAGTCTGTAGAATAGGTTATTTCATATTATATAAATAACTGTTGGAAAATTCCATGGTGATGTTCAGTCGTTGGACATTTGATATAACTTTTGTTAATTCCTCACCACGAAGAAACAGTCCTATATATGAGAGAAATACACTGAATCAGAGCCATAGGGATGAATTCTAGAAGTTTTTGACAGAGAAACTGATTGCCTTGTGTGGTTTCTTGAAATCTCTGTGATCCATCCTTTTGTTAATGAATAATATAAGGATGCAGGCACATCATATGCAGGCACTGTGAAGGTGAGGTGGAACTATGGATGATAATATGTAGAGCTGAAACAATGTGATGACTTCATGTTTACATAAAACAATAGATAAGTTT
Organism: Grammomys surdaster; assembly: GCF_004785775.1. Classification (NCBI taxonomy): domain Eukaryota; kingdom Metazoa; phylum Chordata; class Mammalia; order Rodentia; family Muridae; genus Grammomys; species Grammomys surdaster. The sequence goes on from NW_021604613.1 coordinate 20,469,775, forward strand.
AGAACCTATGTATACTTACAGGTGTCTGCTTAAGTCTGATCTATTCATCTCAACACAATATAATGACATTCATAATACCATTTATATAATCCATGATGTAGAAGAGGATTTAGTTCTGTTACCAATAAGAGTTTTCTAGGTGACTCCTTTATATTCTCAGATAGATAGTTGAACATCAAAAGAAATATATTCTACAAATATTTCTTTAGCACATTGCAAATACCAGGTTTAGCGAGAAGGGTATGTCTTAGTTAGGATTCTATTGGTGTGATCAAACACCATAACTAAAAGGATGAGCACTGGGAGGAGAGGGTTTTACTCCATCTTACACTTTGAGGTAATAGTTATCACTGAGGGAAGTCAAAGTGGACACTTAAGGCAGGAACCTGGCTGCAGGAACTAATACAGAAGCTACAGAGGAGTGCCACCTACTTGTTTGCTTCTCATGGCTTGCTCAGCCTGTTTTCTTATAGAACCTAGGACCAACCACCTGGTAGTGGCATAACTGTAGGATGGATCCACCACAAAAATTATCAATCAAGAAAATACGTAACAGGATTGCTTATATGCCAATCTGGTGGGGAATTTTTCTCAATTGAGGTTTCCTCTTTCAAAATGACTCTAGCCTGTGTCAGGTTGATATAAAAATTAGTCATCTCAGACATTCTACCTTCAAGGTATTAATAACAAAACTGGGATTCATGATGTATTATGAAAAATTAAACAGATTTTGAAAAAATATTAGAAAGCATCATAGGCAATAGTGTTGTGTAATTTCTACACTATTTTCTTGTGTGATGATTTCAGGAATATTCAGAAACTTCTGTACTGCTTTTAGATAGTTTCATACATAACTTTCAATGAAACTCTGAATATAATTGGAGGATTTTAGAAATGAATATATTGACCCTTCACTGAAACTTACTGGCATCTAAAATAAACAGCACTACATCAGAATATAATATTATGTTGGAGAACACATGAGTAACATTCCATCTATGTGTTCTTTAGGTTATCCTATGTGGTATATCAGGTAACATATTCAACAGTGTACATATGTTTCCTCTCATGACATTGTTGTCTTTCCTTACAGCAGGCTCCACAGTGCTGGTTTATCACATCTGATAATGGGTATAACTCCAGTGCAGGAGATTGCCATTATCCTACCTTGAGATGCTGAATCCCCTTAGCATGTTACATCGTTTGCATTTTTTTATCTTATTTTAGAAAATTGAAAACATGTGTAACAATTTTCAGAAATATGACATTTAAGTCATTTTTCAAGGAAATGTCTCTCCTCAGAATGCATAATTACATGGGTAACAGCATGTACGATTGGTCTCTTAGTCTAGTTATGGACTACGTTTAAACTTATAAAATAAAACATTAAGCAGTGGCCTGCCCAGTGAGTAAAGCAGGTGCCCACCGAGGAGATTTTTGGCACAGGTCCTTAAAAAAGAGTTGACATCTGCTTCCCACTTGTCTTTATTTTTCTTCCTTTCTTTTCTTCCTTTTTTTTTTTTTTTTTTTGCTAGAAACTATTCTGGAAAAGGAACATTCCTTCTATAGAGTGACCAAGAGCATCAGTTAGTTAATTCTTCTGATTATGTGTCAAGGTTCTGCTGGAGAAGAGATCTTAATTTTGATAATGTACTTGATTGCTTGCTAACAACTGTGTGAGTGCTATAGATCAAGGAAAGAAGATGCTGGTCTCTACCACTGACACAGCTTGGCTGGATGCTATCTTGCCTAGGATACAACTTTGCTTAGGACATTCCCTATAAAGGGAAAACTGTTCTCAGTCATTTGAAGTAAATGACTTGGGATTGTTACATTCTTAGAAATAATAACACCCACCATGCTTCTTATTAGCAGATATATTTGCATGGCAGAGATTATTACTTGACACCTTCACAGGCTACAGTGAATAAGAGTCACAGAGATCTTGAATTAAATTCATACATCTCTTTATTCTATACAAGGTTATTATTTGAAAAGTTGTATAAATAAAAAACAGTAAGTTTTGTTTATATCTTAGCCCCATTTAAGACTCTTTCCTCAATACTTTTATATTTATTCATTTAATAACATATGTTGTTTTGATGGCAGGCATGATAGTATGCACCGGTGCTCCCAAATATTTAGAGAAATGAAATAGAAAAAACAATTTGAATTCATGATGTTAAGATTAGCTTGGTTAACAAATAAAACTTGATCTGAACATACAAATATACACACACACACACATATGCATGCATGCACACACACATGTCCACATGTGCATGCACCCCAGATTTTTTCATATGAAAAGTCAAGACAGTAGTTTTGATGTTGCTGACTGTTTGAGTCTTTTTTGCATAATTTTTTACACTTTCACAATGCATATTTTTTTCTGGGCTGTACTTTGAAAAAACGTGTTCTGCCTACATTGTATTAGTTTTAACACTATAGGTTTAGTTAGACAATGATAATTCTGTAACATAAAGAGTTAAATGAATGACTTACAAACATTAACTGGTAATGAACAGTGCTCATTAGGGAACAAAAGGCTTTAAATAGAATTCATTTTTAGCATTTGGTTTAGTTGGAATTAAATATGGTGCCAAGGTTCTACATAAAGTGTTATGTGTTACATAAAACAAAAAGTACCAAAATATAAGACATAATATTTCTCACTGGTATATACAGTGTAATTTTGTAAACTGGAGATAACTCATGAAATTACAGAAACCAAGGCCATTTTTAATTAGGCAAAAGCTACTTCTATTAACAAGTAAAGTTACATTCTCTTATGTTGTATTATGTCTCAGTTGTAGCCTTTAATTAATCAGTGCTGACCAATATGATTAAGGGTTAGAAAAAATTAAAATGTCCTCAAATAAAATCGAAGCATTTTCTTTTAATTCATTAGTGTCTTAAGATAAATTTCTGATGTGATTGTAGTTTGGATAATGTTTAGAAATAACCCTGTGTTGCCTTAACTTGGGGATATCAGGTTTTAAAGTCAGAAATGGAGCTGAAGGTCAAGTTGAGGAACTGGAGATGTACCTCAGTGTAATGTGTTTGCTCCACGTACTTCATGCTCTCAGCTCAGTTTCAGTACAGTGGAACCCGAGAGCCTGTTGAATTGCTTTGAGACTAAATAATTTTGAAATATCTGTAGTGCAATCTTAACTTTACCATATAGTATTTCAGAGTATTACTGGTAAGTGACCATAATGATGAAGAATGGCCAGTAAAGAATGCCCAGATTCTCGTTCTATGTATTCATCTCTAATACTGAGAGCCAGGAACAACACGTCACAGTGGTTGTTCTCAAATCTGCTCATTGTGAGACCATTTCCATACAGTTTCTTACATTGTGGTGACCTTCAACCTAAAATTATTTTTGTTGCTACCTCATAATTGTAATTTTGTTTCTGGTATGCATTTTAATGTAAATATCTGACATGTAACCCCTGTGAAAGGGTTGCTCAACCACCAAAGGGGGTTGAGAAATATTGATGTCATCAAGATTAGAATCTTCTGTGAAATGGTTCTGCATCATCGTTACCCAGAAAACATGTTCTCATGCCAAGTTCCTCTTGGTTCATGGACTAGTCCTGCATAAGTTCCACTTTTTCACTCTGTCTTATTTTTAATTTACTTGAAGTCTTTTACATGGAAGCTTTATGTATATGCTTAATGGGAAACTTGGTTTTTAAGCCTCAAAATCCTAATGGTACTTACAATAAACTCAAAATAGTCAGAAACATGGATTATGATATTAAAGAGAACAACTGTTTTTTTTTAAGGCTTTGCAAAGATGTATGTTGAATGCATTTTTAAAAGGTGGGAAAAACATGAACATTTATAAATACACAGAGTGGTTGATTATTATGTTCAATACCATTTACAATGGCTTTAAAAATTCACTTGCAGTATGTTTATTTAGACAACACTGGAATTGTCATTGAAGAGATGTTAGCCTCATTGCTTATAAGAGTAATCCAAAAGCAATTTCAAATTATGATAAAATAATTTGGCATGGATCAATAACCTCAATAATTCCAACAATTTTCATTAGTAGGTCATTGGGGCAAATGCCTATTGGCTGTCATATTTTTATATTAATATCTTACTTATTTATAAATATAATGTAAATAAGAAATTGAGGCCTCACAATCTTATTTAATCCATGCATTGGCTGTGTGAATCAGGGTGGTGCTTCTGTACAATGTCATAGACAAATGATGGAACCTCAGGGTGAGTGGTCAATACATAGTATGAAATGATAGGGAAAGGGATTGCCAAGTGCATGTCTAGTTCCCTGTTATCACACTTTAGCTCTTCCTCACTGGTCCAGCAACATATATATGATGTAGGTGTGGGTATGGGTGTGTATACTTATATAAATAAAAGAACATACATACATATTACATTATAAGGACTATATACATATATACATGTATATATTACATATACATGTATATATGTATATATCAAGATCTATATCTATATCTATATCTATACATATACATATATACATGTAAATATGTATATATAAAGCAGAAGGAAGGAAATAAGAAGTAAATGCTTTGTTGACTACAGGGAGCAGATGCCAAGGTGTCAATTGAGGAAAACAGTATTTAGGATATCGGGGTAGGAGTCGATGGATTTAAATTTGGGTTGGTCAGAGGCTAAATAAATGAGGGTGTAGAAGGAGAAAAACAATAGCCCAAGATGTTTGGGTGTTGTAAACAATTTGTTAGTGTTGACATACATAGGTTGTATCACTCGGCTGATAGGAGCAATGATAGATAAGATAGGAAAGGCTTAAATGGCAGGGATGGGAGAGATGTTGACTTACTCTCTAGGCACTGGGTACTATGGGAGAACTGGGATAAAAGGAACAACTTGAAAAATAGGCATTTATTTAGAGAATGTCGAGAGTGTCCCAGGAAGCCATAGATTATCGTGACAAGCACATGGTACACTTCATCCATTTTATATTAAAAAGTTCATGTAAATGTCTCAAGTGATATTCATATGTTGTTCTGTGGAGTTTTTTTGCATGGATTTTATGCTGCAAAGTAAAAAGTTCTTTTTTTTATTGGTTATTTTATTTGTTTACATTTCAAATGTTGTTCCCTTCTTGGTTTGCCCTTTGCAAGCCCCCATCCTACCTTCCCTCCCCCTTTGTCTCTATGAGGGTGCTCCTGACCCACCCACCTCACTGCCCTAGCATCTATCTATGATGGAGCATTGAGCCACCATAGGACCAAAGACCTCCTCTCTCACTGATGCCAGATAAGGCCATCCTCTGCTACATACATAGCCGGAGCCATGAACTCATCAATGCATACTCATTGGTTAGTGGTTTAGTCCCTGGGAGCTCTGAGGGGTTAAAATCTAATATTCTTCTGCTTTGCTAAACAGTATGAAAATCTCACCATCATGATAAACATTTCAGTGAGGAAATGCTATCAATATTATTAGCACAGCCATCCATTCCTGTTCAGATTACTCGAGTGGCTGATATGTGGCTTGTTTCTTCCAGGCATGTAACGGCTGCATCATATCAGTCGGTGGCCAGATTCCAAACAACTTGGCGGTCCCCCTATACAAGAATGGTGTCAAGATCATGGGCACGAGCCCTCTGCAGATCGACAGGGCTGAGGATCGCTCCATCTTCTCAGCTGTCTTAGATGAGCTAAAGGTGGCCCAGGCTCCGTGGAAAGCTGTTAACACTTTGGTAAGGAGAGGAACAAGTGTTTTATTTTATGTTCGTTTTTGAAGAGTCCTAACCTGAATGTTAACTACTAGAGAAGCTAACTAGAGGGCAGGTGGAATGTGCAACATGCTTAGTAAATTTACTGTAGAGTGGTTGTGTCTGATGATTGCACTTAAATGCTGATGATAAATAGACAGCAGCATTCTCATTAAGATTCAGACAATGAAAAGAAGTTCAAACTATTTTTGAACTAGATTTGATATGTAGAATGAGCAACTAGGAATTTTATGTATTTCAGTGTCCAATTTACATTTTAATGGAGTCTTTTGAGAGGAGAAATAAAAAGAGTTAGGTTATCCCTTGATCTAATGATACCAGTCTGCATTTTGATTGCACATTTTAAGCTATTCATACCCTTTGTGTTGTTCTTTTTCCCTCCTATTAATTAGAACGAAGCACTGGAATTTGCAAACTCTGTGGGCTATCCCTGCTTACTGAGACCTTCCTATGTTTTGAGGTAATATATTGTTTTCTAGAACAATGTTTCAAAAACTGGGAGAGACAGAAACATGTGCTGCATGCTAAGAACACAAGGCTTTGGTGTGTAGGAATTTGTTAATCCAGACACAATTTCTGAAGCAACACAGAAAACTTGAGTACAAATGTTTATTCCTCCAGCTTAATTTTTCTTCTGGGAGTGGTACCATCATCATTTAGAAGTATCATAGCTAAAGGCATTTCCTGGCCAAGCTAAAGAGGGATAGTTTTACATAGACAACATTAAAACACAACCTGGGGCATCTCTTGACATCATCTTTTTTTTTTTTTTTTGATAGTCAGAAACAACAGCTTCTTTTTGACTCTCATTAGTACCTTTTGATATTGTCTTTGAATTTTGAGGTTTTTTGAGTTCAGATTTTTGTAATTGATGAAGTATGATGGTGAGGAACATGGGCATTGTGGAGCTTTTATAATAAACGTTGAAACTAAGTTCTATCATCAAAGAAGAAGTGGAGAAGTTGTGAATTATAGTCCCTTCAGATGTTGCCACATGTAAGGAACCACTTCACTGAACAGGGGATAACAGGAGAAACACAATCTGCTGTGCACAATTTGGAAGTGCGAATGGGATTTGAGATGTGATCCTCTAAAATAATGAAAAATTTCAAAAGAAGAGGAAATGTACCCTTTCACTGAAATGACATTTTGTGTAAACCAGTCTAATAATACTACTTTGAAGAATTAATGTAAATCAATTTAAACAACAGACATGTGTTTAAAGAGGGTTGGAAGAAAAAGTCTTTGAATATTGTAAGTTAGATCCATCTTCCACTTTCCCGTGCCCTGAATCCCCAGGGTTATTGCTTTAGCCACAGTCTTACAAGCCAATAAAGCAATGGGTTTGTGCAGAACTTTATAATAAGTAGAAAAGTTAAAGAAAATGTTACTTTTTAAAAGATAAGGGAAGTAATTTTTTTCTTTTGCTTACTTCAGTGCTCCTCATTTCTGACTGTCCCATTGCATTTTCAAAGTGTCAAAGTTCAGAGTAAATCTATTTAAGAGCATTTTTTACTTAGATATTTAGAAGGAAGGATACAGTTGAATACATCTTAGTTACATATTGTATATCCTATTGGCACATTACTGAAGATTTGGTTCTATTGCTATAGAGACCGAGAAATGGTGACCTGCTTTGCATAGTGCCAGTGGGTTAAGATTAGCTGTTGATAATGAACACTAAAGAAACAGGGTGAGAGAAATTATGGTCTGGGCTGCATTCTGTTAACCATTAAGATCTACCTAGAACCTAGAAAGTATTTATTCTGTGACTCAGACAGCATAATCATGAGGCTATAGCAATTTCTGGGAGCAGCAGGGATTCTGGGGGTCCCACCCATAAATTATTAGACTTTTTGCTTTGATTTACTGACCCTGTGATTACATGGAATTAAATTGCAGCTTAGACAAAAAAAGATATCTTTCTTCTGTATTGAAACTAGAGATTGCCTAGCATTGTTCAGTCAAGTGTAGTATATCTTACTTCTGAATTGGCAAAGGACACTCACCTGCTTTTCCCTTCCCCTTTTCCAGTGGGTCTGCCATGAACGTGGTATTCTCTGAGGATGAGATGAAGAGGTTCCTGGAGGAGGCCACTCGAGTCTCTCAGGTAGTGTCCCATGTCTTCACAATGACTCAAAGCGATCTTGTTTTGTATCCTGTATCTTGGTATCATGTTTTCTATGAGGGTTTTGTTTTCACATGAAGTTGTTGGGGGAAAGGTCCCCTTTTTTTCTGTGTACTAGTTTCTTACATGTAAGAATGAAAACCTAAAAAGGAAAAAAAGAAAGGTCTTTAAGTGATGACTGGATTCTCAGTGTTGGTGGAATAAGCAGAAGACCTGTGCATCTTTCATCACCACATTAATCTGTTTTGAGACTCTGGGAATGTGAATGGATGAGCACCTAGGCTGGATACTTAATAAGTATTTTGTCCTTTTCGTGAGCTCCATGCTGGTCAAGTTATTCCAGGGCTCCCAGTCTCCAGGAAGATCCAGCCATGTCTGTCATTATCAGGTGAAAGCTTTCTTTCTTTTTAGTTCTCACACCTGGGGATTGGCCTTAATCAACCACACAACTTTATTAGTAAGTCGCCTTGTTCACCTATTGATTTCTTTTTCCATTCTGGCACACTGCATTTGCGAGTTAATAAAAATGTTTATAATTTTGTAGTGACTTAAGACAGCCTTCTTAACTGCCCCAAGCTTTCACTTCCTCCTTTGGTGTTACCTTGGTGTGATCCATTTAAGATTTACCCAGCAGGGTTATTGATTTGCAGACCTCGCACTGTGGAGGATGAAAGTAATGTTTTCCTTTAAAAAGCTTTCAAAGACTAGTTGGTTTTTTTTTTTTAAAGAACAATTCAGAAGAGAGTTTGATGTTAGGTAAGTGGAGTTTGAAGGGAGCTGAAGAATGGAATCTGAGGCATTTCAGAGTGGGCAAACAAACATAGGATGTTCTGAACACAGGAACCCGGTCCCCTTTCCTCCATGACAGCTGTTCTTCAAGGATACTTGATCATGAAGGTGGTGGAGAAGGAGAATGAGTGAGAAAAGACTGATAACTCTAAAGAAAGGAAATTAGTGGGGTTAGAATTCACATTGGTAGGAAAGTCAGTTACTGAAGGACATCTCCTTAAGGAGTTAGTGAACTAACTTTTATATTATAATCTCTGCCCAAGATCCTATTATGTTCCTCTTCTGAGAGGCCAGTAACTATGCCCTACATTTGAGGGTTGGGATAAGGTTGTCTTTTTGCAGCCTCAGAGGACTTCCATTCAGCAAAAGACTTAATTTTACTTTTCTGTTAGGATGTCTGCTGACATACCACCACAGTTTTGTAAGGGAGATGTCCTGATAGAACACCTTCTAGCTCAATCTCCATCTTGCTACAGTAGAACCCATGATTCTCAATTGAACATATTTACAATAAAGTTAGTGCTGATAATTGTTCATTTGTCTGCTCATTCATATATATATCAGCTGAAAGTTATTGTCTTGTTCTCACTACCAAAGGATATGCTTGTGAAAAGATAATCTGTGTATTTATCTTATGTAATATAAATATGCATACCATAGTTGTGCGTATACACTCACACACACATAAACTGCTCTCACAGATTTTCTTTGCTTGTAACATCAAAGCATGGAATAAATTATAATTACATATAAGCATTACAATAGAGAAAATGTAGGCTGCTGAGGGCGATGGTAAAAAGCTTGATGTTCAGTTCTTGAGGATGGATTTTAAAGGCAAGTGAAAATCAAATCTATTTTTTTTTACTAACTTTAATGTGTGAGGGATGATTAATTCAGTGTTAATTAGGTGAAAGTCTATTGGGTGAATAGATAGCGCTAGCCTATGTAAAAGGCTGAAGGTAAGAAAGACCGTAGAGTTTCTAGAAACTGACAAAGCATTCATACATGGCTTGGACAGAAAATAGGACACTGGCTGTACTACTGTAGTGCAGAAAATGTGAATCACATAGCAAGAACAAATTCATGTAAAAAGGTTAGTGGCTATTCTGGCAGGTCAGAGAGGTGATGGCACTGCTGTGGAATAACAGAGAGAAGGATTTTGAAGATATTATTTATTGAGAATTGGCAACTGTGAGGAGGGTGAGGCTGAATGACTCCAGAGAGAATGACCTCAGAATTTCTGAGCAGACAGCAGGGAAAGAAAGTAGGGACACGCCAGAGATCAGACACGCTAAAGAAGCAGAGAGTGTAGTAGAAGAAATATATTTTATGTTAGGCCATTTAAATGGGGCAGCCTGTGAGGAATGTAAACAAGGATGATATGAAGGCAGAGGGCTGTACTTAGAACTGAGGACCAGGAGAAGGATTAGTGGGGCCGGAGAGATGGCTTAGTGATTGAGAATATACAATGCTCTTTAAGAAGACTTGAGTTTGGTTCTGAGCACCCATGCTGGAAAGCTGCAGAAGGGTCCATTACCTCTGGCCTCCACAGGCATGACCATTATATGCATATGTCCACAAACAGAGTCACATACATATCCACATGGTTAAATAAAGTAAATTTTAAAGGAAAGTGGATGGGTAGACATAGAGACATGAATACTGATTTTGAAATTAATAGCTTATCCTTTAAAGCTGTGGAAATGGAGGCAATCACTGAGTAAGGACAGACGACAGAAGCAGGTAAGATGGACACCCAGCAGATACAAGTATTCTAGGACTCAGTGGAAAATATGGGATGATGAGGATCCTTGGGAAGGAAGCATCAAAACATATCTTTAAATTTAAATTCTATTTACAGTGTTCAAGGATTTATGTTAAATCTAACACATGCCTTAGATGATGAATTTTAGCATAGTAGCCAGGAGGGCTTAGAGAAATCTTTCAGAAGGTAGCACCTGGCATAGGCTTTGAAGGAGAGCTGTAATAGAAAAGACTATTTTGAAGAGAAAAGATGGAGGACACAGAGGGAAGATAGTTACAAAGGCAGGTGAATATAACAAGAAGCTCAGACTGCAGAACCCCATAGCATAGGGGAGGAGGTGCAGCGACTGACAAGGTCACCAGGCATCCTCTTTATTTAGTGTCGAGGAAGAAATGTTGGTCTGGGTATGCATGGGCACCTCAACATTGTCTTAGGACAACTAAATACAGGAAGCAATTCAAGATCTACAAGCAGTCCAGAACACTGCCAAAAGATGCACATGTTAAGGTTAATAGAGAAATAGATTTGATTTCCAGTTGCCCAGTTCATACTCTAAAAACAGGATAAGGTTTATCAACTTCAGACAAAGGATTTTGTCCTCAAACAAAACAAAAGAACAACAACCAAAACCTCACAACTGAACATCATTACTCTCCTTTAAGCTTATTCAGATTTCTTACACATTTTCTTCACATTTCTGCCTAGGAAGTTGTGGCATTCGCACAAACAAATAATAGAGAGAATCAGATGCAATAATCATCTAGAGGGTATAAAATACATAGAGGTATATTGATGATTCTGAAGGAAGGAAAGGAAGTTGAATTTGTCTTATCCTTAGCCTTCTCTTTTCTCAAACTGGATCAGAAGCCAATATTAGGCATTTCAGAACTCATTTTCTGTTTGCTTGGCCTCCAGAGTTGCAGAAAAACACTTGCTCTTATTGTAAGCAGAACATGACCTTATTCTTACAAAACAGACTGGCTAACTAGCTCCTGTTGTATGTTCAGCTTTTAAGTTTTCTGCAAGCACTCACTGCCTTGTTTTACCCAAGCCACACAGCTATCTGATATTGCACATGGAATTTCTGCTCAAGTTCTTTTGTTTTTTTTTTTGTTGGCAGGAACACCCAGTGGTGCTGACCAAGTTTATTGAGGGGGCCCGGGAAGTGGAGATGGATGCTGTTGGCAAAGAAGGACGGGTATGTGCTAGTGCTTTCTCTCACTTCTATCTTTGTTTTTCCACCAATTTTTATTTGTGGCAACCCTGAAGTAGTCACAGGTTAGAATTCACAGTTTCTAAAAATCATGTCTGACCATAGTAGGGAAGCTGTTCAATCAAATCTACAGACACTATTACAAACAACCCTCTACCCCCTACACCACCCCACCCCACTTCCATAATAACAACCAACAAAACAATCAAACAAAAACAACACAAAACCCTGAAGGCCAACTCTCAAAGTCTCTGAAGATTGAGTTGACTTCTCATGGGTATCGCATTCCTTGCCTTTCAGACTGTCAGCCTTTCTCTTTGATGATGCTCAGTATCAATTATCAGACCCCATTCCTCATTCTTGAATAGATCTTTCGTTCTCATTTTCTTTTGTCTATGGCTTTCCTTTTATGTTTCAGCGAGTGTTATAAAAACACCCAAACACTTTGCTTTTTAAGATTTCTAATTGAGTCTCTGATTTTTCTTCTCTTATTTTCCACTCTCTCCTCTCCTTTTCATTGGATTAATAAAGGGAACCAAACTGAATTGTGTAGGCAGAATAATAATGTTAAATTAGCTTACTATATCACATCTCAAATGGCTCTAATACTGAAAAGCTCTGACTTCAAGGAGAACAGAAATGAAACTGAGTTTCACTCAAATTTGTTGGTTGTCTTAATGAAGCAGGGGGCATGCCATTTTATTTGCCTCAAGAATAGTTAAAAATGGCCTTCATCTTTTGTTTTGAAAATGTTTCAAAATACTACCAAATATGTCAAATCTATTTTTTCCCAAATAGATTAGCAATGCAGAGTAGAGTTTTCCTATTTTCTTTTAATATCATGACAGTTTCTCCTACCCACAGAATCTCATAATTCTGATTTGAAGCATTCAGAATAATATTTCCAGTCTCCTGTTTTTAAGGACAGAAATGTTTTGCTGAAATATCCTCAGATGGTGCTCATCTGATTCTTTTAAGTTGCTGACAAAGAGGACAAATCACTTTAAGATTACATATGTTTTTTTTTTTTTGCCTTCATTTTCATTCATGTCTGGAATGGATCTTACAATCTGGAAGATGCTAGGCAAGTGTTCTATCCTGGAGCCACACCCTCATAACTGTTAGGTTATATATTAGAATCTTTTTTTCTGATTGGGAAAGAGCCTCTCACATGTTATCTATTTTGAGAAAATCCTTTTCTTCCTAGAACTCTCATTCCCAATCTCCTGTTTTAGAACATAAAGCGAATTCCCGTTTCTTCCCATCTTTGATATTTCAAGCAGGGGTAGAGTAGGAGGAGTGCAGCTGTCCATCTGTGGAAGAAGAGAGTGGGCACTATTCTGGAAAGTGTGCTTGTTCTCACACTGAGCTTCTGCTAGAGCCTATGCTGGCTCATTGGCTTGTTTTTGGTCTGGGTTTCTGGAATGTGGACTTTTCTTTGTTTTTACCAATATATCCTTGGATATGTCCATAATTTGTCTTTTGGAATTGTTCCATGTTACTCTAACAATTTTTAAGTTCATCCCCAGAAATGGGCATATCATTCAGATTTATTTATCTCAATGCTCCTGAGTTCAGTGGGATGACTGCTCTTACTTTTCCTATACACTCATAACTGTTAGGTTATATATTGGAGTCTTCTTTCTGGTTAGAAAAGAACATCACACACACAGACACACACACACACATACATACACACATACACACACATGCACACATACATGTGCATTTATGCATTCACACACCTACGCTCATACACATAAACATGTGCTTTCAAACATAGACTTACAAACACAAGCATGGATACACATGAATTCACTTCATATGCATTTTGTGTTTTACAAATCTTCTGTGAAGATAGGCACCATTGTTATTCCTTTTTCTTTAGAAACCAATGCCATGCAGCCTTGTCTAGGTCCAAATGCTCAAAACTGACGTCAGACGAATGGAAACTCAATGACACTATAGTTTAAGTCATTTACAAATTCAATGAATAAATACATCTATGTGTCTTCCATTAGTCTCATATAACCATGAAATTATTCTTCCCATAACTAAGCCTCATAAATTTCTGAGCAAACATATCTTATTAACATGTAGACTAAAGTAATTGAGGTTATGTGCTTCAAAATCTGACAGGCAAGAGTTTGAGTTTCCTTCAATCTCATGAACTTGATACACACTTGATTATTCCTTATAATGAAGGCCTTCACTTCCTTTGAGGAGAACAACAGTATTTTTTTTTTTTTGTCTCTGAAACTTCACTTTAAAGATCTCTTCACCAGATCTTCAATCTTTCTCTTGATAGCAGAGATTGTGTGGGGTGTGGTGTGTGATGGCATTTACATCACTAGGTTGTCACCTCTCTTGTCTTCTTCCCCTGGGTCTAAAAGATAGAGCTATCTTCACTGTAATTTCCTGTACTAACTTCATTAGTCAGTATGAGTTGATTTATTTATTTTTATTATTTACACCCTTGGCAGTTGGAGGAAGAGATAAAAACCAGTCTTTTTGTCCCTCTCTGCTCCCCATAGAGGTTATTTGTCACTGGACATTGAGGCCTAGATGGTAGTGCAGCTTTGTCCTGCTCTTAACAGGTCTGCTCAGTAATGGTGCTAGAACTGGCTAATCATCAAAGGGGAGGTGATACAGTAGTGCTTGGTGTCTCACAACTTTTTAAAACTCTTCTTTTGACAGGTCATCTCCCATGCCATCTCTGAACATGTTGAAGATGCAGGTGTCCACTCAGGGGATGCCACACTGATGCTACCTACGCAGACCATAAGCCAAGGAGCCATTGAAAAGGTCATCATTTAGAAATGAGGGCAGAAAGGAAGCAGTAAAGGAAAGAAACCACCACCAAAAGCAAAAGAAGAATTCCTTTAGTTTTCAAAAACACTAAGTATTGATGCAAGGCATGCTCCAGGCTAAATTTAATGAGGGACTTTCTTGCCCTTAATAAGTTGAGTGTTTTAGACATGATCTCTTTCACTGTGGTTAGAGCCTGTTCGATTGTGTGCTGGTTTAACCTTTAGTGGACATCCAGATCATCCAGGTGACTTGCTTAAACAACTGCCTCCACCCTAAATTTCTGATGCTATTAATCTGGAAACTTCTCAGAATTTTGCTTTTCACCAAGCCTCCTAGAGTTAGAATTACCACTGGTCTAGGGATCATATCTAGAGACTGGATACCACAGGTGATTCTGGTAGCTGAGACTGACTTATTAAGAGCAACAAAAAGTGGCACTTTTGAAGAGTGGTGAGTTAGGCATGCAGAAGCCACTTGGGAAGCTTTGGAACCTGAGTGCTCACTCTTCACTCTGAGCCCCACTTCAAGCCAGCACTTTGTGGTATGACTCTTGACCACTCTTTGAGAGCAGTTCCTTTAAAGATATGACAGCCTCAGCACCCAGGATGCTTGGCAAGTTATATACATGTAGACCCTGTCATCTTAAGTCAGAGAACTTAAGGGAGGTCAAGTTGACTTGGCCTTTACAGAGAGCTTTTTTTTTCCTTTCTATCCTGCTGTAAGAATTTGTGCTGGCCTGTACATTTGCTTTGAGTATATCATGAAGGCCTTTGCTCTAGAATATGGAGGTAATAGAACGTCTTGGAATAACAATAGCATAGGAGTTTTAAGAAGTCTTTAGATTTAAAATATGATTCAATATTTCATGCTAGGGTAAATAAGCACAAACCTCAGATTTTCCCAAGTCTTTCTGAGTGGACATGCCATAAACTCAGCTTCCCTCCATGCCCAGTTAAGTTGCTAACCCACTCCTGTATCTGTGATGAGTGGAAACTTCTTCCTTCCTGTCATTATTGCCTATCTTGGCAGAGGAAGCTTCAATTTCTTGCTAGGTAGAGGGTCTCTTATCTGTGACATACACACATGTAAGGCCTCCCTGCTGGCAAACACTATTTATTTCTGAACATATTATCTACTCTTGTAGAGTTCAACATAACTGGAAAGCAACAGAAAAGAAATCTCCCCAGCTGCTTTGCAGGACCATGTATTTTGAGAGCCTGCCCTTCTCAACAGATATAGTATTAGATTGATGTATAGTCTGAGCTGCTGTTTCCAGTGTTGGAGGAAGTAGAAAGGAAAGATTTAATTTAGCTTTCTGTGGAAGAAAAGAGTATGTAATTGCAAGAGATAGCTCTACAGAGGACAGATGCTCTTGTAAAATATTTGTTTCTTGACCCTTAATATTACCCAGTATTGCTATTAACTATCAGTATTAATGGCGATATAGATCACTACAAAGGGACACAAAGGCCATCTAGACAGAGTTCTGCATCTCTTTAATATTCTACTATGCTCTCAATCACTGTCTCATTGTCCTTTCACACAGGTAAAGGAGGCCACACGAAAGATTGCAAAGGCTTTTGCCATTTCTGGGCCATTCAATGTCCAGTTTCTTGTCAAAGGAAATGATGTCTTGGTAAGAAATACTAATGTTCTTGGAGGACTTTGCCATCTTGTTAAGTTATGTTGGTCATTCTGGGTTGTGTTCTACCCTGCTGGTCTCTGTGACCCTGGCAGTGGCTCCTCTCTGAGAATGATGTTACATAATGTATAATGTCTCTCCTGTTTGAAGGCAAGGGTTCTTGGTGGCACTGAGATGTCACTCCCACTCACAGCTTTGTAAAGTACTTTATGTACTGAAGGATCACCGTATCCCACCTGCAATGAAGTACATATGGATGCATGTATATCTTACAGTGAACAGCACATGTATTTATAAGTTCCTTCACTGAAATTTGACTTGCTCTTTACCCAGAGAACAAAGTTGTTTTATAAACCATCCTGAAAGACAAAATATAATTGAGACCAATTAGATGGTTTCTAATTATTTTATTTTATTAACCTATTAATAATTGATATCTGTTCACTATGGAATCAAGGGGTGATTACACTGATGAATGAGGTAAATTCTCCACCTTCAGATACTTTGTAAGTTATTGAGGACTGGGAGGAGAAGTGTACTAATAGCTAGCTGCAGTAGCTGCTGGAAGAGAATGTAAATGTTTTTGGAGTTGAAAAAGAACATATTTTCAACATATATATCTCACATATTTGAATATCATATCTTATCTGGAGAAAATCATAAAAGGCTTCAGAAAAGATTTAATGAAAGTTTACAGACTAACTCAAATTTTGGTAAGTTGATGGTAGAGAGAGTGTTACACATAGTTATAAGATCATCTACAACAGTGATTAACTAGCACACTTTGGAGATAGTAATTCATAGTCTTTATGCTTAGAGAAAGTATTTTTCTAAATGCGATTGGAATGGAATCTTGGAAAGTAGGGCTTGGGCCAGTAAAGTGGTTTAAGAGAAGAGGGATTTATGTTGAGGCAAGAAGATGCAAGTCTTTGACCAACTTGGCTTTAATATGAAGCCACCAGGATTCCAGTGGCAATGTTTCAGTTAGGAGTGTCACATTATCCAATCTCTGCATTAAATGAAGTATATCAGAAATATGTAGGGATTGAACCAGGAAATGGTGTGGGAAAAGCCACAGTTCAAAGATAATGACCCTATAGAAGGTAGATAAAGGGGGTGGGATTAGAGGAGTGAGTTAGAAACAGAAGAAAACCAAGGGACAAAATGAATATTAAGACGGTTGTAACTGTCTTTCATCATCTTCTTCCTTTTGAACTTACCTCCTTAGGTGATTGAGTGCAATCTGAGAGCATCTCGATCCTTCCCCTTTGTCTCCAAGACTCTTGGGGTAGACTTCATTGACGTGGCTACAAAGGTGATGATTGGAGAGGGCATTGATGAGAAGCATCTTCCCACACTGGAGCAGCCCATCATTCCCTCTGACTACGTTGCCATTAAGGTAACATCTTGCAATATGTGTCATTTTATATGCAGAAATGAAATTTTATAAGCAGAAACTGCCTGTGGATTATTTGCACTTAGAGAAACATTGGAGACCATCAAGATAGCATAGCCTCAAAATCAGCTAGTCAGGTGGATTATAGCCCATGTTTCTGCAGCTGACACATGTTGGTGCTGGTTTAGTTAGCAAATCAAAATTTTAGGCAATCTTGTTTAGGACAAGGCTGAACTGTGAACAGTCTCAAGGAATTCATGAGTCTCATAAAAGTGGCTACCCTGAGGGGCTGGTTAAATTCTTACCACCTTGGTCGCCTTTTCTTAGTTTGTATTTTCTTCAGTGGTACAGATTTTTCCCTTTAGAAAATTGAAATGACAGTTTGTAGTGGTGCTTTGAAGGTGACAGAATTAAAATTATATTTTAATAATACTTTAATAATAAAGCCACTACATTTCTCTAGCTGCCTCAGTATATACATTGTATTCATAATTATGAATGCTTTGATGGACAGATATGAGCATTTATAACATAGACAAATACATTTGAATCTCTTAGATAAAACACACACAATGAAATTGATTAATATTGTGAAATATAGTTAATTTATTGATATATTTTGGATGTCTTTAAAGCAGTGATTCTCAACTTGTGGGTTGTGACCATTTTGAGGGGCTCAAATAACCTTTTCACTGGGGTCTCATATCAGATACCCAGAAAATCAGGTATTTACATTGTTCTTCATAGCCATAGCAAAATTATAGTCAAGAAGTAGCAATAAAGATAACTTTATGGTTGGGGGTCACCACAACATGAGGAACTGTATTAAAGGGTCATAGCATTAGGAAGGTTGAAAACCACTGCTTTAAAAAGACTCAGTTCGTATATGTACTGGTAGCTCCAGCCATGTTCTATTTCTGTTAAGACTCCAACTTCTGACTTTAGTTGTAGGTTTTCTTTCTAGGAATCAAAAATAAAAAGTTAATGAGTTAGGATTCTTTGGAGTGTATGGTGTATTGAGATAGAATCTTATTTTTCTCATTGTTAAGGCACATAATACACATGAATTTTAAGTTTAAGATCAGAAGGTATTAGTCAACAAAAATATTTTTTCACTATAGACACTACTTGTATATTTTAAATTATTTTTCTTAATAAATATAGGCAATGTGCTTATTTTTATAAATTGATATACATATATAGGAATATGTTGTAATTCCAACTAAGAGTAACATTTCAAAATGCACAGATTTTATATCTTTTCTTCATAGTTTTCAGTGTATGTAAACATTATTTTTTTTCAAGGTCCATATTTGTTGTCAATTTTAGAAGACCTAGTGTGGCTGATGAGAAAAAGTCAATAGCAGAACAAAAAAGCTGGAAGATAGGACCACATAATAACTTTATTAAGAGCATCCTGTAAAAATGACCCGAAGCTCATTTTCCCACGACTTAGAAGGTTCGGCTCTCATCAGAAGCATCGTCTAGACCAGATAAACAGGCAAATGTTAAGAAATAAGAATTCAGTCGTTAGGAGCTACACTGATAAAATAATGGACAAGGAAGTACTTCAGGCTTCTTGCTTGTATGAAAAAAGATAGAAAAAAAATGTTTCCAAGCAGAATGTTTTTCAAAGCTTTTAAGAGGTGTCAACAACACTTTAATGTCTCAGAAGTCAGCACCCAGACAGCCATGTCTGGCAAGGTGGCTTGCTGCAAGTTCAAATGAATGAAATAAGGAGAGGAATGTTCCAAAAGCCTATCAAGGAAAATGTGTTTGAACTGTGTTTGGGAGACTCATGCCCAGCAGATGTTGTTTGAAATATCTCCAAATACGAATATATTCAGGCCAGATTAGCAGTACTGGTCTAGACTGGTCACAGGGGATCTGTTTACAGAAATCGTTTATGATTACTTCATCTAACTTTTGGGCAAGGAGTACAAACATCTTCTTGGAACAGAATTTTAAAGCTATTTTTTAAGTCAGATTTTTGGGCCAAAGAGAGTTTATTTTTTCTGCCCATGTACCCTGGCCTAATGAATCCTGAGGGAGGTGATTTCTTTCATCCCTTTATCTCACGTTTTCCTTCCCTATTTCGTCTGACAGGCTCCAATGTTTTCCTGGCCCCGACTGAGGGATGCTGATCCTATTCTGAGATGTGAGATGGCTTCTACTGGAGAGGTAAATAGTTGATGATCCATCAGTACTTTTTTTGACTTGGAAATCTATGGTTCTATGATCTGAATATGGTCATGTAAGGAAAGTCATCATTGGCAGGAGAAACATAAACTTCACAAGCTCTCATCCTCCCTGGAGAACTCAAAGATGTAGGAAGTTTGAATTAAAGGGAAGTCTTCTACCTTTTGTAACAAGCTGACATTTCTACATGTGAACCTGGGAATTGAGAATACATGTGTACTTAATACATTTCCACACTACCCACTCTGAACAACAGTCATGTATTTCTCAGACATCTGAGTATATTCCGTGTCATTCTTTCTAAAGTTCTCACATACTTCTGCAATAAGAGAACCTCTGGCTTGCTAGGATTGAAGCAGAGAAGCACATCTTTACTAGAAATGTGTAGAATGACATCCTTAAAAAGGTCACAGATGTGAATTGTGGAAATTGTGAATATATGAAAAATCCCAGCCCACCTTTAAGATGAATCCCAGCTTCAACCTTTTGAGGCTGGTCTAAAACTATAATGGGACTGGCCACTGGATGTCCCTCTTCTCTTGTGTTGGAATTGCGTCAAGTGAAGGTTTCTTTAAGAATGTGAAATGTGTTTTCTCATAGAGAGCTGTCAGATTCTAGAAAGTTCTCTACATGTCAGTGTCAGGACATTTTATGAATCACCTAGCCCTTGACAGACGTACTCGCTCCCACCTTCCGATCCTCATCAGTGCTCACTGGAGTGGCAACACCAGACTGTGAAACATCATTGTCTCTCTTGGTATTAAGGAAAGAATCTAAATAGGAGAATATTTAATTCCAATGAATGTGTGATGTTTTATATGGTTGCTTGGTTACAAGCATGAGCTTTGATGAGAAGCCAAGTGGGACCAGGAGACAGGCAGTGAGGGGTGAGTGACTGTGGTGATATAGTTACATCCTTAGAAAGTGGCTCTTGATCCTTTTGCTGTGTCCTTTAATTGCTGTGAACTATGGGTATTACATTATTCCCAGACAAAGGATGCTCTTTCAGGTTCATTCTGATCCCACGATTCTGTTTTCAGTGGCTGCAGAGCCAGAACAGGGAGAGGTCTCTTTCTTTTCTCCTGCTTTCACTAGTGTGTCATGATTGCTTTTAGGGTTTATGTCCTCTCTGTTTCATACAATGAGGATAATATGAACCACTTAGAAGCTGTTCCTACTTGTCTCCTTTCTAAACCATAAGAAGAATTCTTCTTCTAATATTAAAGCCATATTTCCAAGTGTCATCAAGTATGATGTTTGAAATTCTGTTTTATAACTGAATACAGAATAATAAATCCAGTTTAGAAATCTCAACTATGCTTCAAAGACACTTTTATAGTGTTTAAGTGGCTTGTTGTAGAGCAGCACAAGTACCCAGCTTCTTATCTAATTAAGGGGTATTTTATTTTATAGGAGTAAAGTGAGGATGGAATCCTGATACTTATAGGACTATCTGACTTTGCTGGTATACCTGTTTTGGGTACTTGCACTTCTGATCAGACTACAGGGTTCTTCTCAGTGGAAGTGAGACTCATTAACTTCCTATGACATTGATTAAGTTGATTGGCCAATATATGACTGATTAGAATGTTCACCATGGAGTGAAAAAGCAGACATGTACTTGTGGTCAGCTGAAGGTTATACTCATGAGAACTTTCCTTGCACCGCAAGAGAGAGTCATTTGCTTAAAGAATGAATTCAGCCGTCAGCGTTATTTACTATAATGGGACTCTGAATGTGCGCCAGATGATATGTGCAGAATTGACTCCCATCATGCTAAAATACACCACTTGTCCTTTGGTTACGGAGGCTGTTTGACTTGTAATTACAATGTACAGAAGTTACCCTAGGGAAACCTCTATAGACCCTACCGATTTGTGTTAGCTTAGCATCTTTTCCTTTCCCCTCTTTCTGTGTGGCTTGGATATCCAGGATGTGTTGCAGGATATTTTAGTTCTGCTCATAAAAAGTGATAAAAAAGAATAAACTCTTTTGAAATTTTCATGTACTTATTGCCATTTCTTAGGCAGCTTTCTCCTAAAGTGTCTGAGATGATTTTACACCAGTGGGTCAGTAGTTTGACATTTCTGTCATTCCTCACCCTGAATTCATATACAGCTGCCTGGTACACATGACATACACAGTCATTTAAACACTAACTCACATTAATATTTGGGATTTCACCACATTACACACCAGAAGCTGTGATTTGTATCCAAACAACTTGCAGTACAATCCAGTATGTTGTTCCACTGAGTGTTGTTGAAGTGAGAAAGAGTTGCTTATTCATTCATTATGCTTAATTAAAAACATAAGATACATCTGTCCTGGCCAGCCATTCAAGCCTCGGATGCAGACTGCTCGGTCTTTTGGAAGTACTAATAAAATCTAGAGAAAGAGTTTATCAGTACATTGCTTTTTCATTTCTTTTTCTTTCTTCTTTCTCCTTCTTTTGGAAGTGTGTTAGACGGTTTTTCCCTTTTTTTTCTCTTATTTTATTTTTTAAATTTAATTCTAAACAGGTGGCGTGTTTTGGTGAGGGTATTCATACAGCCTTCCTAAAGGCAATGCTGTCTACAGGGTTTAAGATACCTCAGAAGGGCATTCTGATTGGAATCCAGGTGAGTGGTGTGTGTCTGTGCTCATTCTTAGGTAGCACACTGATAGTGGCCAAGATATTAATTATGACATAAAAGAGAGGGGGGTTGGTTGCATTCCTTGGAAAATGGTAACTTATAGAATGTACACTGGTTCTTATTTTTGCTCCTGTGGCATTCTCCTGCTGCAGCAAATACAAAAGTAAACTAAGGAACCGAAAGAAAAAAAGTCTCCAGTGAAGGAGTATGTGCTTCGGAAGGGACTACATTAGAAAAGCAATGGCCCCTTATTCCCTGATTAGACCTTTTCCTTATATCTTTTCCTCATTTTTATTTATTTAGAATGTTCTACATTATACTTTGATCAAACTTATTCTTTGCCCCCTCTTCATCCAGGTGTACTCCTCCTCTCCTACCTCCCCACCTTTGTGCTCTGTATCTTTTTATACCTTCTAATCATAGTTTGTGCTGTCCATTCTTGGATGAAGGGTCTTCAATAAGGGTGGCCAACTCAACAGGGACTACATTCTTCAAGCAAATTAGTGTCCCCTTTCCCAACTAACAGTTAGCAATAATTCTGTATATAGATATGGGACTTCATGAAGAAGGGAAATCTTCATCCTGGAGTGTTGTCTGGTTTGAGCTTGCACAGGTCTATGCGTCTTTTTTTATGTAGATAGGCCAAAGCAAGATGAGATGACTATATATGAATATGTTATCACAATTAAAAAGACACCATTGGTTTAGTTTTGCAAGTCAGGTGAAAATATATCTCAGGGTAAAATTTTGAATATAAAATGTCTGGAACTTTTTGAAGTAATTATTGCAACATGTATATAGATATTTTTAATTTCCTAAAAAATAATTGTATATGTTTCTCAAGTGATCATTCATTATGACTCGAGATTAGTAATTCTTATATCCCTTAAAAACAATGACTGGTCATATATACCTCCCCTACTGTGACTTTAATTAGCTCAAACCCTGCATGGCTTCTCAAAAATCAATAAAAACATAATTAGAACAGAATCAGATATTCTCAAGCCGGTGGGTGATTATTATAAACGCTGCCTCATTAGGGTGTCTTAATATTAGCAAATTAGACTCTGGAGACTGGACCGGTAGTCACTTTAGAGAAGTTACTGGAGAGTGTAAGTTGAGCTTTTGCTTTATGGAGGAGGCAGAAGGACAATGATGAGGACTTAGAACAGAGGGTAACAAGATGACTTCTTACGTGAGGCTTAATGGCAGTTTAGAGACAAATCACATCCTAAGTGTGGCTCATCATATTATAAATGGGTACTAAGTATTATTAAGTCCCAACTAGGAGAATATTGGCCCAACTTCCAGGGATGGCTTAAAGTTTAATGTGAGACTTGGGGACATTCAGAGGAGACTGTGCCCTTAGCCCTCGCCTTCACAACTAATGAAAACACTGCTAACGTTTTCAAATAGCAGTTTAAGGAGGCAGTGATGTATAAAATTGTGGCTTGTTTGGTTCCAGTGCTGCAGGGAAATGTGCCGCAAAATTAATTTGTTCCTATAAAATATTTGTGGGATTTGGGCATCAGTGAACAGAATTTTGCTTTGTAGGAGAAAGGGGGACTTTATGGAGGGGAGAAGAATATTTTCTAAGCAATGGGATTTTATTAATTAAAAATTATGGCTTTGAATATATTATTTTTTAAAACAATCTTTCATCAGCTACATGAGTTATCATAAAGAACATTCTGTTTGTGACAGTCATTAGGGTTTTAAAATATATTTTTGGTACAAGGTTAAATGTAGTTTAAAATGATTTAATAAAATTATATTTACCAAAATATCTACAACTGGAGAAATTGATCAGTACAGCTGTAAGCCTCTAGAAACAGAAAGAATATAATTTTCTGACTTATTTTATGAGAGGTAAGGAACACCTACCATTCCCAACATTTATTGTTTATATAGTCTCTGTACTTAATTCATAGTAATTTTAAAAATTGCTTAGTCTGATGACTTACACTGAAAACATGACAGAATAGACTAGGCAGAGAGCCAACAGTTTTAAGTCTTAGAGACACTATCTCAGCTAGAAAAGGATCTACTCTACACTCATATTTTTACCCAGAGTTCACAGCTTCATGGATCCAGTCCTCTGTGATCTATATTTCAGGAAACACTTTGAAAAAGCATCTTAACTGGTTATCACTGGGTCAGAAGCATTCATCATAATTCTTTCAAATCTATGCTCAGAATTGAAAAGGAGTTAACAGAAAATCAATATAGAAATAAAGACCAGGGCTAGAAAGTATGTCTGGAAGTACCTGTTTGGGGGAATAATTTAATTAAGTTATGAAAGAGGAGTTCACATCTGCATCTCAGCTTCTTAGGGTGCTCATCCACATCCTACGATGCTGCCATAGGCTTCACAGAATACAGAAAGTCATATCATTGCTGAGAAATTCCTTTTCCTTCTCAGAGCAATGGAAAGGATGTTCAACATCCATCCCATTTATAGTGAAGATCTCCTCCCTCGTCAGACCCCCTGAGCTAAGTTACGTGTTCTGGGAAGAAATATTTAATGAAGACATTTAGACTCATTCAGTTGGTATAACAGGTTCCAGGAGAAAACTGGGGGAACAGAGAGAGAGCCTCGAAGTAGAGGGCAAGGTGGCTCTGAGCTGGAAATTCTTCACTTAGTGTCATAGGATGAAAACATTTTATTTTTTTTTTTATTTTTTTTTTAAAGATTTATTTATTTTATTTATGAGTACACTGTCGCTGTCTTCAGACACACCAGAAGAGGGCATCAAATCTCATTACAGATGGTTGTGAGCCACCATGTGGTTGCTGGGATTTGAACTCAGGACCTCTGGAAGAGCAGTCAGTGCTCTTAACCACTGAGCCATCTCTCCAGCCCCCGGATGAAAACATTTTAAAAATAAGCATCTATTACTAGCACATTTTGAAATATGTGTGTGTGTCTATGTATGTATGTATGTATGTATGTATGTATGTGTGTATGTATGTATATGTGTGTACACTTCCCTGTATGTGACATTTTGTTAAATCTGTATTCTTTTTCCCATTGTAATCTTTTACTCATGCACTCTCTTTCAACCCTTCTTATGTTGGATCCCTGGGTCAAATCACCCAGGAAGTTTGAAATATTTGTGCCATTAATCTTGTGTACCTAGGATTTAGGAGAAAGGAAGAGTCAGGATACAGATTTTAACAAGGCACCCTTGTCAGGTTGATTGTCATGTACACTCATCCTTTACTAAGAAGCCTTCCACATTCCATAACTTTTGTGACATAAGAAACATAATATAGGTTTAGGAGGCAGCAGAATCAGCCTTGATTTCTCTGTAGTTATTCTAGTCACCTTTCATCCTGTCACGATGTATTTTTAGTTGCTATGAGGAGGTAATCTACCTTGTTTTGAGGGTTTCTAGAACAGCCTTTAACAATGAGTGATTTACTCTAGAGGAGATGGAGAGGGCTCTCTGTGTTTCCTCCTCTGATTGGCCTATTCAGTGATGCTGGTGAAGTGGCAAGCACCGGCCTAATGGCCTGACATCTGGGCTTCAGCACTGCTTTGAAACACAAAGCAAGCGTTTATTCGAAAAGATGACTCCAAGTGACACGAATAACCTTTTATCTTCAAAGAGGCATCATTAGGAACAACCACACAGTTGTCAATCCAGGAAACCCTGTAGCATCCACAGACATCACTTGGCGTTAACTTGGCTTTCCCTTTGGTGGCTGGAAGTTGAATTAGTGTGAAACAACTATCCTTGAAGGAAATAGATATGTATTCCACGTTCAAAAGAACTTTTTTCCTTATAAATATTTCCAAGAAGATAAACTGTCATTGGTGCTTTTCACCTCTACCGAGGAGTGGATTCTTACACAGATATTTTCAATCAGCTTTTAAATCTGAGGCTACTCAGATGCAAACTGACAGCGGTAATTTCTTTTGGTAGAGAGGCTATTTTATGTGTCACAAGTGTTCAATACATGTTTGATAGAAGTTTATAATGTGACTATGAAAGCCGAAAGCCTACATCAGAAGGCAGAGTGGTGCCCTGGCTGGGACCTGCCAATACTGTCATGTTGGATATTTATCTTTCTCATGTGAGGGAGGGCACTGAAACAGCTTCATAATGAGGTTCTGCCTGGTATCTGCAGGTCTTAGAGGACTTGCTGACTTATTTTATTTTAAAATGGCAGAGGAAAAAGAATTGCACTATGGTATTCCTCCCTCGACGTTTTTCATTGTGACTTTGGTAAAGGTTAATGCATCTTGACCTCAAATTGCAAAATGAATCAAGGATAACACCCACAACCTCATTTGATTTCGATTCTAAACCGAAGTGTACCTCCAGATGACCCAGAGAGTTTGAAAACTATTTATGACCAGGATACCCAAGTGATGCAATTCAAATGGGTGGAGCCTAAAGTTTCCTAGTTTTAATAAGTTCAGACAACGCTGATGTGATTGCTCTGGGACATCTGGGAACCACCTTACTTGTAGCAGTTCATTTTAGAGAGCTGAAGAAAAATGGGTTATTGTATTATTATTACTCTCGTGTCCTCAGTGGCCTTTTGCTAAGTGAATATTTAAGAGATTTTGAGTCATTAGTTAAGTGAGTGATGAATGCACTAACTACCCAGGCATTAACTGAGACCTCTTATTTAGTACAAACCTGAGTCTCGTCTGTGTTTATCAGAAAGTTCAAATTTAATGTTACCCTTGAGGGAGATTTGTAAAAGAAAGAGGTCCACTTTGGATGTTTCATGCATGCTTCTTATCAACAAACCTTAAACTAGGAAACTAATATAATGGATCATCTCATTTATCCTCTTGTCTCCCAAGCAAGACCACAGGAGTATATTAATGTCCTGTTCTGTCTAGTATATATGCCAAGACATTGCTGCATACTGCCTTCAATTGTCCTATTATCAGTCAGTAGGAATTATTCTCTGCTCTCTGTTTTCTTCATTATATTTTATAATTATATTTTATTTTTATGTAGAACCATGAACTGATGGTATCTAAATGCCTTTATTTCTGAGTTGAAATATAAAGCAACTATTTGGGGCAGTTACAATTGTGCCCAAAACTGTTCTACATGTTCTACATGTTCTAGAAGATTGTCATGAATAACCCCTGTGCCTGCCTTAGCTCAGATTGCATTTATCTTTTCTATTTGCCAATAATTTCTTCTCATACAACTGCAGTTTTGGGATTGAGAGGACCAGAATCTCCAAAACGATTTTATGTTTGAACATAGTGTTTGGAATCATTTCCTAGGATTTAGATCTGTTCTTAGAGAACCATTACATGTAAATATTAGGAGATTTTTATGGGTAGAGCATCATCAAAATTGTACAAGGATTCAGATATGTTTTTAATTATAATTCTTAGTTTTGGCACTAGAAATAAGATCATATCCATGTTTTTTCAAACATCACTAATGGGATTTCCAAATCGATCATAAGACATTTACAAGAACAACTACATTATATCATCAGTTAAATAAAACCTTTTAAAGTAAAATCAGTAAAATGATCTCATTGAAAGAAGAAAAGATACAAAAATTTTCAATTGCTCAGGTACTAAGGAACTCATGATAATAAGGTCAAGGTCAGAATTTAATCTGTGGGTAGGTGACTTATCTTTGTTGTATGTCATCCTCAACATTGCCTTGCAAACACAAACTCTCAAACACTGGGAATCCTTAGAAGTGGGCAACACCTGATGGCAATGGGCAGGAATCCAGGGAAATGGGGTATAGCTGGGGTCCTAGGAAGGATAAAAACTACACACTGATAGAAACTCTGAAAACTAAGCTGGGCCATTATGAAAACCCATGTAGAAATGGATGTATATGGTGGGAAAGTTGGTTTTGGCTGTAATAAATGGAAGAAGAACTCAGGATTAAATAGTAGGATATAGCAACAGGAATCTAGTCCCCAAGAAGCTCAAAAAAGCAACTATTTTAATATTAATCAATATTTCATGAGAACTGCTATTAGTCCAGAAAAGGCTGATCTTGAGTATTAACACTCTGTAATGCTTGCTAACAATTTTTCCTATTGGGTCAATGACAATGACCCAATAATACCTCAAGTATTGTTACCACTGTACCAAAGGGATGAGGAGGCTCCTTGAAAGAAAAGCTAAATCAGGAAACACATTAGTGAGCTGTGGAGGCTCAAGAGATAGGAACTTTATCATCATTCTTTTAGAAGAACTGAAGCCAAGGGTACTAACTTTTCTGAGCATAGACTTCTAGTGAATGACAAAGCTAAGGTTTGAAAGGAACTTAATATTTTAGGGGCTCTTAGCACATGAAATTCCAGGATAATGAATAAGTAATTAAAAGCAGTACAAAAGTAGAACTCAGGCCGGGCGGTGGTGGCGCACGCCTTTAATCCCAGCACTCGGGAGGCAGAGGCAGGCGGATTTCTGAGTTCGAGGCCAGCCTGGTCTACAGAGTGAGTTCCAGGACAGCCCGGGCTATACAGAGAAACCCTGTCTCGAAAAACCAAAAAAAAAAAAAAAAAGAGTAAAAAAAAAAAAAAAAGTAGAACTCAGCAACGAGAGCAGGCTGTTTGAAAGAGCAAAACAGCCAGGTGCCAGCAGGCCTGACTCAATGTTCAGATCTCAGCAGAGTGTCTCCTTCACCAAACCAAACCAAACCAAACCAAACCAAACCAAACCAAACCAAACCAAACCAAACCAAAAACAACAATAACAACAGAACATGCACAAAGAGACTGTGTGGCTCTAGAGAAAGATAGTGAGGACTTAATGTGAATGAAGGGGCTTAAAGATAGATAGGAGGCAGACAACAAGAGAACAAAAATGGAATTTTGCCTACACTGGAGAATAAATATCTCATATCAAGGAAAAAGCAACATATAAGGCTTATGTTTATAGTGGTGGGAGGGAAACCATGTTGAATATGACTATGAAGGCCATGTTTATCTAGAAAGTGAATTCTGTGAATTTCTTTTCCAGCAATCATTCCGTCCAAGATTCCTTGGTGTTGCTGAACAGTTGCACAATGAAGGTTTCAAGGTATACTCTCTTAGCTCTTTTTTTTTTTATAACCATAGCTTTCTTTCAGCATTGAAAATTGTACACACAGTAAAATACTGTACAAACAGAATAACTGACTTCTCAATTTGGAAAGTTTGGTTAATTTGGTAATTTCAAAACTTCCCCAGAGGATTATTGGTAGTTAATGATTGTAGGATGAGGAGAGTGTCATTTCCTTCAGTGTTGTAGCTACCAGTAAGTTGTCCTGTCTATCGTAAAGAACATTCCACTCACCTTGCAATGAGAAACTCTAATTAAATTCCGTGAGTCACACACAGAAGAAGACATGAAAATAGGAGAAACTTTGTTGAGAAAAAGAGCTCTCCTGAGAGAGAGGAGGGTCAGAGATAGGAATAGGGTTGAAACAATTACAATTGGTTATATAAACACATAAAACTATCAAACAATAAGTTAAAATTAAACTTTACATAGACTAGAATAACTAGAAAGGCTAGGTTTAACAAAATGACTACAAACTCAGTAGCAGTTTTCAGCTCAAAAATCTCAGTAATTTTAGATGAAATATAACTAGGACACTTAAAACCATGTATTTCTGGATCTTTTTCCTTGTCTTGATTCTGTGTGAGGTCATAGTTTCCAGCTGTTACAGTTACAGGCAAAGTGTCTTTGTAGCAAATTGCTCTGCACACAGCCTAATTCAGTAAAACAAGCTTATTCCCACAGCTCAGATTGGGCCTATTATCATGGATTTTGCCACCTCATAAAAATAATTTAGAAGCTATGACTAATTCTTTTACAAATGCAGTTTCATCTGAGACTTTTAAATGCTTCCTCACTGAAAAAATTTACAAATATTTAAAGTATCGGTACCCCAAATTTTGAGTTCAAGTGGCTACTTTTAGTGCCCTACTGCTTCCCATGTTTCTTTCTCTTCTTCCTATTGTAAGCGATCCTCTGTCCCTTCATTAAAAAGCCTCTTTCTTTATAGTAACCACGTTTTCTATTTTTAAATGCAGCTTTTTGCCACAGAAGCTACATCAGACTGGCTCAATGCCAACAATGTCCCTGCCACCCCTGTGGCTTGGCCATCTCAGGAAGGACAGAATCCCAGCCTCTCTTCTATCAGAAAGTAAGAACTGAATATTGTTTTCTGAGTTGTTGGGAAAACAAAAGGCAAAACCAAAAGCTAAGGAAAAAGCAGATTAATGGTGGGAGCTAGTACAGTATGAAGGCCTCACCTCACTTGCTCTCAAATATTTCAAAAGTGGGTTTAGTTAATACATTTACAAAAGAACACATTTATGAGTGATAGTTTCATCTTATAAAAATTGTTATTACTACATGTGTACACCTGTGCACCTGTGCTAGAAAGCACCTCTCGGATCTTTCTGGTAAGATTGCTTGACATATACAAGCAAAACTACAAAGTCTTTTATGTAGTGCTTTCTATATGTATATCTAGAATGTATATATGTGTGATTGATATCTACATTTCACTAATGCTGTGCATGAAAGGATAAGTCAATTTATTGAGCACTTGCTGCATGGAGAAAACCGGACTAAGCATTTTGATGATGTTATTAACGAAATGGATATTCCTTAGGACACATTGTCACCTGATTTTTGTAAGGCACACTATGTGAGGCTTTGGGAACAGCAATGCATTTGTTTTTACAAAGCTATATGTGATGAGGGCATAAAAGATCCTTCTATGTTACTCCCAGATGTTACAATTTACCCAATAACTACAACATATCAAATTCTATGCACTATGGTATTTATTAAAAGTCAAGAAACCATTTTGCAATGAATGAAAAATGGCAACATGTACAAACCTTAGAAGCCTTCCACTGACGCTATGAGCCCCTTGCTTAGAGTTTTGTAAAATGAGTCCAGTTCTGCTTCATGATTTTGACGTTTGATCGTCTCATCAGTTCAACAACAGAGTGTGACACAGGTTAATTCACAAACAGGTATTCTCATGCTTTCTCCAGTCAGGTAGTGGGAAACAGGCAGAGGGACAGATGTAGTACTTGGATGGGAACCTGGAGGTAGCCAGGCTTTTAGTGCTGGAGGGATCACCTCTTTGTAAAAACAAGGTGATTATCAGATTGTCAATTCTTGATATATTGGGCAATGTTTTCAAGAGAAAACAAATTTTGAATCCTGTCAGACTTTTACCAGAGTTCCTTCAAAAACAAAATATAAATTATAATTCTCTTGTGAGTGCAACTTGAACATCTGTGTAAAAGTAGAAAAAAGCAGGCAGTGGTCAGGTCAGTGTGGCACTGGTTTAAATGGCAGAATGTGTGTGTGTGTGTATGTGCGTGTGTGTGTGTGTGTGTGTGTGTGTGAGTGACAGAGAGAGAGAGAGAGAGAGAGAGAGAGAGAGATTGTGTTAGCAATTTTGAAATTAAGTATAAAATAGGTGTTGTCAACTGTAGGCTTTTATTTATTTTTTCTTTTAGGTTGATAAGAGACGGAAGCATTGACCTAGTGATTAACCTCCCCAATAACAACACCAAATTTGTCCATGATAATTATGTCATTCGGAGGACAGCTGTGGACAGTGGAATTGCTCTCCTCACCAATTTCCAGGTGTGTTTCTTCCTTTATAGACAAGCCATCATGTGTAGGTTTTTCTTCTGGGTCTCCTTCAAGAGTGTTAACCACTTTCTGAATCAATCTCTCTCTCTCTCTCTCTCTCTCTCTCTCTCTCTCTCTCTCTCTCTTCTCTCTCTCTCTCTGAGCAGAGAGGGATTTTAATGGACTCTAAAACAATGGTGTTGATATGATAGATCATGGCCTCACTGAAAAGGTTAGAGATAATCAAAAGCCAGGAATAGGAGTGGTTCTTTCATCACCCATTCAATTATCCTGTGAATACAAAGATATAGTAGTATAATATTGAATGGAGATTTGAAGGGCTGTCTCCCTGTCTCCATGTGAAAGCCACTGCAGGAAAGCAATAGCTTATTGATCAAAGGTGCAGCTGTAATACACATGCTTTTCCATATCACACTACACACAAAAGATTGTATGAAGCTCACTCAATTTTATTTGGCTATGAGCTACCAGAGTTACCACAGAAAGAACCACAAATATCTGAGGTTCAGTCGTGATCATCTGTGTATCCTATTTTTTGCCTATGTTAGTTTTAATCCTTGTTGGGGTTAGGGTAAGTTTATTCATGCTGAAGTCTGAACTTTGAAAAAAGCAGCATCACTGCTTTCATTCCATACCCCTTTGAAAATTGGGAGCAGAACTTGTGACTTTTCACTCCTGATTCATCCTGCATTCACTTTCATCTCTTGTAGGTTGCTGACATTCTTGACATTTTCTTTCAGGTGACCAAACTTTTTGCTGAAGCTGTGCAGAAATCTCGCACTGTGGACTCCAAGAGTTTGTTCCACTACAGGCAGTACAGCGCTGGAAAGGCGGCATAGAGCAGTATGCTAGTTTGGTGAATTCATCCTTGAGTCAGCATGAGCCACGCTGCACCAAAGGGACTGGTCCCAGCCTATCTCCAGAAACGGATGTTGTTGCCAAACTTTATTTTGGGTTCCTCTGTTCTTAGTAGTCTGTATCTTTAACCACTAAATTGTTGTCAGTCACTGTTTCAAAACCATCAGGTTCTTCCCAAGTCAGTTGTTCTTCACAAGGAATTCAACCATTTACACATTATCTTTTGTAGACTGACTTGTAACTTCATGGTGCTGGTTAGTAAGGATCAAAGTAGAGAAAGTTGCTGCCCTTTCTCCTGAATTCTATACTCTAAACATACTCTTGTTTTTAAAGTAACTTCTGTCATACCCAGAGCCCACTAACAGGACAGATTACCATGAAATTTTGCTAAAGTAAAATATGGATTTAATTTATGAATGGCATCATGATGTTTGTGTATTTTTATTTTTTATTTTTTTTGGCAAGGATTCTCACTTATATAGCCAATCTAGAAATAGCATTTCTTCTTCCCACGACATACAATGTGAGATTGGATTTCTTTGATCGATCCTTGCTTTAGGTTTTGGAAGATGTTCCTGTTCCTTTTGTATTATGGAGTCTGGCAATAGCCTGAGTCTCACCTTGCATTCTGCATTCCTCACATATTACACATAGGGCCCTCATTTCTTTACATACAAGATTCTTTTTCTTTCTTTCAGGGTAGTCTTTGTGGCTTTTAAATGTTTTGGTTATTACAGTACTTTAATTGTGAACTTTTAAATAAAATACTATTAAGTGAAAATGCAATTGAATTCTTTTTTTTTATTGGATATTTTATTTACATTTCATATGTTGTCCCCTTACCCTATCCCCCACCCACCCGGGAATCCCTCATCCCCTTACCCCTCCTCCTTCTTCTCCATGGATGTAACCCCCACCTACACCCCCCACTCCCACTTCCCCACCCTCAAAATTCCCACCTCCTGGGGCATCCAGCCTTCATGAGGTCAAGGATCTCATCTTCCACCTGTGCCCGGCAGGGCCCTCCACTCTTACATATTCAGCTGAAGCCCTGGATCCCTCCATAAGTGCTCCCAGGCTGGTGGTTAGGGCCCTGGGAGCTGTGTTTGGTTGGTATTGTTGCTCTTCTCATGGTGCCACAAACCCTTTCAGCTCCTTCAGTCCTCACTCTAACTCCTCCATTGAGAACCTCGTGATCAGTTCAATGGCTAGTTGTGAGCATCTGCCTCTGAATATGTCAGACTCTTGAAGGCCTCTGAGGAGACATCCATATCAGGCCCTTATCAGCATGCACTTCCTGACTTCCACATCAGCATCTACCTTTGGTGACTGCACATGGGATGGATACTCAGGTGGAAAGGTCTTCAAATGGCCCCTCCTTCAGTTTCTGTCCCTCACTTTGTCTCCATATTTGCTCCCTTGAGTATTTTGTTGCTCCTTCTAAGAAGAACTGAATCACCCCCACTTGGTCTTCCTTTTTTATGAGCTTCATGTGGCCTGTGAGTTGCATCTTGGGCATTTCAAGGTTCTGGGCTAATATCCGATAATCAGTGAGTGAATACCATGTCTGTTCTTTTGTGATTGGCTTACTTCACTCAGGATGATAATTTCTAGTTCCATCCATTTACCTAGGAACCTCTCAAATTCATTGTTTTTAATAGCTGAGTAATACTCCATTATGTAAATATACCACATTTTTTGAATCCATTCCTCAGTTGAAGAACATCTGGGTTCTTTCCAGCTCCTGGCTATTATAAACAAGGCTGCTATGAACATAGTTGAGCATATGTCCTTGTTATATGTTTGAGCATCTTCTGGGTATATGCCTAGGAGTGATATAGCTGGATCCTCAGGTAATGCTATGTCCAATTTTCTTAACAAAATAAAATATAATAAGTTCATACAAGACCATCACTTTGAAGTTAGGCAAGGTGAATCAGCAGAAGGAGTAGAGCCCAAAGATAAGACACAAGAATCAGAGACACCTTTGGGCTGGAGCAGACACAGAGTCGATCTGCTCCTGTCCTGTGGAGAAACTGAATCCTGAGTCATCGAGGAGCCACTGCACTCAGAGCAGCTGGTAAGAACTCCATCTCACTCCCTAAGCCCCAGAGATACATCTGGGAGCCAGGGACATTCAGGACACAGCAGCTACCCAAACCCCGCCCCTTCGGAATTCCACTTCCCTTCCACCCCTGCCTGGAACTTTGGGCTGGAGCAGACACAGTGTCAGTCTGCTCCTGTCCTGTGGAGAAACTGAATCCTGAGTCATCGAGGAGCCACTGCACTCAGAGCAGCCGAGGAGCCACTGCACTCAGAGCAGAAGGATTTCCAGATCCAAGAGGTGGCCTGAGTCCCAGGAGTTCTTCCACCCAGGAGATTAGGAGCATAAGACCACAGAGACATCTGGACTCCGAGGAGCTCTGCAATAAGCAAGATAACTGGAAATACAGACTCCAGTCTTACACAGTGAGGGCAGGTACCACTAGAGTTAACCAGATGGTGAAAGGCAAGTGCAAGAACATAAGCAACAGAAACCAAAGTTTCTTGGCATCATCAGTACCCAGTTCTCCCAACATAGCAAGCCCTGAACACCCCATCACACCTGAAAAGCAGGATTCAGAATTAAAATCACTTCTCATGATGATGATAGAGGATTATAAGAAGGAATTAAGTAACTCCCTTAAAGAAATACAGGAGAGTACAAGTAAACAGATAGAAGCCCTTAAAGAGGAATCACAGAAATCCCGTAAAGAAATGCAAGAAAACACAAAGAAGGAATTAAACAAAAACATTCAGGATCTGAAACTGGAAATAGAAACAATAAAGAAAGTTCAAAGGGAGACAACCATGGAGATAGAAAGCCTAAGAAAGAGATCAGAAGTTATAGACGAAAGCATCACCAACCGAATACAAGAGATAGAAGAGAGAATCTCAAATGCAGAAGATAAGGTGGAAAATATTGACACAGTTGTCAAAGAAAATGCAAAATGCAAAAAATTCTTAACTCAAATCATCCAGGAAATCCAGGACACAATGAGAAGACCAAACCTAAGGATAATAGGTATAGATGAGAATGAAGATTCCCAACTTAAAGGGCCAGTAAATAGCTTCAACAAAATTATTGAGGAAAACTTCCTTAACCTAAAGAACAAGATGCCCATAAACATACAAGAAGCCTACAGAACACCAAATAGACTAGACCAGAAAAGAAATACCTCCCGTCACATAATAATCAAAACATCAGATGCACAAAACAAAGAAAAAATACTAAAAGCAGTAAGGGAAAAAGGTCAAGTAACATATAAAGGCAGACCTGTAAGAATTACACCAGACTTCTCACCAGAGACTATAAAAGCCAGAAGAGCCTGTACTGACATCATACAGACCCTAAGAGAACACAATTGCCAGCCCAGATTACTATACCCAGCAAAACTCTCAATCACTATAGATGGTGAAATCAAGATATTCCATGACAAAACCAAATTTGCACAATATCTTCCCACAAACCCAGCACTTCAAAGGATAATTGATGGAAAACGCCAACACAAGGAGGGAAACTACAACCTAGAAAAAGCAAGGAAGTAATCTTCCAACAAGCCCAAAAGAAGATAACTATACAAACATAACTTTACCTCTAATAACAAAAATAACAGGAAGCCACAATCATTTTTCCTTAATATCTCTTAACATCAATGGTCTCAATTCCCCAATAAAAAGACACAGACTATCAGACTGGATACACAAACAAGACCCAGAACTTTGCTGCATACAAGAAATGCACCTCAGTGACAAAGACAGACACTACCTCAGAATAAAAGGGTGGAAAACAATTTTCCAAGCCAATGGTCCCAAGAAACAAGCTGGAGTAGCCATTCTAATATCAAATAAAATCGACTTTCATCCAAAATTAATCAAAAAAGATAAGGAAGGACACTTCATACTCATCAAAGGAAAAATCTACCAAGGTGAACTCTCAATTCTGAACATCTATGCTCCAAATGCAAGGGCACCTACATACATAAAAGAAACTTTACTAAAGCTCAAAACACACATTACACCTCACACAATAATAGTGGGGGTTTCAACACCCCACTCTCAAGAAACTTTACTAAAGCTCAAAACACACATTACACCTCACACAATAATAGTGGGGGTTTCAACACCCCACTCTCAGCAATGGACAGATCATGGAAACAGAAACTAAACCGAGACACTTTGACATTAACAGAAGTTATGAACCAAATGGACTTAACAGACATCTATAGAACATTTCATCCTAAAACAAAAGAATATACCTTTTTCTCAGCAACTCATGGTACCTTCTCCAAAATAGACCATATAATTGGTCACAAAACAACCCTCTACAGATACAAAAAGATTGAAATAATCCCTTGCATCTTATCAGATCACCACGGACTAAGACTGGTCTTTAATTATGACAAAACCAATGGAAAACCCACCTGCACATGGAAACTGAACAACTCTCTACTCAATGATGACTTGGTCAAGGAAGAAATAAAGAAAGAAATAAAAGACTTTTTAGAGTTCAATGAAAATGAGGACACATCATACCAAAACTTGTGGGACTCCATGAAGGCAGTGATAAGAGGAAAACTCATAGCTCTAAGTGCCTACAAAAAGAAACTGGAAAGAGCACACACTAACAACTTGACTGCACAACTAAAAGCTCTAGAACAAAAAGAAGCAAATACACCCAGGAGGTGTAGAAGGCAGGAAATAATCAAACTCAGGGCTGAAATCAACTAAATAGAAACAGAAAGAACAATACAAAATATCAATAAAACCAGGAGCTGGTTCTTTGAGAAAATCAACAAGATAGATAAATCATTAGCCAGATTAACCAGAGGGCACAGAGACAGTATCCAAATTAATAAAATCAGAACTGAAAAGGGAGACATAACAACAGAAACTGAAGAAATTCAAAAAATCATCAGATCCTACTACAAAGGCCTATACTCAACAAAACTGGAAAACCTGGATGAAATGGACAATTTCCTAGACAGATACCAGGTACCGAAGTTAAACCAGGAGCAGATAAACCATCTAAATTGTCCCATAACCCCTCAGGAAATAGCAGCAATAATTAAAAGTTTCCCCACTAAAAAAAGCCCAGGACCAGATGGTTTTAGTGCTGAATTCTATCAGACTTTCAAGGAAGACCTAATACCAATTCTCTTCAAACTATTCGACAAAATAGAGATAGAAGGAACACTACCCAATTCATTCTATGAAGCTACAATTACACTCAAACCCAAACCCCACAAGGACCCGACAAAAAAAGAGAACTTCAGACCAATCTCCCTTATGAACATCGATGCAAAAATACTCAATAAAATTCTAGCAAACCGAATCCAAGAACACATCAAAACAATCATCCATCATGATCAAGGAGGTTTTATCCCAGGAATGCAGGGATGGTTCAATATTTGGAAATCCATCAATGTAATCCACTATATAAACAAACTCAAAGAAAAAACCACATGATCATCTCACTAGATGCTGAGAAAGCATTTGATAAAATTCAACATCTCTTCATGATAAAAGTCTTGGAAAGATCAGGAATTCAAGGCCCCTACCTAAACATAGTAAAAGCAATTTACAGCAAACCAGTAGCCAACATCAAGCTAAATGGAGAGAAACTTGAAGCAATCCCACTAAGATCACTAGACAAGGCTGCCCACTCTCCCCCTACCTATTCAATATAGTACTGGAAGTCCTAGCCAGAGCAATTAGACAACAAAAAGAAGTCAAAGGGATACAAATAGGAAAGGAAGAAGTCAAAATATCGCTATTTGCAGATGACATGATAGTATACTTAAGTGACCCCCAAACTTCCACCAGAGAACTCCTAAACCTGATAAACAACTTCAGCAAAGTGGCTGGTTATAAAATCAACTCAAACAAATCAGTAGCCTTCCTCTACATGAAAGATAAACAGACTGAAAAAGAAATTAGGGAAATGACACCCTTCACAATAGTTGCAAACAATATAAAATACCTTGGTGTGAATCTAACCAAGCAAGTGAAAGACCTGTATGACAAGAACTTCAAGTCTCTGAAGAAAGAAATTGAAGAAGATCTCAGAAGATGGAAAGATCTCCCATGCTCATGGATTGGCAGGATTAATATAATAAAAATGGCCAAAAGCAATCTACAGATTCAATGCAATCCCCATTAAAATCCAAACTCAATTCTTCACAGAGTTAGAAAAGGAAATTCTCAAATTCATATGGAATAACAAAAAACCCAGGATAGCGAAAACTATTCTCAACAATAAGAGAACTTCGGGAGGAATCACCATCCCTGACCTCAAGCTGTACTACAAAGCAATAGTGATAAAAACTACCTGGTATTGGTACAGAGACAGGCAGGATGATCAATGGAATAGGATTGAAGACCCAGAAATGAACCCACACTCCTATGGTCACTTGATCTTTGACAAAGGAGCTAAAACTGTCCAGTCGAAAAAGGACAGCATTTTCAACAAATGGTGCTGGTTCAACTGGAGGACAACATGTAGAAGAATGAAAATTCATTCATTCTTATCCCCTTGTACAAAGCTCAAGTCTAAGTGGATAAAGGACCTCCACATAAAACCAGATACACTGAAACTAATAGAAGAGAAGGTGGGGAAGAGCCTTGAATACTTGGGCACAGGGGAAAAGTTCCTGAACAGAACTCCAATGGCATATGCTCTAAGATCAAGAACTGACAAATGGGACTTCATAAAATTGCAAAGTTTCTGTAAGGCAAAGGATACTGTCAATAGGACAAAACGACAACCAACAAATTGGGAAAAGATCTTTACCAATCCTTCATTTGATAGAGGGCTAATATCCAATATATACAAAGAACTAAAGAAATTAGACTCCAGACAACCAAATTACCCTATTAAAAAATGGGGTATAGAGCTTAACAAAGAATTTTCAAGGGAAGAAACTCGAATGGCCGAGAAGCACCTAAAGGAATGTTCAGCATCCTTAGTCGTCAGGGAAATGCAAATCAAAACAACCCTGAGATTCCATCTCACACCAGTCAGAATGGCTAAGATTAAAAACTCAGGTGAGAGTAGATGCTGGCGAGGGTGTGGAGAAAGAGGAACACTCCTCCATTGTTGGTGGGACTGCAAGATGGTGCAACCACTTTGGAAATCAGTCTGGCAGTTCCTCAGAAAATTGGACATAGCATTACCTGAGGATCCAGCTATACCACTCCTAGGCATATACCCAGAAGATGCTCGAACATATAACAAGGACATATGCTCAACTATGTTCATAGCAGCCTTGTTTATAATAGCCAGGAGCTGGAAAGAACCCAGATGTCCTTCAACGGAGGAATGGATTCAAAAAATGTGGTATATTTACACAATGGAGTATTACTCAGCTATTAAAAACAATGAATTTGAGAGGTTCCTAGGTAAATGGATGGAACTAGAAATTATCATCCTGAGTGAAGTAAGGCAATCACAAAAGAACACACATGGTATTCACTCACTGATTATTGGATATTAGCCCAGAACCTTGAAATGCCCAAGATGCAACTCACAGGCCACATGAAGCCCCTAAAGAAGGAAGACCAAGTGGGGGTGATTCGGTCCTTCTTAGAAGGAGCAACAAAATACTCAAGGGAGCAAATATGGAGACAAAGTGAGGGACAGAAACTGAAGGAGGGGCAGTTTCAAGACTACTCCACCTGAGTATCTATCCCATGTGCAATCACCAAAGGTAGATGCTGATGTGGAAGTCAGGAAGTGCATGCTGATAAGAGCCTGATATGGATATCTCCTCAGAGGTCTTCAAGAGTCTGACATACTCAGAGGCAGATGCTCACAACTAGCCATATTGAACTGATCATGGGGTTCTCAATAGAGGAGTTAGAGTGAAGACTGAAGGAGAGCTGAAAGGGTTTGAAGCACCATGAGGAGAGCAACAATACCAACCAACCACAGCTCCCAGGGTCTAAACCACCAGCCTGGGAGCACTTAGGGAGGGATCTAGCGCTTCAGTTGAATATGTAAGAGTGGAGGGCCCTGCTGGGCATAGGTGGAAGAAGAGAACCTTGACCTCATGAAGGCTGGATGCCCCAGGGGGTGGGAATTTTGAGGGTGGGGTGGTGGGAGTAGGGGGGAGTAGATAGAGGTTATATCCACAGAGAAGAAGGAGGAGGGGTGAGGGGATTGGGGGTTCCTGGGTGGGTGGGTGATGGGGTAAGGGACAACATAGGAAATGTAAATAAAACATCCAATAAAAATTAAAAAAAAAAAAGAATCAGAGACACACGTGTTCACACACTCAGGCGTCCCATAAAATACTAAGCTAAAAGCCCTAATGTATGTAGAGGACCTGGTGCAGACCTGTGTCTGCCCTGTGCTTGCTACTTTAGTCTCTAAGTTTGTATGAGTTTTGCTCAGTTAATTTTGAGAGCCTTATTCTCCTGGTGTCCTCCATCCTCTCTGGCTCTTACATTTTTTTCTACCTCCTCTTCTGTGGAGATTCCTGAGCTCTGAGGGGGGAGAGATTTGATGACATCTCATTTGGAGCTGTGTATTCCAAGGCTTCTCTCTCTGCATAAT
The DNA here is from genome assembly GCF_004785775.1 of Grammomys surdaster. Classification (NCBI taxonomy): domain Eukaryota; kingdom Metazoa; phylum Chordata; class Mammalia; order Rodentia; family Muridae; genus Grammomys; species Grammomys surdaster. The sequence goes on from NW_021604613.1 coordinate 20,511,200, forward strand.
GTCTGGCTGTGGGTCTCTGTATTGGTTCCCATCTGCTGCAGGAGGAAGTTTTTCTGATGATGGCTGAGAAAGGTACTGGTTTATAAGTAGAGCAGAATATCATTAGGAATCATCTTATTTTTATTTTTTTAGACCATTAATATTTGTGTTTACCTTAGGACTCTAGGCTATGCAGTTTCTGGTTCTTGGTCCCCCAAGCTATATCGAATATTGGTAACATTTCATGGAGTGGGCATTAAGTCATTTCAGACATTGGTTGGTTACTCTCACAAGCATTGTACCACCATTACCCTAGCATATTCCCCAGGTAAAGCCACATTTTAGATCAAAGGTTTTGTGCTTGGGTTGATGGCTATGTTTCTTTGGGGGAGGGGGTAACCTGCAGCGTACTTTTCCTCATCAAAGACACTAGAACATAGGGATAAATGTTTTATGTAGGAACCAGATCAACTTCTCTTTGTTCAATGAGTTATGTGGATGTTGTTCAGCAATGGAGGCTTGTTCTCAGTTTGTAGAGAGTAATCTATTGTCTTGACATCAGCTTGGTTTGGGGATTTCCAAGGGATCTATTTGGCTAACAATTCCATTGGTTGTAACCCAGTTCTAGTACTAGAAGCTTCATTTTATGACAAGAGATGACTAGTTTGGGCTTGATCATTATTTGGAGACTTTATTAGGATCACCTTCATATATTAAGTTTCTACACCAACCCTTAAATTCCCCTTTATTTTAGTCTCTCCCCACCTTATCCTTCCATTCTGTACCCCCTCCCCCAGTCCATCCTAAAATATATTACATTTTCCTCTCCCAGGGAGATCCATGTGTCCCTGCCTAGTTCCTTACTCTGTAGCTAGCTACTCTGGGTCTATAGATTGTAGCTTGGTCATCATTTACTTAATGGAAAATATCTACATATAAGAGGATACATATGGTATTTATCTTAATGGGTCTACGTTACCTCATTCAGAATGATCTTTTTCTAGATCAATACATTTGCTTGCAAATTTTATTGTCTTTAAACAGGTGAGTAATGCTCCATTGTGTAAATGCACTACATTTTCTTTATCCATTCTTCTGTTGAGAGGAATTTAGATTGTTTTAAATTCCTAGCTATTGTGAATAGAGCAGCCATGAACATGGGAACAAGTGTTCTTTTTGTAGAGTGAAATATCCTTTTGGCATATTCCCCAGAACGGTATAGCTGCATTTTGAGGGAGTTGGATTTTTGTCTTTATGAGGAACCACTATATTGATTTCTATAGTGGCTGTATAAGTTTGCATTCCACCAGCAATGAATCAGTTTTCCCCCTACTCCACATCCTCTTCAGCATGAAATATTGCTTATGTTATTGATTTTAGGATTCTGACTAGTACAAGATGAAATCTCAAATCTCAAAGTATTTCCCTAAAGATATTGAACATTTCTTTAAATATTTCTCAGCCATTTGAATTTCCTCTACTGAGAATTCTCTGCTTAGATCTGTACTAATTCTAAAAATTGGATTATTTGTTTGTTTGATATCTAGTTTCTTGAGTTCTTTATGTATTTTGGATATTAGTCCTTTATCAGATGTGAATAAGCAATTTAAACATACCTACAATGCCTAGTGAAATAGAAGTAGTCATTGAAAATCTCCCAGCCAAACAAAGCCCAGGACAAGATGTTTTTTAGCACAGAATCCTACAAGATTTTTCAAAGAAGTGTTAACGCCAACATTACTCAAAATATTCCACAAAATAGACACATGAGAAACATTACCCAACTTATTTTATGAAGCCACAGCTATCCCAATACCCAAACTACATAAAGATTCCAAAAAGAGAATTACAGATCAATTTTCCTTATGAACATAGATGCAAAAATACCCAATAAAATATTTGCAAACTGAATCCAAGAATATATAAAAAGATCACCCGCTATGACCAAGGAGGTTTCATCTCAGAAATACAGTGATAATTCAATACATGAAAGTCAATAAATGCAGCTACCATATAAGCAAATAGAAAGAAAACCTACATGAGCATATCATTAGATGCATAAATAGCCTTTGTCAAAATTCAACGAACCATTCACGATAAAATTCCTAGAGAGATTAGGGATGGAAAGGGACATCCTAAACATACTTAACAAAATAAAATTAGTTTACAAAAGGTAGTTGAATTCTTATATTTATTTATTAACCTATACATACAAAATCTATGATTTCTATGATAAGGGGTTGGAGACCTTGCTTAGTTTTTGAAACAGCTTCATACAGGTTACAAACATAGCTATGATAAAATAATCTCTACTTATAACCATCACTCTTCCATATCTTGCTCTAAGTATCAATTTGAAATTTATAGTATGCTTATGTGGTAGTTTGTACGTTTGATTTGGATCTTTGCAAATGTATGTCTATAATCTGTTATTCAATGATTCCACTAATATACAATGAGACCGAGCAGTGTTTGGTAGAGTAAGGACCCTAGTGCCAAGCAAGTGCTCTACCACTTGTTAGATACTTATGATAAACTAGAAAACTATAATGAACTTTAAAAATATCTTGTACAACATAGAGAACAGTAATTAAATTCAGATGTTGACCAACATTTGATAAAGACAGTACCAATGGGTACAGTGATGTTCAAAGTCAGTCTTAGAACATAAAATAAAGTTTTGTGACAGCTCTGAGATGATGATACCATGACTAATTTGTGTATTTTCTTTCATCGTAGAGTCATTGGTAATGTTTTGTACAGATCTACAAGAAAGTGTTTCAGATTCACTATCTCTTGTCTCAGGAACTGTGGATGAGATCATCATACTTTAGTTTTCTTTTGTTTCATATTTATTTTTGTTTGCCTAAAAATATTTAATATTCAAGGATATTTTGTGTAGAATGCTTACTATCCTGGACCCACATATCCTAATGTTTTCTTATTAATAAATTACTTGTTACTAGTTTCAAAACCACAAGTATAATATAAAATTTATGGAGTTTCTACTGTTGTATAAGGTAATTCTAAAGCTTCCCATGAATTAGCTCATCAATCCTCACAATATACCTGTGAGTGATCCCTATAGATACTAGACATACAGAAGGCAAGTGACATGCTTAAGACACCTAAGCAATCATATCATGATAACAATATATAACAATATATCTATATATATAATGTGGCTACAGGTACTGTCTTGAACAGTAAGAGAGTTCTCAATTTCATATTAATTTGAAGTCATTGTAAAATACAGTAAAATAAGAAAAAAATAATAACAACCAAATTGTGAATGAATTTTACTTTAGAGGTGAACCATACATGCCTTCTCCATGGTGCTGAAAATGACATTACATTATTATTTTGTTGTCTGTTTTCAGATGTCTTGATTTTAAATATGACTTTGATGCAAATAAATATTGCATTTACAATATTTAGTTGGAAGAGAGAAATGCAAGGAAGAGGAGACTCTTGTGCTCAGATTTAGCAAGAATTTTCTCCTTGTACAGATTGATTCTTTCATATAAACAAATTAACACATTTTTAGATCTCTCAGTTTGCTGTACATCACAAGTGCAGTCAACACAGTGACAACAGTCATATTGCCGAGCAGTAAACTGAAGTGCTATTTCCATATTAAGATTATAATACCTTTTGAAAAGGATAGATTCTCCATATGCAGAGGAAGGGAATACAGCCTGCTTATGAGAAGGAGAGGAATAAAGAATGGTCCATTTATAGATTTGGAATTTTAAAGCTTTGGAAAGGGAAGAGGAATATTTTTAAAGTACTTTTGTGAAATTTTTCTGGTAGGCAGAATTCCTGATGGAAACTTTTAAAAACAGCTCCAACAGTCATTTGTCTCAACAGCTGCAGGTACTTGAACCTCAGCTTCTACAGTGTCCATGGCCTCTCGAACAATGAAAGTGGAAATTATCAGAGAAACAAAACCATGTCTGAATGCAGTTAAGTGCTCTGTAATTACACACCAGCGTTACCATTTGGCTGCTGGTGCGGTCCCCTGCAGGCACACGTGCCTTACATACTCTCACACACCCAATCAAATCCACAAAGACCTTTCATTACAGATTGTTCCAGAAACTCTTAACTTGAAAGACCAGCTTGACTTTATTTCTCTCTTCTTTCTATTACTGTTTCTTTCCCCTTTGTTCTTATATATAAAATTTCTATTTTCCTTAAAAAATATCACTTTGCTGCTCTGTCAGACATGTGGCAGTTGGTGAGTGTGAAGTTAATGTAGCAGGAGGGAGAGAATGTCTGTGCCCTTCTAAGTGGTTCCCTGGGTTCCACGAAAAATTGGTAATAATTGTCTCTCAGTTTTCTCTCCTGCATAATGGAGGGTGCAAAGGCTGCAGAAAGAACTTAAGTACCTGCAGCTGTTGAGATCAAGACAGCGATAGGAAAATAAAAACCCTCAGTGAGTCAAAATTAGTACCATTTATGCTTGCTTTTTATTGCTTAAAGACCATATTTAGGGCTTCACAACTTTTGTTTTGTAAAGGATTTATATCCACATGGAAAATGAGCAATCCTTCTCCAAAATAAAACAAACAAATCAGGCTTTTCCTGCAGTAGTAGAGGCCCATTTTTCTAGAAACTTCCAGCTTACCAAAGTATTTCCTTTTAAGGTTTTGCTTAGAACATATCCATAAGCCACCAGGAGGAGCTTTTGCTCATCAAATAATGTACACATCCTTCTAGAAGAGCAAACAACAATGCTTATGCCTTCCAAAGACACTTCCCTGTATGATATTATCAACTTGCAGGAACGGGGAGAGAGAATCTAAGTATTGATAAAGCTATGAAGGGAAGGAATAACTTGAAAATTTTATTTGGTTTCATTATTAAAGAATATATCCTAATATCTAGTGCCCAATGAATATTTTCCATTTTGACATTTAAAGATGTACAGAAATCTATTTTCATTTTCTTAAGACTTGTGTGTGTGTGTGTGTGTGTGTGTATGTGTGTGCCATATGAGTACAGTTGCCCACAGAGGCCACAAGATGTTGGAGGCACTGCAGTTGGAGTTAGAGGTGGTTGTGAGCCAGTTAGGAGCTGACAGTGAGTCCTAAGGAAGAGAAACAAGTGTTCTTAATCACGAATCTCTAGCCTGCCTGCTCCCAGAAATCTCATTTGCAAAATTCACCCACTTTCTATATAATATATTGAAAGATGAAAGATGGCAAGATTGTCATGCCTTAAGTTAACAGGATAATTCTAGTTAAGCATTTTCTATATGTGTTCGCAAATTTTTAATAGTATATTGCAAAATAAATTTATATGAAATAATTTGAACTGTAAGGTTTACTAAATCTCTCTTCCAGAGGATTTGCATATGGATCCTTTCAAAAACTGCTCTCTAACTATGAATATGTAGTGCCATACTGTCATATTATTCTCTTGTTTGGTACACTTCATTTTCTATTCCCAAATTAAAATAGTGAAGAAGCTTTCAGGGCAAAAGTATTTCTCTGGGTAAAATGTGAGTGTGCAGGAGTTAACAGAGAAGTAAAAGAAAAGCCATGAGGTTTAAGTGTTTCATATAAAGTAAGCTCAAATTTTATTTACTGGATCAGAATGAAATAAACAGCACTAACTTGAGTCTCTCAGCATCAGGAAAGCCTTCCAGAGCAAGCAATCATCTTGTGCTCAATCTTTTATTACCTGCCCTGGGGCCCTCTGCAAAGTACTGTTAGTTTCAGAGGTCCCTCACTAATCCTAATGTCTAGATCTGTTGAAATCTGGATTTGCTAAGGCCTTGGAGACTTAATGAAAACAGACTGCCTTCTCTGGAATGGTCCCTGGCTTACCATATAGTGTATTGCAATATCAAGCACTGGGAATCTGATGTAGATGAGATATTCTCAGACATATGTGAGAACTTAAGTCTTTTGATCAGTAGTCTTGGTACTAGTGTTAACATTACAGGTTTAGTTTTAATCAGTGTTAATTTTCTTTGATCCAGTAAGATGAGTCTCACAGTGTTTTTAGATCATTTTAACAACCTTTTTCTTCAACCGACAGCCAAGAAAATCATCATGAAATTCAGGTAGTTGTTGAAGTCTATGAAATGTATGGGTATATTATTTTATTGACTGCAACATTTGGAGAATTTACAGTTGTTACTAAAAATTATTGATCCACAAAATTTTCATGATAAGAATATTTGTGTTGAGATGTGTTTGATCAAAGTTAAATTTATCTTCTTTTGGCTGCTAGATCTTGTCATCTCTTTTGGGACAGGAACATGAGCTGTGATTTCTTTTGTGCCTGGGGTCTCAACCTTATTTTTCATGCATTCAAGAAGTAAGAACCGTTCATGCGTTCTTGCCAAGGATCAGTCTCAGCTTCGAGAGGGATTCTGAGAAAGGGGTGTCTGGGAGTGGCGAAACAAATGACTCAAAGTCAAATCATGGGTTACAAGCAGACAGTCTATGTTCTGTTTGAGACAACTTTCCAGATTTCTCCCTCTATGTTCTGCTCTAGACAGCTTTCTCTTGGTATTCTAAAACCTCTCTGGATAGCTCCTCTCTTGCAAACAAAAAGCCCAGACTTTTATCTACTCAATTCAGTTATTATGCCACGTTCCGTTTTTAATTATCCTCTGAGTCAGCATCCTATGACCCCAGCCTCCTTATTTTTGAAAGAAACAGCAGGAACATTTTTTTACATTGCAAATGAATTCAGAGATCTATTTGCCTTTGTAAAGCCCAATAAGCTAGCAGGGTGGGACCCTGGCCTGAAATTACCATTTCTACTATTCTCCGGACTGGGCCTAAACTCCCTCTGTCCCTGGCTGACCCTGAACCCAGAAATCTGCCTGCCTTTGTAAGGGAAAACAAAAACTTAACTGGCTGGGATCTTACCCTGTGATTTCCACCCCCTAAATCACTTTATCTCCTTCCTTAGTATCTTTCTGACAAGGTGGCTTATAGTACAGCTCCCTCTGTTCTTTTAGATTTGTGAAGCTCATTATACAACTCATATTGCACCCTTATATTTTGCATAGTTGAGAAATTATGTATTTTTGAACTCATGATTTCAGAGATCTTTCTCACAGCCTTAAGGGATGTCCTGAATGGTTTACCATTCTACTGAGACATAGATACTGGACTGCTCCTTGACTCCTGGACTGGTGCTGTTTGTAATTATTATGGAGTTATTAACATCAACAGGGAGAGCATTAACTGAAGGAAGAACATGAAAATATGTACATTATATGTACATTATTATACAAACAAGCCTTATTGAAAGGATTTATGGTGTGCAGCTTGGAACAGACCACAGCAGACCAGGCAGTTCCACGAGGGGGAGTTCATTCAGGAGATAGGGAAGAGGAGAGAGAGAGATTGAGAGAGAGCGAGAGCGAGAGCGAGAGCGAGAGCGAGAGCGAGAGAGAGAGAGAGAGAGAGAGAGAGAGCAGAGAAGTAGAGGAGTAGAGGCCGGCCATGACCACGTGGAGAGAGGGGGAAGGGAAGGGAGGAAGGGAGAGGGGACAGAGAACCTGCAGGCAGGAATCAATGGAGCAAGAGAGATAGGAGGGGGCAGGCAGCCTCTTTTATAGTGGGCAGGCCTACCTGGCCGTTGCCAGGTAACTGTGGGGAGGAGTGTACCTGGCCACTGCCAGGTAACTGTGGAGGTGGAGTTTATATAGAATACTAACATTCCCACATTTTGGCTTAACTAAAAAAGAAAAATTAGAAAGAGGTGATGGCAAAGCAGGAATAGGGTCGTCATGGTATCTGGCTACTTCCTGCTGGCATTGGGGATGACACGTCTTTGGGGGGAACCTAGAAGAATGGGTATGGGTGATGTGTGTCCTGTCTTAGGAGAGTTGGCTGTTCTGCTGTCCAGGGTCTGTGGAGCAAGCCATCTGAGGATAGGTCAGAAGGAACAGGTCCAGTAGAAGCAACTATGTGTGACAGGAGATGGAACATCTGGAGGTTGCTTCTCTGGAGCTGTTCTGGATGCACCTGGACTTGACAAGATGTAGGGAATAAGATTACGATCACTTGGAGAAAGAAATTTTTTTTAAAAGATGTACATTTGAAACCCCGAGGGATCCCACCCTTTGTAGTAGGTAGTAAGTGGGAACTTTAGGCAGATGTACTTATCTGGATGACATCTATTTGGTCCATGAGAGGTAGATCTGAGTGGGTTTCCTGTAGCTTATAAGTTTACAAAACAGATAACAGCATGAGTTAACAACACAAGCAGTCTTTAAGATGAGCCTTTGTTGGATCGTATAGTGAAATGTTTGATTAGAGTTAAGCAAGTTTATAGGAACTTAGATAATTTAGGACAGTGGGATATTAAGAAAAGGAAATATGAAGCATTTAATTGATGGCAACTGAGTTTAGGTAATGAGGTAACAGATAATATTTGTGAAAGCTTAGCTGTCAATGTAGTCAGAAGTCTGAAAAAGAGTAAACAATAATCTACCAGTTATATATTATTTTAAAAATGACCGAGTACACTAGCCAACAGTTCCCCTGGTTTCCATACTCTCTTGGGCAAAGTCAGTTTGGCTTCCAAGCACAGAAAACTCAGGGCTTTTTTCTGTGGAATGAATACGCATGACATGAGAAATTACTTACCTTGATTTAGCCAAGTCATTTGACTCAGAGTATCCAGCTTAGTCCACTGTGTTTGTTTGCATACAATCCAGGCTGTATGTTCTAGGAGTCTGGTGTCCAAGTCTTCTGAAACCATCTTGGGTAACTGTTACAGGCTCTGGGTATTCTTTCGGCCATAAACTTAAAATATACTGTTAGCAGACTTCTGACAAGATTGAGAGCCATAAGGATTGGTTGTAACTGAATAAAAATCTATGGAGGCAGGTTAGGAAAGAGTCTTAAGTAACTTTGGCAGGTTGTGTAGGAAGAGAAAAGCACATTTTTGTATCAGCACAGAAATATTTTGGCTAAGACATGAATAAGAAAGGTGGCAATAGTGGCATATGATCGTACGGCTGACAGGTTGGATCTGTGAGCCACAGGTGCCACGGGCAGGTCAGGTCTGCAGTCAGCAGAGGCTGCAGGGTGGGACTTCCTGCTGGCTGCCAGAAGTCACTGCCCAGTGTCTCTGGCAGCAGTTCTAGGCTAGGCTAGTGAGCATGGAACCTGCAGACGTCCGCTAGAGTCACAGCAATTTCCCCATTTTAGTTTAATTAAAAAAGAAAGATTAGAAAGGGGTGTGAGGTTGAACATGTTTCATAGATAAGAGAACCTGGGGTGGGGAGTAGGCAGAACACAAGGAAAGGGGTAAAGGGAATTTCCTTTCAGTTATCAGACTGCTGGCAGTATGTGTCTATGGGTGCAGACGAAGACGATGTGCTCATTGGGTGATTGTGGCTGTTACCAAGTTATCATTCGGTGTCTTGAAAGAAAAAACTGGCAACAAAAATCAAGCTCAGGCCATATAATCAGGTCATCACGAGAATATCTGGGGGCCTCAGCGGGGCTCATGGAGCCCACCAAAAAGTAGCCCACCTGGTACTAGAATTTCCAGCAGCTGTGAGAGCTTGGGGGAAGCTGGGAGCCACTTTCAAGGGGAAAAACCACCCAGTGGGCCAATGTCCTAAGTTGCAGATCAGCTAGAGGCCAGTCGTATATGGACTGGGGCCATGAAAAGCCAACCCCATAGTCCAGGAAGCGCTGGCCAGGCGCTAACTGGGTGTTCAGGGTCCCTCAAGCTGAATGGAAACTCCTTATTGATTAAAATGCCAGTGTGTGCATGAGAGCTTGTGCAGTCTGGTATCTGGAAGGTGGAACCTGGAAGCTCACGTGGCAGTGCACCTCGTGGGGGGCCCACAATGGCACAGATCATTTGGTGGAAGTTTTGTGAGCCTCGCTGTGGTGGTTAATTCACAAGCCCGGTGATGGCAGGTAGCAGCAGATGGAGTCCGCATGATGTAGCAGTGATGGCAGTGGGGTTTCATCCATCCTGCAGGGTCACAGCAGCTGAGGTCCCCGAAGTCTTTATATCCGAGTCATGGCACCATTGAAAGGATATATCATGTGTAGCTTGGAACAGACCACAGCAGACCAGACAGTTCCATGAGGAGGAGTTTATTCAGGAGATAGGGAAGAGAGGAGAGAGAGAGAGAGAGAGAGAGAGAGAGAGAGAGAGAGAGAGAGAGAAGAGAAGAGAAGAGAAGAGAAGAGAAGAGAAGAGAAGAGAAGAGAAGAGAAGAGAAGAGAAGAGAAGAGAAGTAGAGGAGTAGAGGCTGGTCATGACCACGTGGAGAGAGGGGGAAGGGAAGGGTGGATGGGAGAGGAGACAGAGAACCTGCAGGCAGGAATCAACGGAGCAAGAGAGAGAGGAGGGAGCAGGCAGCCTCTTTTATAGTGGGCAGGCCTACTTGGCCACTGCCAGGTAACTATGGAGGTGGAGTTTATAGAGAATACTAACACTTATGTCCACAGCAACCATTCACACTCTTGGAGGACCACACTCTGCTGGCTCTGTTCCAGAGGTGGGAACCATGTCATGCCATTCTTATCATGACCAAACTGGACTTGGCAGGCTCTTGTCAAAGAAATGTAAATATGGCTGTTTCAAATATTCAACTTATTATTGTTAAAAAATATGTGGATCGACATGGTATCTCAGATCTGAGGTACTGTTCCTGTAAATTAATGAGTGCTATTGTCTGTCGCATTGTCAACAGTGTTAATCAGTGTGCCGACAAATCCATGAAAGCACATCCATACTTTCACTTCATCTTTCTCCATTGTCATTTGCCATTAGCCACTTTCTAATCCTTTTAATTTTCTTAGGCCTCCTATGACCTGTATTTCCATAACATCTGGTGGGGGGAGGGTATAGGACTATTTTCTGATCTAAACTAACATCATCTTTAGGAATCCAGCTGAGCCTTTTTGCCAAAGATCATCATAACTGGACTTATTGGCTGTTGCTGTTTCCTCTGGCAAAAAGGGGAAGGGAACTCTTAACCTTTCCTGAGTATCCAGATCATCATCTTATATAATTGTACATAGCCTTAGGGTTTCTTGAAAAAGCTAGAGGATGTAGTTTGGGAAGTATCAGGGAATAATCAATGTACATAGCAGTGGGAGAGTGTCTTAGTTACATTCTATTGCTGTGATAAAACACCATGACCAAAGTGACTTGCAAAGGAAAGCATTAAATTTGAGCTTATGTTTTCAGATAGAGTTCACGAAAAAGAACAGCTAAGAACTCACATATTAATATACAAACACACGAACACACACACACATGCACATGTGCTTATGCACATAGCAGGCACTCATAGAGGGAGGGAAGGAGGGAGGGAGGGAGGGAGGGGGAGAGAGAGAGAGAGAGAGAGAGAGAGAGAGAGAGAGAGAGAGAGAGAGAGAGAGAGAGAGTGGAGAAGAGAGGAGAGGTCCTGAGGTAAATGAGATGGTTGACATGGTGATACCCTTGTCAAGGACTCAATAGCCTCAAACTTGTGGGAAAATGTCAAAACCTTCTATTCTGGTCGTTGTGTGTGTAAACTATAGCTTTCTCTCCCCATATATTTATACCCTGAAGATTGCTCTCCCACAGAGATTGCTCATACCAAGATTAGCTAAAGCTGTCTCCTTGATCCAGCCATATACTATAAAACCTACTTCATTTATCTTTATGAAATAATCCTGCCCCCTTGTTCAGTTGTATGCAGCCATCCTGCCTTTCTGCTCAACTCTTTATAGTAAATCAACCAAGCTTCTAGAATGCTGCAGTTTCTTTAGAGCAGAGATCTAATTCATCCAAACTCAGCCTGTGTGTGTGTCATTCTGTCTGTGTGTCCTTTTTTCACTCCATCACTGCCCTATTCAGGTCCAAATCTCTGAGCCCAAGAAAGGACGTAGCAGAGAACATGAACACTCTCAGAGAAGAGAAAAGCATGCTATGTTTGAAGAACTAAAGAGAGCTGAGACTAACTAGAGCACTGAGCTCTGAGAGTGGATGAAGAGACTAGGAAAATATGGCTAACTCACAAGAGCCCTGTAAACTCTGCTGAGGATTTAACATTTGTTAAAGGCAGTAAGAAGCTGTTGAAGTATTTAAGTTAGAATGTATACTGGCTAGTTTTGTGTGTCAATTTGACACAAGTTAGAGTCATCAGAGAAGAAGGATCCTCAGTTGAGAAAATGCCTCCATGATATCCAGCTTTAAGGCATTTTCTTATTAGTGATTAATGGGAGAGGGTCCATCCCATTATGGGTGGTGCCTTCCTTGGATTGGTGGTCCTGGGTTCAATAAGGAAGTAGGCATAGCAAGCCATCAGAAGTAAACCAGTAAACAGCACCTCTCCATGGTTTCTGCATCAGCTCCTACCTCCAGGTTTCTGCACTGATTGAGTTACTGTCCTGATTTCCTTTGGTGCACATATAACCAGAATAAACCCTTTCCTCCCCAAATCAGCTATGATTAACAAGATGCCAGAAATACTAAAGCGAAACGTTTATGTTATTGGGACAATTGATGCTGGTTAGCTGAAGCTAAGAAATTAGCAGTGATTAGGAAGAGAAACATCACTGAAGTGTAAGTTGAATAAATTCTTTTCTCCCCAACTTGCTTTTTGGTCATGGTGTTTCATTGAAGCAATAGAAACCCTAACTAAAACAAAAGGCAACATAGTTATATCTGAACTTTTGGAAAACTTTCATTATTGAAAAGAAAAGAAATCAGAACAAGAGAAAGAAAGATTAGATGGTGTTGGGGGTATTTGGAGATTTCTGGAAATATAATAGGAATGAGAAACAAATTTTACCATGATGTTTGGGAGAAAGAAATAGCCTTTAGTGTTTGGGTGGGTAAGAGGTTGCTTGAGAGACCACATTTATTGATATATTTTTGATCCCTTGGGAGTTAGAATTAGTTGAAAGTGATGTTATGTTTTAGGTGTGTAGTTAATTAACAGCTAGCTGTAGATATTGTTTTCTTGGTTGTGAATTTAGGTACTGATGCTTGGCAGGTACATAATCTTCAGCAGGTTGCTTATATTTCCTATCTTAGCTTCTCTTATAGCATGGAGACAACAACCCTTACTCATAAGTTTATTGTTATGGTAGACTGAGAAAAATATTAGTGATGATCTTGGAATCACACTGAGTACAGAGAAGGCTATGATACATGATAGCCATTATGATTGTTGTTATTACTCTGTAGAGCATCTAGACCAGTGGTTCTCAATCTTCCTAATGCTCTGTGTGACCCTTTAATATTGTTACTCATGTTGTGGTGACCCCCAACCCCGAAATTAATTTGTTGCTACTTCATAACTATAATCTTGCTACTATTATTAATCATAATGTAAATATCTGATTTTCAGGATTTCTGATATGTGATCCAATAAAAGGATTGTTTGACCCCCAAAGGGATTGAGACCCATAGGTTTCGAACTGCTGATCTAGATGAGGATGACTAGCTGGCATCTACATACAGCAGAAAGAGGTGGGTTATCAATAAGTGCATATCAATCGAATGCCTATTGTATATCAGAAGTAAGTTTTTCCCCAAATGGGGATTCCTTATACTTATCACTGATATCTTATAATAAAAGTAAAAGTAATGCAATGTTAAAATATTTAGAGATATGAATGGAAAAGTATTTTAGGACATAAAAATGTAAATTATGACGACTCATTACCAAGTGTTTAAGGAAACATATCTCAGTAATATATTAGACTAGTTGAAGAATTGATAGTTTACAAGAGCAGGTTAAATAATATGGCGCATTCATTAGAAATAATATAGTTTTATGGAACAGAGTTCAGTTGGTAGAGAGTTTAGTTTTGTGTGTTTCTTCTTTTTAAAAAAATTATGGTTAATCTTTTTTTCCAGTACAGTTGTTATCCCCCACTTGGTCTAGCATCTGACAGTTCTTCAAGTGTGGATACTTTAACTGTCAGCTTGGTAAGGAAGCTTCTGGGCTGATAGACCTAGCTATTGCTGTTTACAGTGTAGCATGCTGTGAATTTTCTGTGTACTGCAGTTATTTTTATTGGAAAATTTTCATGGGGTAGAGGTGGTCCCAAAGAGAAATGCAGAGTTTTCTCTTATGGGAAGGTGTGGTTGGTCATTGTAATTGGTAGTCAAGCACTTTTGATATGAGTTGGCTGTTGTAGCTTGAAGGATAAGAGATAGTTTGAGTACTTTATCCTGTGTAGTGATGACATTTTGATTATGAAGCTTATTTGAATTCCTACAGCATTTCTAATCTATACAGATATAAAGTCAAGACTCAGGGAAGTAAAGTTCAAAGCCACACAGAACTTAGAGGAGGAGTGTAGAGAAGTGACAAATTCTTCGGTGGTTGGATGGGTAGGTGGGAGCTGAAGCAGCAAAGGAAACAGTAAAGCCAGAGCAATAGATTACTCAAAACCATGGAGAAGAAGGTTGTGACAAACACAAAGGAAGTGATGGCTCACTACTCAGCTCTGTGTCATGGTTCATAGGCACTGCTAACTTGTGAAGATGTTGAAAATAGGAATGATACAGAGAAATTGTGGTATCTTAGTGTCTTTCACTGGACTCGGGGTGGAAAATGCTAGACCATATCTAGCCACACAAACCTATGCTTAATATATTTCTCTCTTTTCCTCTCTCTTTATCTATCTATCTATCTATCTATCTATCTATCTATCTATCTATCTATCTATCTATACACACACACACACACACACACACACATACATATCTGAGTTATATTCTAAGGGTCCAAGTATGGCAGATAATCAGACAGCCACAATGATTTCAGGGGATTCCAGGGAAGTGATTATTCGGCTGTGAGTGTGAGAGACTCACTTCTTTATGGCCTGGGAACTTGGGATTGTGTGAGGATAGAATCAGAATGTAAGGTCTTTCTCCTTGTACCTATGAATGTCACATGATGCACTTTGCTATTGTTTCCATCACTATAGAACATGGATGTTAATGGCTTAGAATATCATGTTATTAAACTGTATAACTGTAAGGCTTAGAATTTTCTGTGTCAGAAGTCATTTTGTGGTACAAAAATGGTCAATTAACTGGTCTAGAAAATTCAAAGGTAAGGTTGACAATGTAGCTCATGTTGTAGGATGCTGCCTTAGCACACAGAAAGTCCCGAATTTGATAACCAACATGCTGTAAACGGGACTTAGTAGTACACTTCTGTAATTCTAGAACTAAGGAGGTAGATGGAGAAGGATTAGAAGTTCAAAGGTCATCCTTAGTTACAAAGTGAGTTCAAAGCTAGCAGAACTATAATGTTGCTCTCTCAAAAATAACACTAACATCAAAAATAACAACAACATCAAACAAAAAATCCAACAAAATAAAACAAACCCTGTCTTAGACAGGGTTTTACTAATGTGAACAGACACCATGACCAAGGCAACTCTTATAAGGACAACATTTAATTGGGGCTGGTTTACTGGATCAGAAGTTCACTCCATTATCATCAAGGCAGAAGTATGACAGCATCTACACAGGAATGGTATAGAAACTGCTGTGAGTTCTACATCTTGTTCCAAAGGCAAACAGAAGACTGGCTTCCAGGGAGCTAGGATGAGGGTCTTTTAAGACTACGCCCACAATGACACACTTTCTTCAACAAGGCCACACCTCCTAATAGTGCCACTTCCTAGGTTAAACATATTCAAACCATCATAAACCCCAAAACAAGACAATCCCCTCCTCCAAAGATCCAAGATAGCTTCATTCACAGGTACAATTCCAAAGCCCAACCAGGGTTTTGTCCAGAGTGCTTGTAGTTGAAGTCTCTAATAAGACAGACTCTGGGACAAGACGTGGCAATTGGCTTCTTCCAGAGTGAGCATTTCAAGAGACTCCAGTGGAAGTAGCATCTTCTTAGGGTCTGTCCTAGAACTCTCAGGACATCCCTTCTTTGTATTCCAACACTTCCAGGTCTAAGGGCAATTCAGATTTAAGGATAAAGGAGTGAAGTTCTTCCTTTCAAAGTGAGGTTCAACCAAGAGTTTCCACACATCTTTAATTAATCACAACGCCTGATCCCAGTTAGATAACCCATGGACAATTTACACTGCTTCTTTTCTCCTTCAGTTATCACCCTAGCTATAATCATCGTTCATAGTACAAATCTCACCATTGGCAATCAAGCAGCATCCTCTTATTTTCAGGACACACCCAGCTTCTCTATGGCCACAAAGTAGTGTTTTGTTATCAAAGGCTACCTAATACTTTCAAGTCAATTGGGTCAAGGGCTATGATGACAGTATTTTTGACTGACTCAAAAGCAAAACAATTATTTCAGGAAACACATATCTGGATGAATCCTCTAAGAGACAGGAAGGGAATTCCGACTATACTCCTGGATTAATGGCCACAACCAAGGCTCTAACAAACATCTTGACTCCTCTTCCTAAGAGGCAACTTTACATTATGTACACATTTAATAATTTTTTACTAGTCACATTGTTCCACAACAGTAAGAACATGGAATGTTTTAAAGAAATGGAAGCCTCTGTTATAAGTACATATTCTTTTACTTTTTACTTAAATGAGAGAGCTAATGGCTAAAATCCAGGATCTTTGAGGTTAAAGTGTGTTGTCAAGAGTGACTTGCTACATAATGTTCATCAAGGTATATAAAATCCTTGAGATTCTCCAGAAGTCTGCCAATAAATAACAACAGCTTATTTATAGAAGTGTGTTTCAGGTAAATAAGATAATTTATGGAAATTCTTACAGACATGTACCTGCATGTAACAAAAACTTGATAAACATTCTTAAATACTCTTTTAAAAATGCTGATTTCTAGGGACAGCTTAGCCCTTTGTGAGTGCAATGATCATTAGATCCATAACACCCTTACTAATAGACATTAAAGGGATTGAACCACAATTGAATTCACTATAGGATCTGATGAATTCAATATGAACTTTGAAAGATTTTGCCATGCTTGTATTCTCACAGAGATACCTAAAATCAACGGAGATAGAGATATCCAACTGCCCCAAGATAAGAGGGCAAGTACTTATGACAGATAGCGGGGCTAGATGTTCTTTAAATGCAGGAAATGCCAATTACATAAAAACCATCCAGAAACTGAGACCTTAAATTACTTTTCAAAACACAGGGGCTAAACTGAGGTCAGTAGAGCATTTTGTCTGCTACCACAAAGCAATGTTGTATTAAATCCATTTAACTAAAGATAGAATGATTTTTAAAGAAATTAACTGTTGGAAAAATAGCTTCAACAGATTTAACTCACTAGCTACGATCAAGGCAAAGCCTATTAACAATAATTGGCGAGTTCTTAGAAACTAAGAACCCATAATTAAATTTTATTGTCTTGTGAGTGATTTGGATTAATTATATCCATAATAGGCACATAGGCACCCCCTCCCTGGCTTGGAGTTGGGAATGGCTGCTTCATAGAATCTAGGCATTTACTTCAAACCTTGAGCATTCTCTGTGTTGCCAAGGCAAAGCTGCTACAAAGCCCATTTCCTCTTAGGATTTACTGAAAAGTGACAGGTGTTGATTTGCTGGTATCTTTCTCAACAGATCCGAATGAGCTAAACAAAATGACTTCTGTACCCATTTAGGCAGAAAAATAAATGGGGACACCAGCTAATGAGTGAATGTAGAGTTAGCTTGCCTCAAAGCTTTCCAAGCAGTTGGCAGCTGGAATCAAAAGAGGAATCATGCAGACAGTCGCTCATGTTTATTGCCGAACATGAAATTAGAAAGATGCTTCATCTTCTCCACAGGTGCATGAGCATATAGTTATTAATTGCAGCAAAACATGCCTATTGACAACCCCAAGCCTACAAAATCCCACACTCAGCAAATGGCTTTCAAAGTTCATCCAAAAAAACACTTTAGAATCAATACAAAAGCATCACACAGTTGATGAATCTGTGCCCAGAAGAATTGTACATCCTAGAAGCATGGCACAGGCTGTCTCTTGATATTTATGTAGTTGAGTATCATTGATGCTTTCTTTGTTCTTGTAAGGAGGGGGCACCCTTTATATAAAGTGTTCTGCAGCTTCTGACTGTGGACAGGTATAACTCCAGACTAGGGAGAGGATTGGATCAATTTTGTTTCTGTCTCCATCCAGCCTTTAACAACTACTTTACTCTTTCATTGAGTCTTAAGCCATGCAAGGTCATGTGCTCATCCTGAGAATTTAGCAAAGGTATAGTAGACAGATTATTTAGGCAAATCTGTTGTTGGACAAATCAATTTCTAGTCTTAATATTATGGAAAATGTATAGAAACACAAACTGAGGGCTTAAAATCTTATTGGATTGATGCTATGAACTAATTATGATATACCACGAGGGTATTTCATTAAAATTTGATTTATAGCCAAAAGAATTTAAAAGTCACCTTGGTTTTAAGGGGAGAAACCCTTGAAACATTTGCAAAGATGGGCTCCTGAGCTATGCTGACCACTATTAGATGACTATACATAGTTTACTTGTTTGTTGATTTTACTAACTTATTTTAGATAGGTTTTGCAATAGAATTTGTAGAGAATATAAAATAAGAATATTAAAATAAAACTATGAGATATGTAAATAAATGTCACATGTGACTCAGGGGTGACGACAACACTCCAAATGTTCACCATACATTTCTGTCATATGGAACTAGGTCTTTAACTTGAGCTTAAGTTTCTTGGTAGCTAGGAACAGAAATACAATTTAGTACAAAGGACATACTATTCCAGATGAGTCATATGAGTCCTAGTCATTCAGGCTTGTATATAAATATCAGGAAAACTGGAGGTAGTCACTAGAAAATCCCAGATGCCAGGGAAACAAGAAGTTCTAAGGGCCCAATGGGAATGATATTAGCTGAAATATCCAACAAAAGAGAGAGAGAACTTGTAGAGACCATATCCAGTGGATAGGCATGCCCCCAGTTGAGGGATGGGGCCACCTATCCATCTCAAAAAGTTTTAACCCAGAATTGTTTCTGTCTAAAGAAAACGCAGGGACAAAGAGTGGAACAGAGACTGAAGGAAAGGCCATCCAGAGACCCCACCACCTTAGGGATCCATTCCATCTAGATACATCAAACTCAGAGACTATCATTGATGGCAATGCAGACAGGAGCCTGGTATAGCTGTCCCCTGAGAGGGTTTGCCAGAGCCTGACCAATACAGATGTGATGCTCACAGCCAGCCATCAGACTGAGCCCAGAGACCCCAATGGAAGAGTTAGGGAAAGCACTGAAGGAGCTGAAAGGGATTGCAACCCCCATAGGAAGAACAATATCAACTAACTGGAACCTCCAGTGCTCCCAGGGACTAAACACCAACCAAAGAGTACACACGGAGGGATTCATGGCTCCATCTGCATATGTACCTGAGGATTGCCTTATCTAGCATCAATGGGAGTGGAGGCCTTTGGTACTGCAGAGGCTCAATGCTCCCAGTGTAGAGCGATGCTAGGACGGTGAGGTGGAAGTGAGTGGGTGGGTGGCTGAGCACCCACATAGAGGCAGAGGGAGGGAGAATGGAATGGGGGGTTTTGGGAGGGGAAATCAGAAAGGGGGACAACACTTGAAATGCAAATAAAATAACTCATAAAAAAATCTTAAAAAAAGGAAACTAGGTCTTCAACTTGAGCCTAAGTTTCTTGGTAGCCAGGAACAGAAATACAATTTAGTACAAGAGACATATGATTCCAGATAAATCACATGAGTCCTAGTCATGCTTGTGTATAAATACCAAAGATGAGCATTTCCAATGAATCTTTAGCGATGAATAAATCTTTTATATATGATAGGTCATAGCACAATAAATTTTGAAAGCATTTATATGATATTTAGTATATAGACTCATGGTTGCTTGTCTTGCAATTATGATAACTTAGTTTTATTTACTTATGCATTCAAGTAAGAGGTATTTAGGATCTTTATTAAGAATTTGCCATGTGCCTTGGAGATAAACTGATGAACAAGATAGATAATGTGTCAGAGATGACATAATGTTTAGAAATCATGTAATAAATCAATAAGCTCATCTCAAAGAATGGAGTGCTACAGAGATGATAAAAACAGAATATATTGTGGGGAGTAACTGGGTAGATGGATGAGACATGATCTGAGACATAGTGCCCTGACAAGATGAAGAAGAAAGATTTCTAGGCATGGAGAAGGGCAATTTTACTAGGTCTCAGGGAAGAAAATTGCATGAGAGTTGGAAAATAAACGCTTGAGTACACTGCTATGTCTGGAGCACAGGAGAGGAAATGAAGAATTGAGATGTTGGAAGTGGGTAGAGTTGTGCTGAGGACATGGTCAGTCGTTAAAACCTTGTACTATTATTTATAGAATCCTTGCTTGATTCCCAGCTCACAACTCCCTGCGACTACAGCTCTACGTGGAGCTAATGCCTCTGGTGTCTATGGGTACCTGTATTCCATGCACATCTCCCTCACATGTTAAAAAAAAATCAAAGCAAGCAGAGAAAGGTACAGTAAGACATGTAGATATTAAGGGAATGAGAAGGAAGTTATATGATTTAGAATAAGATTGTTTGAATTATTATTTCCCTCAATTTATTATCATATAGATTACATCCCAACCACAGTTTCCCCCCTACATTCCTCCTACTCCCATTACCTCGTCCCTTCTTCCCCAAATCTCCATTTCTCCTTTTCCCTTCATAAAAGAGCAGGCCTCCTAGGGATATCAATTGAATATGGCATAATAAGATATAATAAGACCAAGGCAACCTAGTAGGAGGAGAAGGATCTTAAAAGCAGGCAAAAGAGTCAGACATACCTCCTGCCCCCACCATTAGGAGCCCCACAAGACACCAAGCTACACAACCATAATATCTAAGCGGAGGATCTACCTAGACAAATGAAGGATCCATGTTTGTTGATTCAGTCTTTTTTGAGCTCCTATGAATCCTGCTTAGTTGATTCTGTGTTCTCATGGTTCCTTGACCCTCTGGCTCCTACAGTCTTTCCTTTCCCCTATTTCTGTGACGGTCCTTAAGCTTCACCTAAGTTTAGCTGTGTGTCTTTGCATCTGCTCCCTTCAGTTGCTAGAGGAAGTCTCTCTGATAATGATTGGGGCTCAGTACCGATCTAAATGTATAGCAGAATATTACTAGGATACAAACAAATATGATTCACAATAAAGTCAATGAAATGATTCCTAGTAATATTCTGCTATACATTTAGATTGGCACTGAAACTCTATGACACAGAGCAGCATCAGGATATTTGAGAGGAGTCCCAGTGATGTTCCAGTATTGATAGAGTAGCAGAAATAGAGACCTCAGCAGACCAATGAGTCATTGCAATGAGCATTTGTAAGTAAAGTGGGACACACTGTGACATACTACAGCTTTCATAATGAGATCTTTCATCTCATTTGTGGGGGATGTTACAAGAGTGGAGGGTAGGTATGAAGGGATGATGGGATTGGGGTACATGATGTGAAGTTCACAAAGAACTAATAAGTTAAAAAAGAAAATACTAGCAAGACAACTGGTACATCTCCAAGGTAAATCAGTTATGAATCTATACCCTTGGTAACTTAATGAATTGGCCTATGATATACAGCTGTTAACAATAAACCAATTAAGCCTTGGAGGACTGCCAAAATTGTTATTAAGACTTTACAGTGGGTGTTATGAAGCCATACTTTCTGACAGTAATTAGGTGACAGGGTCAGTTATCAACTGAAGGCACTCTTAGTTGATGACAATAAAACACAAGATCAGTATACAAGCCATGCCCTCAGATAATAAGACACAGAATCAGAATACCATTGGAAAATAAAACACAATATCAGTATACTCAGATATCCTGTTGTTTCTGTGGGCTTAGTGTAGGGAAAGAAAAAGATTGACTTTTCTTACCTGTCGAGAAATCCAGTAGAAATCACATGGTTTCCTTGAGGTCTTCTTGATGAAAAGTATCTTTGAGATTAAGAATTTGATAACTGATCTTCTCTAAGGTTTTTAACAAATAAAGAACTTGAAGTGCTTAACCATCTTATTAACAGGGTGAAAAGTATTAGCTACATATGCCATAGGAGGTAATTTAAGATGCTCCAGGTTTGGCTCTAGCACTTGTTTGGCAAGCATCCAGCCATGTTTCTAAGAAATTATGATGCTATAATGCACCATGCCTCTGGTTTGAATTCAGGCTCTGGGTCTCTATCTGATAAGATGAGACAAAACACTGAGCTATAGTGTTTTCTAGATTGATATTATTTGGGGCAAGGGTGGAGGTCCCTTGGAGATGTTTCTTGGAATTATATTTTAGAGATGGTAAAGAAGACGGTTATAGAATTCTAGAACTTACCCATGATTTGTTATGTGTTTCCCACATTTATCCTATACACTTCTGAATTTCCTTGACTGTTCTGATAATCTCGTTTTGTATTCTTGAGATCTGTATTCTTGTTTAGTTAAGCATAGGTGTCAGTCAAGGCTCTAGTAGGAGATAGATGGCACATTGAAAAAAACATATAATATTTTATAATGTTTATATTATATAAATGTATAATATCCAAGTTGTTTGAGGAGAACTTAAAATGGTGTCAGCACACAGAAAGACAATGTTAAGGGACTCAGCAAGGAGCAGTGAAGCACACAAGCAGTAGCAACAGTGAGGATACTTTAAGCCACAGCCCTAAAGTGAGAAGAGAGGGACCACTGCTGCTCAAACCAGGACATCAGCAGCAGCTACTGGAGAGCTGGACTAAAGACTTGTCATAGAAGAGCTCAACCACTTCCCAAATTACAGTCCTCAAACAGAGGAGCTTGCATAAAGTGCAGAATACCCATCATCTTTCTCATGCTTTTTTCTAGTCTCTTATTGGCGTCCATATTGTTAATGCAATCCAATTACAAGCTTGTCTGATGACTCATTTCTGAGCCCTCCTGAGCCCCTTCAGATTAAAAAAACAAGGTAGAGAAAAAACAGATAAAGAATCTGCATGTTAAACAATGAACAGTTTGAGCTGTTATATTATAGTGTAAATCAAACAGGATTTAATCAAATCTTTCTCCTTCAACTTTTATAATCTCCAAGTTAATTCTTTTCTCTTTTGAGACAATCTCACTGTGGAGCCCCAAATGGTTCAGAATCCAAGGTCTCCCAGCTTCTGTGGTTATGAATGCATCATCATGCCTAGCATTTTCCAGTTAATTTTTAATGCTATCTGGTGGTCTTGTTCCAAAAGTTTGCTTTTAAAAAGCTTTGTTTTCAAAGTACAACCACATACCAGGAAGCACACAGACCTTAAGAATATAGCTTGATGA
The DNA here is from genome assembly GCF_004785775.1 of Grammomys surdaster. Classification (NCBI taxonomy): domain Eukaryota; kingdom Metazoa; phylum Chordata; class Mammalia; order Rodentia; family Muridae; genus Grammomys; species Grammomys surdaster. The sequence continues at coordinate 20,534,466 of NW_021604613.1, forward strand.
ATCTTCATATGTACGAACGTGCTATAAAATTCTCCCCCAGATCAAGAAGCAGAATAACAGGCTCCACCTCCTGACAGAGGACCATCATCCTACCTCTGGCAAAGAGATGAATTGTGATGTTTTAAACTTTATTTCATAAGTATTCGCCTTCATATATTCACTTAAATCTGTCATTTCCCCTAAGCATGCTTATAAATCTCATCATATTGTCATGCAGAACTGTATATTATTTCCAAATCATGACTATACTGCCCTTTATCTATCAGTCTAGTAGACAGTGGGTTGTGGCTATTTTTTATTAAACCTGCTTTGGTGTGTGTGTGTGTGTGTGTGTGTGTGTTTGTGTGTGTTACTGACTAGAGATTGAACCCAGGGCCTTATTCATGCTAGATAATCACTCTACAACCTAGCTGCACTCCTAGCCTCTTCTAGATAAGATTACTATAAATATTCTTAAACTTGCCCCTTGGTGAATATATGTGCTTATTTATAAAGAACATTGATCTGGAAGAATTGGTGAGCCAGATAATGTGCATATGTGGTCAGGTTTATTGCATGCTGCCAGATTTTCAAAGTTGATTTTCAACAATGCTCATTTCCATTGGCAGTGGGTGAACTTCACCTGCTTACACCCACAAAGGGAACTTTGGCTTTCTGTGGTGACTAATGATATGAATACCTATGGTGTGTTTATTGGCCATTTGGACATCAGCTATGAGCTGCTTGCTCCACTCTTTATTTCACTCTGATTTCTTAGCAACAGCATAATATATTCTGGGTTTGAGCCTTTTGTTTGGTAGGTGTGTGTACTGCAAAGTTCCTTTATGATATGGTATTCCTTTTCAGAAATCTAATAGTGTAGTTTGATAAATTCTAAATTTGAATGATGAAACTGAACAGTGTTTTACATTTTGGTTAACATAGTTTGTATACATTTCAGGGAATTTTGCCTGCCTACCCAAATGTCATCTTATGTTCACCTATGTTTTTAATTTAAGAACACAGTTTTCTCTTTCACATTTCCAGTCTCAATCCATCTAGCATTTACTTTTATACATGGTGTGAAGCAAGCAGTAAGATTTATTGCCTTCCTGGCTCTGTTCATACAAAAGGGCATTTTTTCTTCTCTGAAGTGCCTATTTTTAATTTATTAGAGTCACTTTAAATTTATAAATTAGTTTGTGGAGCTTTGGCATTCAAGAACAGTGTCGCTTTACCATTTACTCTAGTCTTCTTAGGAATTTTCAGTAAACATTAATGTTTTCCACAAAAAATATCTAACTTTCCTGGTTATCATTTTCACAATCACCTGTGTAGAATAATATTTATTTTCCAGTTATATACCTATTTGTAAGCATATCACATTTTTAGATAAATTTTACTTTTTTTTTTTTTTTTTTACTATTTGTTATTTGCAGTTGTTTCTTTGGGAATTTGTAGCATTTTTTCCTTACTTTTCAGGCTCCACTGATATTTCTTTGAGCTAATCTGGAAGAATTACAATCAACCATAGCGATAACTGATGTATTTATATTTATACCTTCTGTAGATGATTTTAGGCTTTTTAAAAATTAACCACCACTATGTTAAAAACTTGTCCACTAGTTTCATTTAAGAGACAGAAGTTTTATAAAAATTGTAAATGAGATTATTTGGCCTTTTTCCTAATTTGGTCTGGCTAATATTTATGCTACATTAATGCCTTAAAATTAAAAGTGAGAACTATCTGTTGTAAAGTCATATAAGAAAAGATTTTCTATTAAAGAAGTGTATATTATATATAATATATTAACATATATTTAGAAGATAATATATTAGCATACTATATACATATATTGATATGAATATAAGAAAAGGATTACAGGTCTACTTTTATTACATTTAGACACAGACACCTAATCTTCTACCTTGGTTTAAATCCATACATGTTTACAAATGAACAACAATGAAATCAGCATATATTTCCTTTTTGTCTAACAATCACCTCCCATAACAAGCCTGCCATGAGTTACAATGTTTTTCTTAGATTTTTCTACTGATGACGTCTTGTGGATCAAGTCATTTCCTTTCCTTGACTAAGTTCAAACAATGTACTTCATTAGAGAATGAAGTGAGAATTAGAGAATGCATTAGAGAATGCATATGAAATTTGAGGACATTAGTGTTCTATGCTTCCTTATTTTCCATCTCTAAACTCTATTTTGTGCTGGTCGCTTTTTTTTTTTTTTTGATATATCAGTCTCCTCATTCCATTTTTGTGTCATAACACTGTCATCTCATTGTGGTTGCTGCTCTAGTACATGTTATTTTTGTGATTCCTTCCCAGTTCCTTCTGAGGCACATAGAATTATATTTCAACTCCCTCTGCTCTCCCAGTCTATATTTTTCTGATTCCTTGTAGTTCTTTGAATGACTTGATTAATTCAGTCAGTTACTTTGAATTCATGGCAATGATCTTCGCTAAGATTTTCATCTGCTTGCTGGCAATATTTTCTTCTAGTGATTATGGTTTTGTCCTATTATTTGTTTTTCCTATCTCTTTCTTCTTAAAGCATTAAAAATAAAATGATTCTGTGCTGTATTCCTTCCTAATCTAACTCATTCTTGATTGAGGTGATGAATTGTATTTGTATCAACTCTCTTCACAATGCCTACATTAGGCAGTAGCTGGACAATATTGTATTTGGTGGAGATTTATTTGTCTGTGAGTTATTTAGCTTTTATTTGCCCTCCTGGATGTACATAAACCACGAACTTTTCAGCAGTCAAAGAGGACTGTAATTCAATCTGTTTTCTAGACTCACCTATATACTACTTTGTATAACAATGTTGTGTCTTATTCTATATAGTCAAATTTGTAGTAAAACAAGTCCAGTCCACAATTCACTTATTGTCTTTCTAACATTATAAACCATGCACATCATTTGGAATCCCAGTGAAAAGCAGGGAGTTCATATAAATAGTGACTGAAAATAATTTGTATAGAGTATCCTTAAATAGGATGGGCATATATAAGGCAAAGCATCAAGGGATGATGATTACCATAAGATTAACAACAAACAGAAAGCTAGGATCTCTTAAGACAATAGATAAGGGAATGGGGTGGAGCAAGTGAGGCAGACAGCTTTCAGAGCTGATATCCCAATACCATCTGTGTCGTTTGGTAATAGGCTGTCAATCTATGTCTCAATCATATTTTCTCCTTTGCTAATATTTCCTTAGGAGATTACCTTTAGCCAAAATCAGTTTGAGGCTGTAAGCAAGGAAAGGCACTTGGGTCACGTGCTCTATGTGGCTTAGTTGATCTCAGTCCTAAGCAGTTTGAATTAGGTTCAGGGAGGAACAAACAGAAACTGTTAAGCTGAGCAGTAACTATTGTTTTGAATTTTGGGGTTTGTCATCGTCTTCATTAGATTAGTAGGTCGTGGGAGAGAAAACATGGTGAACTTTGGGATAAGTATGTACAACTTCCTCTTCTTGGCATATTATTGTATTCTTTCATTTTTGTTGACTTTGGTACTATACCCCACATACTATTTTGTTGATGTCTGAAAATGACAGGAAAGGGCTTATTTACTACTGTATGAGATGACTGTCAGGAGGCTAAGGCTTATCTTATAAGTGTGGCTCAGCAGGAAACGATTTGAAAGAATAATCCAGGACATGAAGATGACTTATGGGAGGCTGCTGGAGTATTCTAGATGACATATGATACTGGCATAGATCTGTGTGACTATTGAAACGGTGAGAACTGTATGAACTGAGAAGCATGCTGCAGTGAAAGAGGACCTGATTTGTGGTTTGAACACGAGGGCGGACATGTGAAAATATGCAGATGGCGATTCCAGAAGAAGCTGATCCATAACAAGGGACCTATCACGATCAGCAGCTGACTACTTTGTTCTTACACATTTCGTCATATTTACAGAAACTAAGAAAACACGTATAAAGTACTATCATCACTTTAAAACAAATACAATGTGACAAGCAGGTCAATGTTTTTAAAATTACCAATAGTGAGTGTCTTAAAGCTTTATTTCCTTCAAAGTATAAAATGTATGATAGAATCTCGGTTCACATAATGTATATTTTTTTCTGTAGACTTGAGGCCTCATTGCCTTTCCCCTGTCCACTGTGGCATGGGTATTGGTATTATCCATGTTCACCTCACATATAGGGAGTCACACTGGTGAGAACTTATTGCTGTAGCCTCTGACGTTCTTAGGAGATACAGTCTCACAGACAGCTCCCTGACCCTCTGGCTCTCACAGTCTCTCCACCCATCTTCCTAAATGCTCCCGAGGCTTAGCTGTGGGGGTGTTTTGTAGATGTATCGCTTGGGACTGTATTCTACATATAACTCTATATGCTGTGTATTGTTGATCGGTGGTAGTTTTCTGTAACCACTTCCATCTGTTTTAAAGAGAAGTTACCTTAATGAGAGGTGAGGATTGCACTTAATCTATGGGAATAAAGACAAAGATTTAAAGTATTGTAGGGTTTGTGCCCATTTAGTAATGTGGTGTTTGTAAATTTTCTTTGAATATTCATTATGTCATTAGAACTCATACCAGTTGGTAATAGGAAAATGTTGTGATTATATTATAATCTAAAAAATAGAATATATCCACTTACTTTGTGTGTACATGTGTGTGGGTGGAGGTCTGCACATGGATGGAAGTCTGAGGACAACTTGCAGAGGTCAGTTTTGTATATCTTACAGACAAAGTGTATGGTGACTTCAGCAGGATCCTACAAAATAGTGACAGCGGGTAATGACAATGGCAGTAGCCTATATTGTATCTGAGACCTCTGAATTTTCCCTAACCAATAAACTGTAGGAATGAATCCCATGCTTTATACTGTAACGTTTCATTTTCCATCACTTCAAGAAGCAATACTGTCTACCCATACAGGCTAATTTTGTTTCAGCTCTTTTTTTTTCAAGTTATATTTTTAAAGAGACAATTTTCTTACTATTTATACAAAAATGTTCAAAATACAATGACCTATCAAATATTGTATTTAATAATACCATATTATACAATGTGGTTAATCTACCAATATGTGGTAAGAATTATTTCCATATCATTGTGCTTCTGAATGCAAATGTCTATGACAAATTAGGTTTAGAAATTTCTGGTTTTGCTGGTATTCTGATAATATTTTTCTTTAACAAAGTAACAATTTATCTTCATGTGCTTGTACGTAATAAATGTTAATTGACACAATAAAGGGTCTAATATTTCTATATTTTTTAAAAAAATAATCTTTCTTGTTTGCTTGTTTAACTAGTAGAGACCATGCTCTACTTTTCAAAATTCTTTTAAAATTATTTGTACAAGATGTTTAAGATATATATCCCTTACCTCTCAATCAATCAATACTGAGAAGTATCCCAAAGGTTAACATGCATTTAAAATAGTACTCCCAGTAGGTGCTGGAGTGGAAGTCATGCTGAAGTGTGTTGAAGGGAGAGTGGGTAAAGAAAAGCTGGAAAAAAAAAGAAAAGCTCTTTCTAGGAGGTAAAAAAAAATTAGCTCCTTTATTGAATTTTAAGTATTATTATACATAAAAATATCTCACTATGGAAATCCAAAGCTGAGATAAGAGAGTGAAAGCTAACCTATCATTTCTTGGCCACTCTAGGTGACCCTTTCAGAATCACTGAGGAACAGGGACCTGCAAATCTTTTTATGTGCAAGAGCTATGTTTATAAAAGGAATGTGAGGGTAGCTTTTATTTAAGACTAAAATATTTTGACAAACCCAAACCTCAACTAGAAACACTGTCACTAAATTTAGGTCTATACATTGAGATGTAATGTGACCCTAATCACATACACCATCTGTCCTAATCCTTGGCAGACTGTATTAGTGAGCTATGAAGGCATGAAAGAAGAAGAAAAAAGTGTCTGCCAAGGGGAAAATAGATGGTTATAAACACAAATTTTTATCTGTAGATTCAAGTGCTTTCACTAAACATTCCAAGAAAGGAGAATTTAGAATCTCACTAACAGGATTTTAAAATGAAGTTATATTAATCATGAAAAATGACAAATCATGCAAATAAAGCAAAATGGGGGCTATCTACTGATTTTTCCAACCTCTTATAATTTTATTGAATTTGAATGCAGCTCTAACTTGGAGATATTAGAAAACTTAACTTAGGATTTATTTTTCTGATTGATATTCAGCTGGAAAGGTAAGTCATACATTATTTAAATAAAGAATAATAAATCCATTTGAAAGGGATAGATCAAACTCATACAGATATGTATTATTCTCCCAGAACTTCAGACTCCAAAGGCAGCTGGAAGACCCCAGAGGTTGACAGTTCATTTTTCTGCATGTATAGCTCTACGGAAAGATGGCTTTTGTGTCTTATGGTTTCTCCACCGAATTCTGATTCAATGCTTTTTGCTGTAGATCTTCAATATCCTATTTACTTAGCAATTATCAAACATTGATCAGATACTACATATGAAATTCAACACGATAAATAAGAAATCTTATTTCTGTAAGGAAACACAGAGTGTTGAGTGAAATGAGCTTAAGGGCTTTGGGATTTGAGGAGGGGTATTTGAACTGAACCATGAAGTTATGTAAATTAGGTAGAAGGAAGTGACAAAATAGAATACTTTGGGAAATGGAATCAGACCCTTCAAAGATATGAGTTTGTCAATATAAGTTTCAGAAGTGCCACATGTTTCAAGTAAAGGGCATGAGGTAGAGTAGGGTAGAAGCAGATGAAGTTAGAGCAATACTTTTCAAAATGTCTTTTGAGGGGCATTAGTTCTGCAAGAGAAAACTTTCCAGTTACAGCTAACTTTGAGTAAGTAAAGTAAATTATAGTTCTTGTCTAGAAATTTGGGAACTATTATAAGAAATATTATAATGTCAGTTCACATTTTTCATGAAACATAGGGACTCCAAAGAATGCTCTGTTAGTAGATCACTGGCAGTACACAGAAGTCGTATTCTGTGGGGAACCCTGAGAAGCATGGAGCTAGACTGGATGAAAAGGCTGATCAGACATTTTAGTGGTGTTAAAGCTGGGGAATGAACATCACCAGAGTTTGTCCTAGATTTCTCTCTCACAGTTTGAATAAAGCCGGTATTGGAGGCTCTAGTAGAAAGGAATGAAACAGAGCCAAGCATGAGGAGCTGCTGTGATATTTCTGAGCATGGTGAAGTAGAAAAAAATGTAATGGCAATCCATGATGAACAGATAAAGCTCCAGGGACCAAAGAGAGCTTCAGTTGGGTGGGCAGCCAAGGAGGTAGAGTGTAGCATCACATCTGTAGCATCATTTGGCTGGGGACAACATCTGAAGTCACACTTAAAGAATATGAAGCTGAGGCCAGTGCCTGGAGCATTAACTTGCTGACTGAAATGCAGGCCCTTGGCAGCCATTTTCTATCTCCAATCTGTGGTCTCATTAGACTATGCTCACTGAAAACATTAGCATAGCCATGGCATGAGATGGTTCCTCCCTGAGGTATGGTTTCCTATGCAATCATTTGATTTCTTCTTTATCTTCTTCATTCAGGGATGGTTTGCTGAAGGACATACCCAGATTCAAGAAGGTTTTCTCTGAGTCATTTTAGAGCTGTTTCTTCCAGCTGTTTGTTCTCCCAAGTTTCTTAGTACCCTATTTGCAATCCATTCCTTAATCAATAAAATTCCATCCCTCTCATGCTTACTTCAGGAATTAAAGGATAATTATGCTTTTACTTTGACCAGTCTCAGCAACTCATTTATACTTTGATCATATTCTTGGGAACATCTAGTTAATGTCTGTTAGGGTAGCTGTTGTAGTAGTTGACCAGTTGTCTTGCTGTCTCTGGTGGTTGGGATATGTTACTGTCTGTGCTGAAACTAAGAATTTCCTGTGCAAACTGGGCCAGTGGCTAAATGTTTAATATTATTCACTACGCGTGGTGCCTGTTACAAAGTACTCTTTAAATATTTCAAATGAATACTAACTATAAGTAATAATTGTAATAGTAATTATACTATAAGTATAATTGAAAACCTTGACTTAGCGTTTATCTATGTTATATTTACTTATTGTGATATAATGTTGTATTCATTTTATCTGTGAGAAACTTTCACCTTAAGAGGTTACCATCTGCTTATGTCTAGTGGAAGTCAGAGTCAAGATATGATCCTGGATATGTCTGATTTGAAACTTGTGTTAATTCTGGATTGCAACACTTTTTCTATAACCTGGCATCATCCACCCACTAAGTTAGTGGGTTAGCGCTGAGCCTGGGGAGCTGTCAGAGATAGGCTCCAAGGGATTGGGAAATGTTAATAGAGTCTAGCACTCTGTGAAGTCTCAGTAATAGCTACTACTCTCCTCTCTCCAGGGCCTTCCTCCCCAGGGAAGCTTGTTATCTACAAGACACATAAATTTGTTAGAAAGAGAAAATTCTTAACTATCAGCATGAGTTAGAAATCAGGTATTTGTAGTAACTTTTATCTCCATGCATGCATCATAATGCATTGCTTTAATAACTCTAAACCTTCTTGTACTCCTTAAATAACAGCTCTTATTGCTGGAATTAAGAGGCTATGAGGATCAATGGAACAATTTCTTCTGTGTGTTTATGTAAAGGTATTTTCACAATGGAATTTGTGCCTTCCACATTTCCCGTGACCATCTTATGAAAATAATCAATTTGTGACACCTACCATAGAGTAGACAAACTCCCCCATCTAAATCCTCTCAATAGTTTAGATTTATAACGCAGTGCTCAATTCTTCTAATAGAGTATTATCATCAGATTAGTTCCTCATGTGGCAGCTATTATTCTAGCACAATAAACAAATGTTGCTCATAATTGTAAATTGTATTGTGATTAATGAGTGTGTCATTCTGGCTCAGCAGTAACACATTTGCTCTTTGTTTAATCAAATTTCAAAGGAGGGGGAAGAAGGAATTATGATAAGATACCTACCAGAGATGTAACTGATACAGAGTTCCAGGTCAGCATGTCTCTTTCTGTACAGGAGCAGTCTTCCTGACATGAATGGCTTGTGGACTGAGCAATTACAGTGGGCTGAAAGGTATATAAGGCTACACATCCATCGTCAAGTATATAAATATTATAAAACGATGAAAATATAGTCACCAACGAGCATCAAATACCTTGTGTACTATATTCTTAAATTATTTCTCTTAATTACCACCATCTGGCTTCCCTCATGCACAAAGTGGAGGCAACTTCTCAAATTGTAATTGGTTTAATAGGTTAAATTTTACAAATTGTTGACATATTATAGTTGATACAATATTCACTAGTAAAAATGACAGCTTAATGTAGAAACCTATAATTGGTTATAAAAATGCATTAGGAAATATTTCTGTGAATAATTTAAGGCCTTTAATAATGCCAAATCAAAACAAAGATGACCTTTGCTACTAGAGATAACACTGTGTTGAAAAGTTTATTTTCGGAAGAAGTGAAACTTTCTTATTTTTATCACTATGTATAATGATGGAATTAAGCAGCCAACATGAACATCTACTGTGTCAGAATGTTGAGACCAGTATAAAAATCATTGCTTAAGAGACTCAACTCAATGATCAACAAACTTATTACACCTGTCCTGTTTTCTTTAAAAGTATCTTTGCAAAATTTAGAATCCATTTATCCAGTTTCAGAGAAGAAAAAATATTATTTTACTTCCTATTCACCAGATAGGCAGGTAAATTAACATATGTTTTGGAATTTTACATATTGACTGATTTACCAATTGCTCTTAAATTTGAAATATTCATGTAAAGAACATATGAAGATTTCTAATGAGATATGAAAAATAAATTAATGTGACAAATCTCAAAGTTGAGAGATTAATGTATTATTCTTCATGTTTGATAGAAGGAATAATAGCCCACTAATTACCAGAATTTAATGATCCATCCTTACCATCAATTATGTGCTATTGTTGCCACCAGTTAGGAGAAAGTTCAGTAGATGAGTCAGATGTGCGTGGCTAAACACAGGCATGGTAGCAGCATCTTCCAAAACAACAACATTTTGTAACATTTAAAGTTTTGTTTCAATTGTTCTCATAATATTATGAAAACCTAGGGAATACTTGTCATTCTGAATATTTAATATTGTTTTCTGGTATCTACCTTATATGCAAACCCTGAATAGAAACACATTCATTAAATTGTATCTGGTTTCACCTAAGGAGAAATAGCAGCTGGTAGGGAGGAGCTCTGAAAGAAAGAAAAGAGAGCACTTTTATTCATGAAAGCAGGCTCTTAATAGCCTTGGCCAAGTGTGGGATGTAGGTAGAAAGGTATAGCAGCTTCTGCAGTCTGCTAGAGATGGGGTGGGATATAAAGTGGAGAGTGCATGTGGACCACAGTGGCAAAGTAAATGCTCATTTTATTAATGTGAATACTTTGAAAGACAGAAGAGAAACAGGGCATCTGAACCTCTTAAGACTGAAGACTAAATCTCATGAAAGGGTTTTGAAAGTCACAAACTGATATGTGATTCATACTATGTTAAAAACCAAACATCTAGTTTTCAGTGGTGCAGAAGTTCCCAGAAATGTTGTGTGAGTCAGAAATACGTTGCAGGGGCACATATCGATGGTTTGGAGGATTGGATAATGGGTCATGGATTAGATGTTTGAACTAGTGAATTTTCTGTATCTCACAAGATGACATCCTCTGCCATATTATTACGTGACAAGATACTCATCTTCAGAAGCCCAGGAGACATTATAGAACCATGTTCTGGATTTCTCAGTCCCTAGACATGTAAACATTTGTTTCCAAACTACCTAGCTCTAAGTAGTTATCTATAGCTTCGAAAAAGGGACTAAGTTGTAGGTCCCTCTCTATTTTTTTTAACTTATAAAAATTCATTTTTACCCTTCCTTTCTTATAGAAACTATTTCTTTTGTTAGTGTTACTTATATGCATTTGGTTTAATAAAAGTATAGTTGAATAACAAAAGATTTATTTCACTATGTTTTAGATATAAAAAATTGAACTCAGTCTTCTTAAAAGGCCTGGATGTTGTGCAGTGATTGGAAGCTACTGGTCCAGCATGTCTGCCTGGTAAATGAGCTGAATTTTAATGATTGGACATCTTTCTCTAATATCAGAGCATCAAAGCATGCTGGATCATGAAAAGACCCACTAAGGATAAAACCATTGATTTGGGGTACAGAAAGAAAATTGTGAGTTTTATTCTTCAAATCTCAGAATCATTTGAAGCAGACCCTCACATTACCAAAGGACACTGAACCTCTGACTTTCTTGGCCAGGTGCTTTTAGCAATATATACTTTACTTTTGGAAACAAACAAATACTGTAAAGGAGCCAAATAACTGAAAATTCTCCTGTTTCCCATACATAACTTAAGAACTGCTCTAAACTTTTTCAGGCAAACATATATTTTCAGAAAAATCACAGAGTAAATATAGTAGTTCATTTAGCAAAGTAACCATGCTGCAGATTAACAAAAGTATTTTTATTTAGATATCTCGCTAAGTATAAATTGACTGCATAATTCAGTCATTTTGGTAATATTAAGAGTTCACCAATCATTAGCATGTAAAAGGAGCATCTTTGTAATTCTTCTTTAATCTCCTGAAGGAGGAAAGTCTCTGTGTCCTAACTAACTCCCACTTTGTTCATCTTTTCAGTTTCCTTTTAAAGTTACTTCTTATCTTTACTCTGTCTTAAATTTTAGGATTGGTACCCTGTAGATATCATCTATTATGGGGACGTAATATGCTGCTGCAGAAATAATGACCTGCTTTGATACTACCAAGGCTCTGTTCAACCAGACCCACGATACTGACCAACCATGCCACAGTTTGACAAGGCTGCCTGACCCTCTGTACTTACTGACCCTTGTCCCTTTCTTTCCTCTGAAGAATACTACAACTGCTGTCAGTGGCACAGCTTAGGATGTTGGTATTTCTATCTTTTCCACTGATGGATATGCTAAAATAAATTCCTTTCTTTCTTCTCTAGCACCCATTTTTTTGATGATTTTTTTTTTTAACAAAGACCTTGGGTCTCTAGGCTAGGATTCTAGTGACTAAGTGCAATCAGTTTTAGATAACATATGTTCATGAGTTCAAAAAACATTATAAATATTAGCAATTTGTATTTTCCTCCCAATGTCTCCAACTGTATCAATACCTTTTAATAAAGCACCTACTGTTTCTGTCTTTTTGGACACAATATGTGACCTTTTTGACTAGTTTCTTTAGTATAATGTTTTAAGGTTCATATCTGAGCATCTGTCTGTATGCCATTATTTATATTGGCAAATAATATTTTATTCTAAGAACATATGCCTTTATATTAACTCACCATTTGATGGCTATTTGGGCTTCTATTTTTGATTATTATTAATGCTATGAATGTTAAAATTTTACAATTATTTACTGAAACAAAATGACTTTTAAGACAGGTTGTTTCATACTCTCCAAGTAAGCCAGAATGACCTTGAAGGGTTGATCTTGGCTTTACCTACTTGAATGCTGGAAAGATAGGTATTTACCACTTGTTGAAATTCAGCTCTTTTCACCACCCACATTACCTTGTCTTTTCTGCCCTCTGCTTAGACCAGCCTCAACTTGAGAGAGGGTTCTGTGGAATTGGTATATTCGAGCAGAGTCAGTGATGGATGTAAGTTGATAACTTTGTATTCTGCTGGAGATAACTCTCTTGAGATAACTCTCTTCCAGAACAAAGCCTAGTCTTTTATTTTGAATAAGCTACTTAGGAATTGCATATCAATTCAATCATTTACCTAGGTTCCTTTTTAATTAGATCATGAATCATCATTTTATGACCTTAGCCCTTTGACTCTAAAGAAAGAGTCACATGGCCAAAGCTGGTGAGTTCTGCTGCTTGCTAGAGCTAGAACATGGCCCCATTATTCTATTACATTACCACCAGCTTTCTGTTTTCCAACTCCTGCTTAACTAAGCTTGGCTGTCCTGGAACTTGCTTTGTAGACGGACCTTGAACTCAGATATCTGCATGGCTCTGTTTCCGGAATGCTGGATTAAAGGCGTGTATCATCACTGAGATTCAAAAGGGTTGCCTACATAATTATGGGTGAGAGGCTGTCTACTAGTGCCGGGGCAACTCCTCACTGGCTATACAAATGGATAAAGTGACATTTCTTACCCTAACATAATTCAATGCCAATAGTCATGGATAGGCTTCATGAATCCTTTTCACTTCCATGATGAAATGTTGGCAGACCCAATCATATTCATGCATTGCATAGGTAACCACACCTGATATGAGTTAACACATGCAGAATATATTATCTCTAGACGACATATTTTTCAGCACTCTTCCTCAAATTCTGCATCTTCTATTGTTTCTACCACTATCTTCTACCATGTTATCACATCCTTGGAGCATGTAAGTAGGTAGTGGTGATATTCTTTTGTGGGAAGATTTTTTTTTTTTAGAGGAAATATACATAGGATAGGAGGATTGGTAACTTATGTACTTACTCCATGCTTAATCCATGGAAGGGGTGTTAGTGTTTTTTAAGGCAACAGTATGTACCATTTGATATTCTTACCAGCTTTGATCACCTCATCTCCTCTAGACACTGTCCATCAACTCATGTACTCACTGGTTGTTAGCATTCATCATTGGACTATTCTCACTAAGGCTTATTTCTATTTCCATTATTAATGTTGCTTGAAAGGGTGCAGCCTATTCCAGTGCAGTTATCTTGTTATGACAATGATTTTTATCAAGGTCCTTGTGGACTGTCTTTATTACCATCTCTATTAAACTGTCTTTGGTAATATCAGCCCAGCTCTTAGGCCCCACTAATTGCTGTCTAGTACATCTATTGTTTCCAAATATTCTGGAGCATAAGTTGCTTTCCAATCTGATGCAGTTAAATGTCCATCTCTTTGAAGAGGTGCTCTTTGAAGCTAGCTTTTGATATTTATCTTCAGCTCTGAAAGGATCTTCTTAGAGACCTCATCCTCAGCTCTGTCAAATTCTGTCTAATCTGTAGTTTAGTTGTTGACTGGATGGAGCTACCAGCATGCTTTCAATCACCAGGATGATCTTTACATCATTCCTGCAATGTCCTGTGGGACAAAGACAGTGACTTATGTTCCTTCTGTGCACATGATGTGCTGTGGGGAAGTTTCCTCATTTTACCAGTATAGACATAAAACCTCTCTTTTGCTCAAGAGTACATGGGACCAGGTCATTAGAAATCCATTTTACTTTGTTGATCCTGGAGTAGGGCCTTTACCTTTTGAGAAAGGGCTTGTAGAACAAAGGAGTCTCCCAGTGCTCAGCCACTGTCTTTGTGGAATAGTTTCTGAAACAAAAGATCGCAAGAGAGATCCTAGTGGCTTGCTCTACCACCAGCAGTTCATACCTGAGTGCTGGGTGTGTGTGCAGTGGGGCAGAGCTCTGTCCTTGCCTAGAATTCAGCTTTGGTCACACTGAGATGGGAGAAACTCAAGTAAGAGTTCAAAACCCCAGACTTCATCCTTTCTCAACCAGGGTTCTTAAATATGTCCACATGTACCAGATGACTAGGGATGGTCAGTGATTCTAAATGCTTCAGGCTTCTCTTCAATTATTTTTGGCAGTCACGGTCATTTCATGGGTTTCATGATACTGTTTCACAATACTGTTGACAAATCCAGTGAAGCCATTCTGAAGTGTCTCTCTTGAGAAGAAAGTGTAGTCTTTGCACATGTCTGTTTGTTTAGGACAAGAAAGAAAAAGCTAAGAACTACAAAAGAACAAGGTCAAAACACCCACGAAGGATCAAAATCAATTTTTGTGTTGAACTTTTTGCAACAGAAACCCAGTGGCAGTAGACTGTTGCTGAAGTATTTAAAGAGAAGAAACACAATAAAATCAGTTATTTATTTCAGGCTGTATGCATCTCAAGAGTCCCAGGTTAGCTCAGTTCTGTCAGAGACCCAGTGGAGCAGGTCTCACATGGGGCAATGTAGGTACTTAGGGATGAGAATTTGTATTCTTGTCCAAACCATAAAGGAGGGAGGTTCTTCTCCTATACTCTACATGGTTGTAACAGAATCATCTCTGTGCTGCTATGGAACGGAGGCCGTCTTTCCTTTGTTGCTGGCTGGTATTCACTCTCATCAGTGGTGCCTTCCACAGTTCCCTGCTACATTGGCTTCTCTTCAACCCACTCACACTATGGCTGCTCACTTTAAGGCTGGCAGTAGCTTACTCTCTCAAGTTTTCTTGATCAGAAGCAGGTATCATGTAACATAACGATCTTCGTATTGTCTCCTTTGCCATACAAAGTGAAGGGAATGACATCTTATCATCTCAGCCATGATCTGATACACTCAAATTCTACTTACATTGGAAGGGGTGGGGTTGAGTCAATGTCAGGAGATGGGTTTTTATTCGGTTTCAGAACAGCCAGTGGTGGGTTGCCAGCACAGCAATCCGTTCAGGCAGAAGAGCCTGCTGGTTGTTTTCTTCCAAGCTTCCCTTATGCTGAATCTCTTCTCTCAGGACAGTGCCTCAATCTTGATATATTTGCTCTGTAGTCTCTGATAGGAATCATAACATCAAATTACAACATAAATTATTTATCTTCCATTTCTTCTTTACATTCTGGTGGCTTTTTCCTCCAAGGAGCCTCACACAACCTTAAAAAAAAAAACTTTTAGTTCTATATTCAGTCTTCAAAACAGTAGAAGGGGAACTTCAGGAGAAGAAAGGTGGAAAGAAGCAGGCTGGGTGAGCCAAGGGAAGATGTTAGGAGACAGATGCCAGCCTGCAAGAAAGGAGGAGCCTAGGAACAAGAGAACAACAAAGGGAAATGCTCATACCTTGATACCGTTCAGTAGCAAATCAAAAGAGGAGTATTACCAGTGTGGCTGCTTATCAGATTCCTATTTTCAAATCTCCAACTAATTAGTTAATGGAAAGCTAAAAAGAAGCTCTCTTAAACTTGCAAGGACCATTCTAGGCAGAGACGCTCCCAAGATTAACACACAGGGCTTCATGCTGCAGTCTGCTGTGGCTCTATCTAAAAATTATTGAGGCCACTCATGACTTATCAACCTGATACCAAAAGCGGATTACTCTTTAATGTCTTTGCTAAACGATGTTTCTTTTCTCCCTTTCTGTCCACAAGGCTCTACTTTTCTCTGTGTTGTGAGTATCTGTTGGGACAGAAGCTGCCGCTGCCTTTGATTTCTAGTAGCTGATGGATGATCATCTTTCTAAGCAGGCAGAAGTTACCAATAAAATTGACTCTAATGGGTGCTTGGGGTGTTGTTATTATACAGCCATAGACAATAAGCCAAGAGAGGAACAGCTGATGTACATCTTGAGATCAAGATAAGAGGTGGTGCTGAGGGCTACAGTTTAGTAGAAATTGTATTTCTAGTACTTATTGTATGTGTGGTGCATTAGTTGAACTGGCAAGAGCTGGCAAGAGGGTAGTTAGTATTAAGGAAGCCATGGATCTAAAGCTTACAGCAATGGTAAGTGCATCTAAGCCCTATGACCACAGCCAGTCTGTACCAGTCACTGACACAGAGATGCCTTACAAAGTGAAAAACCTGCTCAAACAGCTCTCTGCTTATCTTTTTGTTGATATTTTCCCTTGGCTTTTAGAATGAATTTCTAGGGCAGGAAAATGACTCAGCAGGTAAAGGCTCTTTCCTTCAAACTTGACAACTGAGTTTAATTCTCAGAACTCACAGAGTGGAAGGAGAAAACTAACTCTCACAAGCTTCCTCTGAATTCCCCACACAAGAACTGGCATGATCCTCCTCCATCTCTAAATAATAACATGGAAAAAAGTAAACACATAGAATGAATGTCCAGAGACTTTTCTGACCTACTAAGATCTAAGTATTTCTCCCTTGCTCACATTTGCAGCTCTTGCTTTAGGCACCATGGAGGACTTACTGGACATATCCTGTGTTGTAATGTTTTAAACATAAGGCTCCCTTCACTGCTAATACTTTCCCTTTCCTTTCTTGACTTTAGTCATGGTTTTTGATCAGGTTATATGCACTTTCTATATCATCCC
The DNA here is from genome assembly GCF_004785775.1 of Grammomys surdaster. Classification (NCBI taxonomy): domain Eukaryota; kingdom Metazoa; phylum Chordata; class Mammalia; order Rodentia; family Muridae; genus Grammomys; species Grammomys surdaster. Next base: position 20,551,543 of record NW_021604613.1, read on the forward strand.
AATATAGCTAGTCTTCCTTTGATAGGCCCCACTCTTTTGAATTATCATTCTGATGATGGTTCATGGCATTGGTATTTGTTACCATGTTTCATTTTTTCACCTAGCTTTGTAGGATAGAAGCTTTATGAGAGAATGTCCTTATGCTTACAACCCAGGTTTATTGTTGAATACTCAGTAGGCTTCTTTGTCTCCTTCTTGGGCCACATGATGAAGATGAGGATTTTAGAGCACCAAATAACTGTCATCGATTAAGTATGGAGTATGCAGTGTGACCATAGGGGTGTCCTTAACTTTACTGAAACTTCTTTCCTTCTATTTGAAAGGGTATGATATATTAATTGCCAGGTTTCTGAGACTTAAATAAAGAATTATGCACCAGAATCTGGAGAGGTGCTGTAGAGGTCATGGCTGAGAAAGCTCAGATAGCTTGGATGAAGCCTATTCTCAATATGATTTCATTATGGTCCTATGATATTTTTCTCTGAGTGATAGATAATCTACCTATTCCAGAGAACTAAGCAATAAATCTTGCATTTCATGACAGATATAACTAACTTGATTCATTTGTGCAAGCTTTTCTTATGTCTGTGTGCTTATTCTTTCTGGATTATTAGCCTTCATGTAGTATACTTGGGGTTGGGGTCATGATTATATGGAGACATCCCTCTATAGTCAAGGAAGGGTATTTCTTTCAGATACTTAGCACTTTATGAAATCTAGGTCTGAGCTGTTATCCTTGGTTTGTTTTTGAGCTATGGAAAATTTATCTATACATCTATTCATTCCTTCTTTGTTTATCAATTTGTGACTGCATGCTAGGAGTTCAATAAAATACAAAAATTAAAAAAAAGTTGAAGAAATTATACAAAAATGTTTATTGAAGATTTTAGGGCCTGCAGTGATGATTTAGTCAGTAAAGTGCTTGGCAGACTATCATGAGTACCTCAATTGAAAGACCTGAGTAAAAGCTAGGCATGTAATTGTAACACCTGCTCTTGGGGGTGGAGACAAGTGAATAGGGGTGGGAATTGCTGTGATCACGATCCAGCCAGTCTAGGTGGAACAGCAAGCTCCAGGTTCAGCAAAGGACTCTTATTAGCAACCCTCTGAGAGGCTCTTCCCAGCAGCTTACTGAGACAGATACAGATACCTACAGACAAACATTGGACAAGGGTTGGGGGCCCTGGTGGAAGTTAGAGGAAGGATGGAAAGCCCTTAACGAGATGGCAACCCTACAGGAAGACCAACAGTGTCAACTAACCTGAACCCCTGGGAGCTTCCAGAAACTGAGCTACCACCCAAAGAGCACATACAGACTGGTCTGAGGTCCCTGACACATGTATTAGAGGGTTGGCATGTCTGGCCTCATTCAGAGAAGATATACCTAATCCTGCAGAGACTTGATGCATCAAGGTCCGAGGATGGGGGCGTGGGACTTTCTCAGAGAAGAAGGAGGATACAGGGAGGAACACTGTGAAGGGGGGGGGATCAAGGGGCCAACATTTGGGATATAAATAAATAAATAAATAAATAAATAAAATGAAAAGAAAATAGTGCAAAGAAACTATTGCAGAAGATATCCAGACATCACCTGTACATGCTTCTGTCCATGTGAGCATACAACCTATGAAGGTTATCGTTTGGATTTCATTGAACCACCACATTTTTTTTTACTTAGTTTCTTTATTGAGGTTGTATTTCTATGAATAACAAGACAAAATTTATAAGCTAGGCATCGTGCTAACACTTACTATATATTAATTCTTGTAACAGTGTTTTAAGAAAAGTCTCTTGGTACTTTCATCTTTGTAACAAGGTCCAGAGAGGCACAATGACTTGATATGTATCTAGCTTTTATACTCTTTACTACCATACATGCTCAGGGAGAGAATAGATGTACATTTATCAGTTTTAGGGTGAACAATATTCACCTTGAAATCATTATTTTTAAAATGCCATTTCCCTGGAGTTTCTGTTTTAGTAGTCTGTGTTGGGACTTAAAAAGTATTTATACATTTAACCCTTGATTCTAAAACAGGTATTCTTTAGGCCACATTGAAAAACATGCATCTATATTTCCTTAAATAAAATTCCATTACCCTCTTAGTTCTTCTAAGGCAAAACGTAAACTGAAATTCTAAAGAGATTTTCTAGATGTAAAAGTAATTTCTATAAGCAGACTCATTTTTATTTTGATGCAGTCAAAACTACTACTAACTAAATCATCATTGGAAATAAGGAAATCCAGAATGCTCAGTACCATGAGCTTGTACTTTGGTAGGCATTCTGCCCCATCCCATCCCAATTCTGAAAGCTAGTATTCTTGCTACAGGACTGTGATTTTGTTTTCGATTCCATCCACCAATTTGAACTTCTGTCATGCACTGGATTCATTACAAGTAGCCCCGTTCATGTCTTTTGGATTGTGGGCAAGAAAGAACTTGCAGTGAAAATCTGCTAGAATATATTTGGTTGACCCAATAGAAGGAAATGCAAGGCCTTCTCTAATACATGCCTGCTGTGCAAACATTTCCAATATGTCCCTGTGATGCTTTCTGAAAAAATAAGCTAAGTCTAAAAGGCTTGCTTGAAGTTGATGGTGTGATATCCCAGTGCACTGTACACCACCTCCTTTCTCAACCTCTTTTTTCCCCTTTGTATTTCTTACTAAAAATGACACCTCATGTGAGAAGGAAGGCGGCATCTAGCATCGCTTTCTACTTTCCTTTGCAGTTGTACTTGGTGAAGCCAAGATAAGAACCTCAGGAGACCAATCAAACAGGATAATCAGCTTGCCCAGACTGACCCAATTAAGTTTAATTAGTTGTTTTTTTTTTAAAAATCTTTAAATTTCCTACCTAGGTGGATTTTATGGCTTTTATTAAACAATGCAGAAAAGCTGAATCTTTGGAATTAGTTGGCCTCTCAGGTGCTCTCTGTCAGTAATAAAACTACAGGAACTCTTCAAGTCTCCATAAGGAAGCCAAATGATACTGAAAAACATTTGGCTCTGCCTCTCTTGGGCTCCTTCCTTTAAGCAGAAAGCATTCTTGCTTTGTTTTAAGGAGAACCAACATCATCCGCTATTCTCAGTTAAGACTGTCTGGCAGGACTCAATTGTGTGACATGGCAGAGTAACTCTCACCACTCAACTGATGCTGTTTGGATGTTTTCTATCCCCTGGTATTTAGAAGGACAAGTTGAAATTCAAGCTCTGAAGAGGGCTTCACAGGAGTCATGAAAAATCTAGAATGAAAGCAAAACTAGATGAATTCAATAGAGATATAAGTCCTAGCATGAAAATACCTAAATGATTCTCCTTGGTCTATTTTTTCTCTTGATAATAGTGCAATGCTACAGGGTAGGTAAAATATCCTCTTAAGAAAGTTTTACTTTTGCTCATGATTCTGTTTTAAGTTTGAAGGTTATCATTCAGTGCTGGCCTTGTCCCAGAGTACCGAGGTTGTACAGATGTCAAGAAACAGTTAGCAAATATATGTGGCCGGACCTTCTCCTTGTAAAGGCACCCATGCTCAGTCCTGGGATCCCACACTGATGGCTTTAATTCTCTACTTCACAAAGTTTCTGTGTCTAAATAGCACAGCTCTGTTGAGTTTCTAAGCTCTTAACATTTCAAAATGGGATGAAACTTCAACGAGATATGTAGTAGAGGCAACTACATTCAAAGTGCAGTAGCCATCTTTAATAATGCTGCAAGTAATGACTCTTGAAATGACTGTGCTGAGACTATTTAATATTGAGCTGTTTTGCATATAATTTTATAGACACACTTATTAGATGCCAAGGCACTTGAAACATTCTTAATTTGTGCAATTCTTAACAATACTGTGAAGTAATTATTATCTCCCAAATGATGGACATCTAGTTCCCTATTAAAGGATCCAATGATTCTCTCCTTTATTCTCCTTTCCTTCCACTCTTTGTGTTTTTCTCCTTTCTCCTCTTTAGTTTTTCCCTTGTCAAATTCTTTCCATTCCTCACCTTTCTTTCTCTTTTATCTCTTCTTATCTTTCTCTCTATGTCTTTTGCTCCCTTCTTTCTCCTCATTTTCTTTTATTTTGTTCCTCTTCTTCTTTACCCACTACCTCAGGCTCCTCATTCTTTTATTTACACATATGTTACCTGTAGAAATTGTGAAAGCAATGGTTTGCTCATTTCTGAGCCCTTGATTTGAGAGGCCTTGGTTGGAGCTCAAAAATGTGTTTTTTTGAAAAGTTCTTTGGTAATAACGGCTTCAGCTGCACCAAGGACTATACATAAAGAGTCAGTTCCTTAACTGTTGTGATGTTCAGGTTTCTGCTTCCAAAATTAAATCAATAAGACTTTATATAGAGCTTAGAATTTGTTTAGAAAATTGCCTATATTGTCTAACATAATTTTGATCATCATTCCACATGATGGAAATTGGCTTTACAAATTCTCAAAAATAAATATTTGATAGCTTTCTGATGCAATAATCTGATATTAATACTATCAATCAGAATTACTTTCAGAACAAAAAAAAACCTGGAGCTCCCAAACTGGATAATCCATGAGCTGTGTGTGTTGCAGGCATGGTGAATTATAGATGCAAGATGACTAGAAAAGCCCAAAGGACTACAATCTTTTCACCTGATTTAAACAACTTCTAATTATATGTCCAAGACAATTGCCTTTGGAGTCTGTTCTTTGCTTCTACTATCTCTTGCACTATTAAGCTATTTTCTCCTGATACATATTAAATGTGATTTAGTTACCTCATTTCTGGGAAGACATACAAAGAATTAGAGGAATACTTTGCCATTGTCTGGGAAATAAGTAGTTGTCAGATGTCAAGGTGTAATAACTGACAGACTCAGGGCCAAGGCCGGGGCACACAGCCAGAAACACTTTTCATCCCTACATTTAACAATAACACTTTCAGTAGCATTAGATAGCTCCTATGACCAAGAAGCATACTCTGCCTTGCCCATGAGACCTGGCCCTTTCATCCCATATCATTGGCAGCCCTTTCATCCCAGTTTCCTTTGCTGCATCATCTCCCCAGTCTCTTGGTGTTGAAACACTTCTCATTGCTATATATTCACATCTTTTTCCATTTACATTCATTCTAAATGATATTACCTAGATACATCTTGAAATTGCAACTCTGTCCACATTTATATAAGCAGTCGGGCCATTCCTATTAACTTAATACCTATAATCAACTGCCAACATAGTGTTTATTTTAATGTCTTACTGTTCTCTCTTCCTTACTGTGTTCTTACACGATCTTTGTGGTCTTCTAGAAACTGTTTCTCTTCCATCCTTTTCCATGTCAGTAAATTGTATTTCTGTAACCCAGTAGCTGTAAAAATGATAGGTCATTGTAGTTCCCATTTAGCAACCCTGTGAGTGCAATCATCAAAAATATTTCTCATCACACCTTCCTACAAGTTACATTGTTTCTTCACTAAACTCTGAAATAGGTTCCTAACTGATTTCTTCCCATCATCCTTAAGTCTGCTCATCTTTGTGCTCAGAGCACTTTTAAAGCATGGTTATACCATGTCAGGTTTTACTTAGAATCTTCCATTCCTATTTCTGCTTCACAAACTAGGCCCTGTCACACTCATTACAGTGACTAGAACAGATCTCTTTTATTGTTTTCCTGATTGAACCTTGTTTCTAACATAACCACCACATACCATGTGGCTGTTTGCTTTTCTGTCCCCTAGAGTGGAGCCCTCTATTTTGATATCCTGTCTAATTTCTTTAACCCTAGCTAAGTCCTAACTTTGAAATGTATCTTTTTCATGAGGTCACTCCAAACACCATGGTTCTCTTGTTTCTTCTGTCTTCTTTTGCATACTTGGCTGGGAAAGATCTTTAGTTTCTAAAATGTTCGATGCCTGACTTTATCACTTCAGTTAACACAATACTGACAAATTGTCTTTTCTTTCTGTGTCCTCTACAAAGCTGTCAGATTCCTAAGAATAGAAGCTGGGAACCTCACAGATTTAGTAAATCTATTTGTATAGTTAGTATCAGAAGCTTATATGATGTCAGACATCTTTCTGTCCCTTTGATGCAGTTGGGTTGGTGTTTTCAAAAGGCCTATGTGTAAGAGGCTTAGTTCCCCCAGCCTGTGGCTGTTGTAAGATGGTAGGACCTTGGCCAGGTGGGACTTATTGGGAGGTTTATATGACTGAGGAATGTATCCTTGAAGGGGACTGTGGGACTTGGGTTCTTTGTTCTTTCTCTTGATTTCTGATCATGAGGTCAAAGGTCTTCCTATGACACACACCCATCATTGTGTGGTGTTTTTCAGTCAGCTCAAGTTAGTGAAGCCAATTGGTCATGGACCTACGACTCTAAAGGCATGAAGTAAGACATATCATTTCTCTTTTTAAGGACATTTATCCCAGGTGTTTGTTACAGTAATTGAAAGCTGGTTTACACATTCTTCTACAAACTTTTTTCTTCTGAACCATTTCTCATTTTGTCATACTGTAGAAGGTGGAGAAGACAGAAGTAGAAAAACCATAAACAATGCCACACATTTAACCAAAAATGCAACAAATAGGAGCTATATGCATTTTCCCTATGTAAAGGACAATGGCTGCTATTAACTTTGAGTTTGTGCTTATTCTAGGTCTGCTACTTTGTTGGGGAAGAAGCTGTAGCAGGTCTCAGTCTGGAGTCTATGTGCTAGGATCAGTTGGTGGTCGCATATGAAATGATTAGGTATGGAATTAGATGTCTTATCATAGTAATGACTCTATATAAGAAGTTAGAAGAACTGTGGCTTCACAGAGTTCTCAGGGGATCAATTTTAGTCGGTCTCATTATTATGACATAGGAAGGCTCCATTTAGAGTCCAACATTGGTTCTGCAACTCTGATCTTAATGTCCACATGTGAATAGCAGGGAAGAAATACCATTGGCAAGAAGGCAAAGAACATCCACTCAAGTCTTGCCAACCTAATCCCCAAGGATGTCTCTTGAGACTTTATTTCAGCATCTCATACTCAGGCACATGATGCTAACAAAAATCTAAGACACAGCTTTAACTCTGGTTGTCTTTTTGCTACACTATTATGACAGAAGGTAGAAACAAATACTTTAGAAGATAAGCAGTGTCTGCTGTATGAGTATACCTTGAAAGCTACCACCTCTTGGGAAGAGGGACATTAAGATGGATAGGAAGGCCTGAGGAAAGCTAGAAGAGCCCCCTCAGTAATTGATATTATGTTATTCCATTTCACATCTCAGAGTAAATATTTTATTTCTCTATTAAAATGCCTGTGGACTGGGCTGGATTGATGATAAATAAGGGCACCTGTTGCTCTTGCAGAGGACCTGGGTTCAATTCCTGGTATCTATGTGGTAGCTCACAACCATCTGTATCTCCTGTTTCAGGGGATTCCCATACTCTCTTCTGATTCTGTGGGCACCAGACATATAAATGGTACATAGATATACAGTAGGCATACACACACATGGACACACACACACAGACACACACACGTATATACACACACACATATAAAACCTATGACTATCTAATCCACATTGATCTATATAAGAACCATCAGAAAATGAGGATCATGCCCACTCTGATAGAATCACAGTAAGACAGCCCTGTAAAATCCCTTACCTTCTTGACCTGATAGTAAACTTTTTAAAGTAAATTCACCTATTTTAAACTCTTATATTGCCTTTACCTCTAGTGTAATCATTAAGTGATCTACAAATGAAAGTAGCCATCATGAGAATCTTTTGTTAATCTGATGAGTGGTTGATTACTGGGTATATTTATGTCCACAAAAAGAAAAAAGTTAACTGCTGTTTCTTGAGAGAGAGAGAGAGAGAGAGAGAGAGAGAGAGAGAGAGAGAGAGAGATGATAAATTAACATTGATCTTGTTTAGGACCCGTCAGACTTCTTATTGTAGGAAGAGATATTTATGGCTATTAAAATGACCTGTCCATCAAGTAGCAGAGCCTCAAATTTTGGAGACACATTGCTTGTCCTCTCTGTGGCTGTGGTACAGTCCAACCATTCCCCTGGATGTTCTGGCTCTTCTAATCAAAGCAATGGAAATGTGAACTTGGCCTGAAGTTAATAGATTTAGTTCATTGGTGCCTTTGTAATTTTTCTCATTCAGATAGACTATATAATTCCACCATTTTCTTTCTAGTCGATTGTTTGGGATACATCTCTACTGCAACCACAAATACTGGGAGAAAAACCCTAAATAATTGGCGGGGTGCATTATGTTATAAAAGAGTTTGGGTTGAGGATTTTCTGAATTGAAAGCCAAACAAACACCAACAAGTCATTTCTACATGAAAAATGTGGGGAAAGCACATAGACAGTGTTTAAGAGAAGCATGGAACTCTATATTCATCCTCACAGAAAAGTTTAGTAAGAACTAATTGTTTCTGGGCATTGACCATACTCCCACCCCACTTAAAATGAGGACCCATTCAAGTATTTCCAGCTATCTTGGCTCTGCTCTCTTTTTCTCTCTTCTCCCATCTCCTTATCTCTGTCTAACTTCAGCTCCCCTCTGCTCCTCTATTCTTTCTACCCCGCGATTCTGTAGTTTCTGTTCCCATCATCAGCTATCTGTTTAATTTTAAGCATTGACTGCTACTTTTTGGCTTTGAAAGCTATTCATTTTATCCTCATGTAACACTGTCAACCTCAGACATGTTCTCCTTGGAGCTAGATGTCGTAGATCTAAGCAACATGCCTGAGTTAAAACCATAGAATAGTCTATTGGTTTATGGATACATTCTGATATCAAGGGAGATGGGAATTTTCATGGATTTTACACTATAGCACTGATGAATGAACTTTTTACAAATCTACTTGGGCTATGTTTGTTGAAATGTTACATAAAACCATTCACATTAACCTGTTCATGGTTTAACTGCCTTTGAGCATTTTTATCATAAGAACTCTGAGAATAAGTCAACTGTTAAAATGAAATCCCCTTTTCTGTTATTTGTCTTTGCTAGTTTTCTTTAGACATCCTCTCTCTTTGTGATCCCTTCAGATTCTAAGAAACATGAATCAATGACAGTCAATGAGAGAATCTGTGAAACTAAAACCTTCCATGGTCCTTCTCCATATACAGATAAATATGATAAACTAGATGCAAATTATATTCACCAAAATGAATTCTCTTACTAAGTAACACTAGTAACACAGGTTCCAAACTAAATTACCTTAATAAGGCAACCTAGTGATGGGCATCTTACAAATGTGTAGATTTGAAGAAGAGTTTATGTTGTCACTGGACACTGGCTGCCATAATCTCTCAAAGGGAAAGAGGGATGCCTATATCCTAAGCCATTAAGTATATTCCTAAGTTTTGCTACAATTAGGTTTATTCTATTTCTTTATCTCTGAATTAATGACTTCAAGATGAAATATTGAATCACCTCTCTGAAACTTCGCCAGTATCTGTTGACACCATTGCTCTCTAGCTATGGCGGTTGAGATCAATTCTAAAAGTATACAACCTGTTGCATTTATGTTTCTTTAAGGTTACATTATGTCTATGTTGAAGTATGCCAATTCTAAGTATATCATAGAAGGCCAATACATAGTATCTTTCAAAAAAAAAAAGCTAGGATAAAATGGAACTACAAGTTTCTACTGGATGTGATTAAATGCAGGAAGTTGAGAATCATAAAACATTAATAAGGCAAATTAATCAACAGAGAAAATATTGTCCACAGTGGCAAAAGGTTAAGGATTATCAGCTGTGGGAAAGATGACTAATGATTTCTGGTGTCACTTCCCTGTTGTTTTAAATCGAATATTATAGTTAATAGTTAGTTCATTGACACCTTCCTAGAGGTTATACTTTATAACTTTCATTGGCAATTTGTTATGTCCTCCAGTAGGAAGGAAAAATATTTTGGTGAGATGTTAGGGATAGAGATATGAATAGAAAGCAGGTGTGCAGCTCTTTACTTTTAAAAAAAAATAGAAAAGTATCTTATCTTCTACTCTATTTAACGTTTCTCCACCAGCTGTGAAATTATGGCAACAAAATCCACTACCCTGGGTCCATATTAAAAAGCAAGTATGGAAGAGCCATCTACTGTACTTGGCCTGCTTTCATTTAACTTGTTTCTATGTGAATGAACTTGCGTTGTACTGATTTGTATGTTTGGCTCCTGTTGTTTCAGTTTTTGGCTGGTATACTAGTTAAAATGTAATGCAAGGGTCCAAAACTCATTAAAGGAAGACCCTGGACTCAGATAGTATGAAAAGACAAAGGGTGTTTATTCTGCAGAAACAACCCACACAACCATTCTTCAAATTAGCAACCCTAGACAAAGGCTGGTAGGCCTTCTTAAAAAGGATTAGGGGAATTTTCAAGAAGGATTGGGTAATATAAAATTTCAATGGTGGGTGTAGGGACTCACAGAGGTCTGCTTCTGATTGGTTTGTGCCAGCTGGTAAATTGACTGCATTCCTATGTCCTGAATATTTAACCACAGGATGAGATAGGACTGCCCAACACAGATGGCCCATCTTAAGATACAATGTTTTTCCATTCTTGTGGTTATCACCAGACTGTTCTTTGGGAGGGGCTTTTATGATCTTGTTCCTGGATTTTATGGTCTCTTCCTGGAGCTGATGCCTTATGGCCTAGTTCCTGGGACTTATGGTCTATTCCTGGAGCTAATGCCTTATGGCCTGCTTTTCGAAATCAGACCTGGTCTTTAAATGGAAACAAATGGGGTTTATGTTATTCTTTCATTATGGCATGCTTGAACTATTCAGTATTGTCCTTTATTCCTCTGTCTAAATGTCTAGAGTAACTCAGCCCAGTTCTATCTGAGTAGCATCCATTCCTGGGGTATCATTGCATAGGTAGCTGGAATACTAGTTCTTTACTCTTCGCATCTGTTCAAAATCAAGACAACACAGACATGCCATTAAGCTACTACTTTCAATGCAAAATCATTTAAGCCCACATTAGGCATGTGCTGCTGTTTCATTGATCAATGTTCTTCCCTGGGGGCTAAGAATTTTAGAAGATAAAGGAAGCTGCTGGGAGCAGTGGGGCTTGAATCATGTTATTGGCTATTTATGTCCTCTCCTGAGGTGAGTGCTCTCTAGAATCCTATTACTTCATGCTTTTCTTCAGGTCTGATGTAAAGTGTCTTCCTTGCATCAAGTGTTTACTTTTCAATATATATTTTTTTATTTTCAGAATAGTTTTAAGATTTTTCATAGAGAAATGAAAAATCAAGACAATTCACCAAAACATTAAGACAATTCTCAGTCAATACCTTCCATGTAATTCCCTCAGTTGCTAACATCCGACATATTTATTTAAAATGAGGAGGCAACGTTCATGCATTTAACTATGTTTACACTTTATTCATACACCTTGGCTTTTGCTTCATGTTATTTTTTCTGTTTTAGGAATATTACATCACACTCAGTCACTAGGTTTTCTGGCAGGAGGGGCCAGAGAGCAGTCTGATCTTGGGCAAAGGCAGTAGTCACCTTTCAAAACTACATGAAACGCGTGCGTGCGTGTGTGCGTGTGTGTGGAGGGAGAGAGGAAAGGAGGGAGGGAGGAAGGGAGGGAAGGAGGGAGGGAGAGAGGAAAGGAGGGAGGGAGCAAGGGAGGGAAGGAGGGAGGGAGGGAGGGAGGGAGGGAGAGAAAGAGAGAGAGAGAGAGAGAGAGAGAGAGAGAGAGAGAGAGAGAGAGACAGGGAGGGGATAGTTTTTGCTGTTGCAGAATAGATAAGGAGTTGGCAACAGAGGAGTAAGGGAGTAAGCCAGGCACAGAGACTGGGGGGATTCTTGCATCCTAACTGCCTGGCAGTCATAGTGCTTCTTTATTTATACAGAACTCAGTAGTCAAGATGGATTCATGTTGTTCCAAAACATAGATCATATTATTTTTGTCTCTGGCCATGTGTTTTAACTTTCTCTTGGTCATAAGTTTAGTCATCATTGATAAATAGTGATAGAACAGGGTTATCTTTTACAATTATTTTCCTTATCAATCCCATAACCCAATATTTAAGAATCTTGTGGATTCAATGGCACTAGGCTGAAAGAAAATCTTCTACCAGCCTGGACAGATATTCATGTCCCAAGCAGTACATTATTAATTCTTAATGGTCAGAGTGTACAGTAAGAAGAGGCTTTTAATCTGATCTGCTCCCAACTCCTCCAGCCCACTGAACCTGCTTACATTTTTAACTTGACTTTGTTCTGATTATTTTGTTCCTGAGCATGTACAGAGCCAGATGATCAAAGAGTGTCTTGGAGTCAGAGCCCCCTAAGGAAATCTCTGGCATGTTTATTTTGAGTCACAACCTTAGGAAGACCTTCAAGTAGGGCCAGATAAGGATATCTCCCTAAAAGTGGTGGGGGGGGGGAGTATGCTCAGGCCTTTCCTGAGGAAGCTTAGAAGCAGTACTCCTGGGAGAAGGCATAAATGATTCATACGAAAATTGCTATCAGCCTAACATCCCAAGTTGTACTAATACTAAAAACCTCCCAATCACATCATCTGCCCCAACACCCAGAATAATGGGAACCCCCTGGATCCAGGGATGCAGGAACCTCCATCTGGCCAGTGGCACAGGTTCATTCCAGTTTGAACCTGCACCCAGAGCAGATCTAGTGAGCTGGCTCTACATCCACTCTTACAACATCCAGAGGGAGCCTGACTCCAAGGTGTTCTGAAACGCCCAGGATAATAGGAGAGGTAACATCTGCCCCAGCACCTGGAGCAACTGGGTCCCCCCCAAGATCCAGGGATGCAAGAACCCCCACCTACCCAGTGGCAAGGGTTCCTTCTCGTCTGAACCTGCATCTGGAGTAGACCAGGAGTGCTGGCTCTGCATCCACTCCTAAAATATCCAGAGGGAGCCTGACTCCCAGGTCCTCTGAAATGCCCAAGATTATAGGATCACAGGATCATAGGCTCATAGGATCACAGAGGAAGCTCGATTCCCAGGAGATTGGACACACCCTGGAGCACTGGAGCTCTGACACATTCAAGATCACAGCTGAGGCCACAACATCTTTCCCAACACCCACCGTAACTGGAACACCCACAGAAACCAGGGAAACATCCCCATCCCCAGCCAGAGGAACTGGTTTCTTCCATCTTGCACCTGTGCCCAGAGCAAACCCAGGGCTCTGCCTCCCCACCCACCCCCACAGCACCCGGAGAAAGCTTGACTCCCAGGAGCTCTGACACAATAGGATCTCAGGATCCCAGGATCTCAGAATCACATGATCAGAGACAGCTGGACTCTGAGGAGTTTTGACACAACCAGAATCACAGGAGGGACAGGCTCCAGTCAGAGAAATCGAGGGCAGGTAGCACTAGAGATAACCAGCTGGCGAGAGGCAAGCACAAGAACCTAAGCCACACAAACGAAGGCTACTTGGCATCATTAGAACCCAGTTCTTCCACTACAGCAAGTCCTGGATACTCCAACACACCAGAAAGACATGATTCAGATTTAAAATCACATCTTATGATGATGATGAAGGACTTTCAGAGGAACATAAATATCAAGCAGCTATGCTGGGTTTATGACTACCACTGTTCCCACTAGATATGACTGTGCCGAGAGAGGTTATGCATACACTTTCTCTGTAAGCTTAAAGGGCTGTGAAGCAACGGTACCTCATCAACATTGAGCATATCTGATACCAGATCTTGATTTCTAGGTATGGCTTGATAAACAGAAAGTACAGTTTCCTAAACAAATGGTTGATTCCAATGGCAGAAAATGCAGAAGACAAGCCTGAAACATATGGTGTCAGATTAAGAAAATACTCAAGCAAACTGCTGTTAGTTGGCTCAGGCAGTGATAACTAATGCCACAGAACATGTAGTATATTATTAGTATTAGCAACAGCACCATTTTATCAATTTTATAGTGATGTACCAGTATTAATAGTAAAACCACAGAATTGTATCCTTTACTGCACACAAACAGGGAGTTCTCTAAGCCTCAAAAATAAGAATCTCTATTTTACACATGATAATAAAACAGACTATATTCTGACCAGTTTTATCTAACCACGGTTACTGGTTCTCATAACTTCCGAGGATTGAAGCCTACTCTTTTGCATTTCTAGTAAGGAATGAATGAACACCATCCACCAAGCAGCATGGATGCTCTTGTATCACAGGGCAGTGACAGATACCTCCAAAAACTTGTGTTGGAAATTTGATGAGAGGATGATTGGGGCTCACAAATGCTGTTGAAGAGTTTTAAAAGCGCCACCTGTCTGCACATGGTACCCTATTAAATCTGAGTCATTGTTCTGAAAATACTTGAGCCTCTATCATATTCTTTCTTTTCACATGATGATGGCTGTTTTTCTGTGCAGTCTAGGATCTGTTCCTCCAGTGCAAAGAAATAGGATAGAGAGAAGTCAATCTCAAAATGTCTTCTACTCTAACAAGATCAGGAAGCACACGAGCACAGAACTTTCAGGATCATCCATCAGGACTGTAGACTGCCCCTCAGGAAGTCTGAAGAAGTTTCACACCTCCTATATCTGCAATCTCTGTACTTTGCTACTTTGTGATCTTCCCTGGGAAAATCCTCCATAAAATCACAGCAAATGGCTCTTTGGCATGTATACTAGTAGCTTCTCTGATGATTTACTCTCCTTTCCATCTGTTTGTGCTGATTCATTAATCATTTGAGATTGGCACTCCCGAGAACAAGATGTTACCTCTTTTCTTTCCTCAAACCCAAAGAAGTCTTTGCCTTCTTTTGTAGTTTGTGTCGAAGCCAGTGGTAAGTGATTTATTTTAGTTCAAGAAAAGATAAGTCTTTTTTTTTTTTTTGGATTAGAGCAGGGTGAAGAAGTGCTTCTTAGCTTGCTCTGTCACAGCGGTGGCAGCAGGCATGTTCTTACTGAGTTTCAAGCCTTACTCTGAGATCCATTTAAATGAATGGAACAGGTTCCCCAGGGATCATCTTTATCAGACATAAAACTACTGGGTTTTGAAAAACACTACATCTTTTTCTTTAAGCAATATTTCTTTAAGCAATAGGTTGCCGGATTCATCTCATGGGTGTATAAAGCATATATTTGACAGAATGGTCATCTTTAAAATGTACTAGTTTTCCTTGGTCCTAACGCTATGTGTTTATTCTGGGGCCTTGTAGGTAATAGCAACGATCCCACATAATTAGATCAATAAGACTGACATGTGATGCTCGGAACTGCAGTGTCCTTTCAGATTTCTAAAATAATAAAATTTCAAACATTTAATCTCCTTTTATCGATTATCTTCATTAGAGTAATGTTGACCAAGTAAAATAAATAGGTTGAGACAGTGTCGAGGTTTGTACTTTTGAACTGAAATGCTTCTCCCTTTAAATATATCTGTTGGATTAGTTAATTTAATTTCTGAGTATCTAGATATATACTAAATATGAAAAATAAATTGTCAGAGAAAGAAATGACAATAGATTATAAATAGTATTTTTGCAGCTCAGTATGTGGTTTTTCTTATTGATTTGAGTACATGCAGCATTGTTATGCTGAATTGCTATTGTAGTTATTAACAATAATTGTCAGCATAATTATACAAATGTTCACCTAGACATACAAAGTTCTGAATCATTTCACCTGCAAGTTAAAATACATGTAAAATTAAATAGTGAAATCCTGAGATATAGCAACTATAACTAAAGATGTGTGTTTATACATTTGTTCAGTTTTCTCTCTCATGGGAGTCTTTGGTCTAAAACTCAAGTTGGTCAGTTTTGTTGACAAGCAACTTTACACTCTGAGCTATCATGTCAGAAGTGATTTTTTGTATCTGTAAAATTATGTGTAATCTATTACATACTCATCTGTGTTAAGCCTAAAGGTTAGCATACCATTAAATTAGCACATATTTATTTATTTTTGGAGAATTTCATACATGTATGCAATGCATTTTCATCATGTTCCTGCCCACTTTCCTGACCCTAACTCCCTAGACTGTTTCCCTTCCTAATACCTCCCCTTACCAAATTCATGTCCCATTCTTGTCTATATACTGTCTCCTCCTAGGACTACCCATAGGTACATGAGTTTGGGGTATCCACTGGAGCATGAGCTATCTATCAATGGCTGTACCCCAAAGCTAACATTCTCTCTCCCTAGTAGCCATAAACTTAAATAGCATCTCAGTTAGGCATGGTGATTTTGACCCATTTGATGTTGTTGAGGGAACCAAAGTTGTGAGTTCATGAATTTTAACCTCTATGAGTCCATACTTGTGCTACATAGAGATTGTTTGCTACTGTTTTTAAATTTTATTGTATAACAGTCTGTATTGTTTTGGAAATTTCTGGGGCCTCCCCAATTAGTAACTTGTTGGGAGTTATCCTTTGTTGATCTTGAGATTTTTGTTGACAAGCCTATGTCATCTGGTAAGCTTCTTCAGGGCAGACACATGTTAAAAGTTAACTGTTAAAAACATATTTAATGTAGTTACCCCCCTACATGTGTGTGTGTGCCCACATATGTGCGTGCATTTTCAGGCATGACAATACCATGCTATGAATATGAAAGTCAGAGGCAACTCATGGAAGACATCTATGAACTTCGAACTTTGTCTTCAATGTCAAGACTATCAGTGACCTGGGAAGGTGTGTGGGGAAAGAATGAGTCAGAATGCCCACAAACCTTTTCTTACTTTTAGAACTTCTCTCTCAATTCAGAATTTGCTTGGTTCCAATAAAATTTAGAATTTTCCCAGAATTTTAAAAAGTTAATTATTATATATCATTGATTAAAAATAATTCTACAAAAAGCTAAGCTCTTGGATATCTCTCGTTCTCTCCCTGTCTCTGTCTCTGTCTCTCTCTCTCTCTCTCTCTCTCTCTCTGTGTGTGCATGTGTGTGTGTGTACGTGTATGCATGTGCATGTGTGTGTGTGAATGTGATATTATATGATATCAATTTCTGCATGGTTTTTGATGACACATGACTCTGACCAATGTTTTGATATATGTGGACAATTTTGATTTTTGTCTTAATTTTGATATGTTATTTTATCCTTAGTATTGAGTTTTCTGTCTCTATGATTATATTTTATTTCAATCATGTCCTTTTTAGCTTTATCAACTTAACACAGCCTTAAGACTGAGAGAGCATTAATTGAGGAGTTGCCTTTATCAGTCTGGCTGTAAGCACATGTGTGAGGCATTGCTTTGATTCTTAATTGTTGTAGAAGAACCTAGCCCAGTGTGGATGGCACCATTGTCTGGGCAGGTGGTCTAAAAAGCTGGCATATCATAAGCCTTCCTGTCTGTCACCCAGCAGCATCTTTCATGGGTTCTGCTGCACTTTGGCTGTGAAGTGAATTCCTTGGTCAGAAGAAATGCTTTGTTGAATAGCAAACAGGTCTGTAATCAAGCTCCTACCTCCAGGTTTTGCTTTGACTTCCCAGAATCATGAATTGTGATCTGGAATTGTAAACCAAATAAACTCTTACATATCCTAGGATTTATCACAGCAGTTAAAAGAAACTAGTACCTCTCTCTCTCTCTCTCTCTCTCTCTCTCTCTCTCTCTCTCTCTCTC